>NC_083588.1:28098206-28408206 GCF_027579695.1 Neoarius graeffei
CTGAACAAGTGCATCTCACAATCCTATGTTGAAAACTCGTTTCAGACGTGCTTTTACAGTTAAAATGACAAATATGATGAAAATGTGTTAAAAGCTTGAAAACATGAAAATCCATGCTCGAATGCACTCATTTCACATGAAAGCAATGTTCGTTGTCCAACGTGTGCTTTAGGCGCAGAAAGGGCTTTACAGGGTGACTGAATGCACTTCTGCGCTTGGAAAGCTGCTTTCATGCACTCGGTGACAGAAAGTGTGTTGTCCCTCTCTGAACAAGTGCATGTCACAGTACTTTGTTTAAAACTCGTTTCAGATGTGCTTTTTCAGTTAAAATGTCCAATATGAAGAAAATGTGTTAAAAGCTCGAAAACATGAAAATCCGTGCTTAGAAAGTTGTTACATGTCACATATGCTCGAATGCACTCATTTCACATGAAATCAATGTTCGTTGTCAAACGTGTGCTTTAGGCGCAGAAAGGGCTTTACAGAGTGACTGAATGCACTTCTGCGCTCCGAAAGCTGTTTTCATGCACTCGGTGACAGAAAGTGTGTTTTCCCTCTCTGAACAAGTGCTTTTCACAGGACTTTGTTTAAAACTCGTTTCAGATGTGCTTTTTCAGTTAAATACAGTACAGTTAAAATGTCCAATATGATGAAAATGTGCTAAAGCTCGAAAACATGAAAATCCATGCTTAGAAAGTTGTTACATGTCACATATGCTGGAATGCACTCATTTCACTCAAAAATCAATGTTCCTTGTCAAACGTTTGCTTCATGCTCTGAAAAGGCGTTAGAAACAGGCTTAATGCGCCGCTGCGTGAGGAAAGCTGTTTTCATCTACTCGGTGACAGTGTGTTTTCCCACCCTGAACAAGTGCATCTCACAATCCTATGTTGAAAACTCGTTTCAGACGTGCTTTTACAGTTAAAATGACAAATATGATGAAAATGTGTTAAAAGCTCGAAAACATGAAAATCCATGCTCGAATGCACTCATTTCACATGAAATCAATGTTCGTTGTCGAACGTGTTCCTTAGGCGCAGAAAGGGCTTTACAGGGTGACTGAATGCACTTCTGCGCTCCGAAAGCTGTTTTCATGCACTCGGTGACAGAAAGTGTGTTTTCCCTCTCTGAACAAGTGCTTTTCACAGGACTTTGTTTAAAACTCGTTTCAGATGTGCTTTTTCAGTTAAAATGTCCAATATGATGAAAATGTGCTAAAAGCTCGAAAACATGAAAATCCATGCTTAGAAAGTTGTTACATGTCACATATGCTGGAATGCACTCATTTCACTCAAAAATCAATGTTCCTTGTCAAACGTTTGCTTCATGCTCTGAAAAGGCGTTAGAAACAGGCTTAATGCGCCGCTGCGTGAGGAAAGCTGTTTTCATCTACTCGGTGACAGTGTGTTTTCCCACCCTGAACAAGTGCATCTCACAATCCTATGTTGAAAACTCGTTTCAGACGTGCTTTTACAGTTAAAATGACAAATATGATGAAAATGTGTTAAAAGCTTGAAAACATGAAAATCCATGCTCGAATGCACTCATTTCACATGAAAGCAATGTTCGTTGTCCAACGTGTGCTTTAGGCGCAGAAAGGGCTTTACAGGGTGACTGAATGCACTTCTGCGCTTGGAAAGCTGCTTTCATGCACTCGGTGACAGAAAGTGTGTTGTCCCTCTCTGAACAAGTGCATGTCACAGTACTTTGTTTAAAACTCGTTTCAGATGTGCTTTTTCAGTTAAAATGTCCAATATGAAGAAAATGTGTTAAAAGCTCGAAAACATGAAAATCCGTGCTTAGAAAGTTGTTACATGTCACATATGCTCGAATGCACTCATTTCACATGAAATCAATGTTCGTTGTCAAACGTGTGCTTTAGGCGCAGAAAGGGCTTTACAGAGTGACTGAATGCACTTCTGCGCTCCGAAAGCTGTTTTCATGCACTCGGTGACAGAAAGTGTGTTTTCCCTCTCTGAACAAGTGCTTTTCACAGGACTTTGTTTAAAACTCGTTTCAGATGTGCTTTTTCAGTTAAATACAGTACAGTTAAAATGTCCAATATGATGAAAATGTGCTAAAGCTCGAAAACATGAAAATCCATGCTTAGAAAGTTGTTACATGTCACATATGCTGGAATGCACTCATTTCACTCAAAAATCAATGTTCCTTGTCAAACGTTTGCTTCATGCTCTGAAAAGGCGTTAGAAACAGGCTTAATGCGCCGCTGCGTGAGGAAAGCTGTTTTCATCTACTCGGTGACAGTGTGTTTTCCCACCCTGAACAAGTGCATCTCACAATCCTATGTTGAAAACTCGTTTCAGACGTGCTTTTACAGTTAAAATGACAAATATGATGAAAATGTGTTAAAAGCTCGAAAACATGAAAATCCATGCTCGAATGCACTCATTTCACATGAAATCAATGTTCGTTGTCGAACGTGTTCCTTAGGCGCAGAAAGGGCTTTACAGGGTGACTGAATGCACTTCTGCGCTCCGAAAGCTGTTTTCATGCACTCGGTGACAGAAAGTGTGTTTTCCCTCTCTGAACAAGTGCTTTTCACAGGACTTTGTTTAAAACTCGTTTCAGATGTGCTTTTTCAGTTAAAATGTCCAATATGATGAAAATGTGCTAAAAGCTCGAAAACATGAAAATCCATGCTTAGAAAGTTGTTACATGTCACATATGCTGGAATGCACTCATTTCACTCAAAAATCAATGTTCCTTGTCAAACGTTTGCTTCATGCTCTGAAAAGGCGTTAGAAACAGGCTTAATGCGCCGCTGCGTGAGGAAAGCTGTTTTCATCTACTCGGTGACAGTGTGTTTTCCCACCCTGAACAAGTGCATCTCACAATCCTATGTTGAAAACTCGTTTCAGACGTGCTTTTACAGTTAAAATGACAAATATGATGAAAATGTGTTAAAAGCTCGAAAACATGAAAATCCATGCTCGAATGCACTCATTTCACATGAAAGCAATGTTCGTTGTCGAACGTGTTCCTTAGGCGCAGAAAGGGCTTTACAGGGTGACTGAATGCACTTCTGCGCTCCGAAAGCTGTTTTCATGCACTCGGTGACAGAAAGTGTGTTTTCCCTCTCTGAACAAGTGCTTTTCACAGGACTTTGTTTAAAACTCGTTTCAGATGTGCTTTTTCAGTTAAAATGTCCAATATGATGAAAATGTGCTAAAAGCTCGAAAACATGAAAATCCATGCTTAGAAAGTTGTTACATGTCACATATGCTGGAATGCACTCATTTCACTCAAAAATCAATGTTCCTTGTCAAACGTTTGCTTCATGCTCTGAAAAGGCGTTAGAAACAGGCTTAATGCGCCGCTGCGTGAGGAAAGCTGTTTTCATCTACTCGGTGACAGTGTGTTTTCCCACCCTGAACAAGTGCATCTCACAATCCTATGTTGAAAACTCGTTTCAGACGTGCTTTTACAGTTAAAATGACAAATATGATGAAAATGTGTTAAAAGCTTGAAAACATGAAAATCCATGCTCGAATGCACTCATTTCACATGAAAGCAATGTTCGTTGTCCAACGTGTGCTTTAGGCGCAGAAAGGGCTTTACAGGGTGACTGAATGCACTTCTGCGCTTGGAAAGCTGCTTTCATGCACTCGGTGACAGAAAGTGTGTTGTCCCTCTCTGAACAAGTGCATGTCACAGTACTTTGTTTAAAACTCGTTTCAGATGTGCTTTTTCAGTTAAAATGTCCAATATGAAGAAAATGTGTTAAAAGCTCGAAAACATGAAAATCCGTGCTTAGAAAGTTGTTACATGTCACATATGCTCGAATGCACTCATTTCACATGAAATCAATGTTCGTTGTCAAACGTGTGCTTTAGGCGCAGAAAGGGCTTTACAGAGTGACTGAATGCACTTCTGCGCTCCGAAAGCTGTTTTCATGCACTCGGTGACAGAAAGTGTGTTTTCCCTCTCTGAACAAGTGCTTTTCACAGGACTTTGTTTAAAACTCGTTTCAGATGTGCTTTTTCAGTTAAATACAGTACAGTTAAAATGTCCAATATGATGAAAATGTGCTAAAGCTCGAAAACATGAAAATCCATGCTTAGAAAGTTGTTACATGTCACATATGCTGGAATGCACTCATTTCACTCAAAAATCAATGTTCCTTGTCAAACGTTTGCTTCATGCTCTGAAAAGGCGTTAGAAACAGGCTTAATGCGCCGCTGCGTGAGGAAAGCTGTTTTCATCTACTCGGTGACAGTGTGTTTTCCCACCCTGAACAAGTGCATCTCACAATCCTATGTTGAAAACTCGTTTCAGACGTGCTTTTACAGTTAAAATGACAAATATGATGAAAATGTGTTAAAAGCTCGAAAACATGAAAATCCATGCTCGAATGCACTCATTTCACATGAAATCAATGTTCGTTGTCGAACGTGTTCCTTAGGCGCAGAAAGGGCTTTACAGGGTGACTGAATGCACTTCTGCGCTCCGAAAGCTGTTTTCATGCACTCGGTGACAGAAAGTGTGTTTTCCCTCTCTGAACAAGTGCTTTTCACAGGACTTTGTTTAAAACTCGTTTCAGATGTGCTTTTTCAGTTAAAATGTCCAATATGATGAAAATGTGCTAAAAGCTCGAAAACATGAAAATCCATGCTTAGAAAGTTGTTACATGTCACATATGCTGGAATGCACTCATTTCACTCAAAAATCAATGTTCCTTGTCAAACGTTTGCTTCATGCTCTGAAAAGGCGTTAGAAACAGGCTTAATGCGCCGCTGCGTGAGGAAAGCTGTTTTCATCTACTCGGTGACAGTGTGTTTTCCCACCCTGAACAAGTGCATCTCACAATCCTATGTTGAAAACTCGTTTCAGACGTGCTTTTACAGTTAAAATGACAAATATGATGAAAATGTGTTAAAAGCTTGAAAACATGAAAATCCATGCTCGAATGCACTCATTTCACATGAAAGCAATGTTCGTTGTCCAACGTGTGCTTTAGGCGCAGAAAGGGCTTTACAGGGTGACTGAATGCACTTCTGCGCTTGGAAAGCTGCTTTCATGCACTCGGTGACAGAAAGTGTGTTGTCCCTCTCTGAACAAGTGCATGTCACAGTACTTTGTTTAAAACTCGTTTCAGATGTGCTTTTTCAGTTAAAATGTCCAATATGAAGAAAATGTGTTAAAAGCTCGAAAACATGAAAATCCGTGCTTAGAAAGTTGTTACATGTCACATATGCTCGAATGCACTCATTTCACATGAAATCAATGTTCGTTGTCAAACGTGTGCTTTAGGCGCAGAAAGGGCTTTACAGAGTGACTGAATGCACTTCTGCGCTCCGAAAGCTGTTTTCATGCACTCGGTGACAGAAAGTGTGTTTTCCCTCTCTGAACAAGTGCTTTTCACAGGACTTTGTTTAAAACTCGTTTCAGATGTGCTTTTTCAGTTAAATACAGTACAGTTAAAATGTCCAATATGATGAAAATGTGCTAAAGCTCGAAAACATGAAAATCCATGCTTAGAAAGTTGTTACATGTCACATATGCTGGAATGCACTCATTTCACTCAAAAATCAATGTTCCTTGTCAAACGTTTGCTTCATGCTCTGAAAAGGCGTTAGAAACAGGCTTAATGCGCCGCTGCGTGAGGAAAGCTGTTTTCATCTACTCGGTGACAGTGTGTTTTCCCACCCTGAACAAGTGCATCTCACAATCCTATGTTGAAAACTCGTTTCAGACGTGCTTTTACAGTTAAAATGACAAATATGATGAAAATGTGTTAAAAGCTCGAAAACATGAAAATCCATGCTCGAATGCACTCATTTCACATGAAATCAATGTTCGTTGTCGAACGTGTTCCTTAGGCGCAGAAAGGGCTTTACAGGGTGACTGAATGCACTTCTGCGCTCCGAAAGCTGTTTTCATGCACTCGGTGACAGAAAGTGTGTTTTCCCTCTCTGAACAAGTGCTTTTCACAGGACTTTGTTTAAAACTCGTTTCAGATGTGCTTTTTCAGTTAAAATGTCCAATATGATGAAAATGTGCTAAAAGCTCGAAAACATGAAAATCCATGCTTAGAAAGTTGTTACATGTCACATATGCTGGAATGCACTCATTTCACTCAAAAATCAATGTTCCTTGTCAAACGTTTGCTTCATGCTCTGAAAAGGCGTTAGAAACAGGCTTAATGCGCCGCTGCGTGAGGAAAGCTGTTTTCATCTACTCGGTGACAGTGTGTTTTCCCACCCTGAACAAGTGCATCTCACAATCCTATGTTGAAAACTCGTTTCAGACGTGCTTTTACAGTTAAAATGACAAATATGATGAAAATGTGTTAAAAGCTCGAAAACATGAAAATCCATGCTCGAATGCACTCATTTCACATGAAAGCAATGTTCGTTGTCGAACGTGTTCCTTAGGCGCAGAAAGGGCTTTACAGGGTGACTGAATGCACTTCTGCGCTCCGAAAGCTGTTTTCATGCACTCGGTGACAGAAAGTGTGTTTTCCCTCTCTGAACAAGTGCTTTTCACAGGACTTTGTTTAAAACTCGTTTCAGATGTGCTTTTTCAGTTAAAATGTCCAATATGATGAAAATGTGCTAAAAGCTCGAAAACATGAAAATCCATGCTTAGAAAGTTGTTACATGTCACATATGCTGGAATGCACTCATTTCACTCAAAAATCAATGTTCCTTGTCAAACGTTTGCTTCATGCTCTGAAAAGGCGTTAGAAACAGGCTTAATGCGCCGCTGCGTGAGGAAAGCTGTTTTCATCTACTCGGTGACAGTGTGTTTTCCCACCCTGAACAAGTGCATCTCACAATCCTATGTTGAAAACTCGTTTCAGACGTGCTTTTACAGTTAAAATGACAAATATGATGAAAATGTGTTAAAAGCTTGAAAACATGAAAATCCATGCTCGAATGCACTCATTTCACATGAAAGCAATGTTCGTTGTCCAACGTGTGCTTTAGGCGCAGAAAGGGCTTTACAGGGTGACTGAATGCACTTCTGCGCTTGGAAAGCTGCTTTCATGCACTCGGTGACAGAAAGTGTGTTGTCCCTCTCTGAACAAGTGCATGTCACAGTACTTTGTTTAAAACTCGTTTCAGATGTGCTTTTTCAGTTAAAATGTCCAATATGAAGAAAATGTGTTAAAAGCTCGAAAACATGAAAATCCGTGCTTAGAAAGTTGTTACATGTCACATATGCTCGAATGCACTCATTTCACATGAAATCAATGTTCGTTGTCAAACGTGTGCTTTAGGCGCAGAAAGGGCTTTACAGAGTGACTGAATGCACTTCTGCGCTCCGAAAGCTGTTTTCATGCACTCGGTGACAGAAAGTGTGTTTTCCCTCTCTGAACAAGTGCTTTTCACAGGACTTTGTTTAAAACTCGTTTCAGATGTGCTTTTTCAGTTAAATACAGTACAGTTAAAATGTCCAATATGATGAAAATGTGCTAAAGCTCGAAAACATGAAAATCCATGCTTAGAAAGTTGTTACATGTCACATATGCTGGAATGCACTCATTTCACTCAAAAATCAATGTTCCTTGTCAAACGTTTGCTTCATGCTCTGAAAAGGCGTTAGAAACAGGCTTAATGCGCCGCTGCGTGAGGAAAGCTGTTTTCATCTACTCGGTGACAGTGTGTTTTCCCACCCTGAACAAGTGCATCTCACAATCCTATGTTGAAAACTCGTTTCAGACGTGCTTTTACAGTTAAAATGACAAATATGATGAAAATGTGTTAAAAGCTCGAAAACATGAAAATCCATGCTCGAATGCACTCATTTCACATGAAATCAATGTTCGTTGTCGAACGTGTTCCTTAGGCGCAGAAAGGGCTTTACAGGGTGACTGAATGCACTTCTGCGCTCCGAAAGCTGTTTTCATGCACTCGGTGACAGAAAGTGTGTTTTCCCTCTCTGAACAAGTGCTTTTCACAGGACTTTGTTTAAAACTCGTTTCAGATGTGCTTTTTCAGTTAAATACAGTACAGTTAAAATGTCCAATATGATGAAAATGTGCTAAAGCTCGAAAACATGAAAATCCATGCTTAGAAAGTTGTTACATGTCACATATGCTGGAATGCACTCATTTCACTCAAAAATCAATGTTCCTTGTCAAACGTTTGCTTCATGCTCTGAAAAGGTGTTAGAAACAGGCTTAATGCGCCGCTGCGTGAGGAAAGCTGTTTTCATCTACTCGGTGACAGTGTGTTTTCCCACCCTGAACAAGTGCATCTCACAATCCTATGTTGAAAACTCGTTTCAGACGTGCTTTTACAGTTAAAATGACAAATATGATGAAAATGTGTTAAAAGCTTGAAAACATGAAAATCCATGCTCGAATGCACTCATTTCACATGAAAGCAATGTTCGTTGTCCAACGTGTGCTTTAGGCGCAGAAAGGGCTTTACAGGGTGACTGAATGCACTTCTGCGCTTGGAAAGCTGCTTTCATGCACTCGGTGACAGAAAGTGTGTTGTCCCTCTCTGAACAAGTGCATGTCACAGTACTTTGTTTAAAACTCGTTTCAGATGTGCTTTTTCAGTTAAAATGTCCAATATGAAGAAAATGTGTTAAAAGCTCGAAAACATGAAAATCCGTGCTTAGAAAGTTGTTACATGTCACATATGCTCGAATGCACTCATTTCACATGAAATCAATGTTCGTTGTCAAACGTGTGCTTTAGGCGCAGAAAGGGCTTTACAGAGTGACTGAATGCACTTCTGCGCTCCGAAAGCTGTTTTCATGCAGTCGGTGACAGAAAGTGTGTTTTCCCTCTCTGAACAAGTGCTTTTCACAGGACTTTGTTTAAAACTCGTTTCAGATGTGCTTTTTCAGTTAAATACAGTACAGTTAAAATGTCCAATATGATGAAAATGTGCTAAAGCTCGAAAACATGAAAATCCATGCTTAGAAAGTTGTTACATGTCACATATGCTGGAATGCACTCATTTCACTCAAAAATCAATGTTCCTTGTCAAACGTTTGCTTCATGCTCTGAAAAGGCGTTAGAAACAAGCTTAATGCGCCGCTGCGTGAGGAAAGCTGTTTTCATCTACTCGGTGACAGTGTGTTTTCCCACCCTGAACAAGTGCATCTCACAATCCTATGTTGAAAACTCGTTTCAGACGTGCTTTTACAGTTAAAATGACAAATATGATGAAAATGTGTTAAAAGCTCGAAAACATGAAAATCCATGCTCGAATGCACTCATTTCACATGAAATCAATGTTCGTTGTCGAACGTGTTCCTTAGGCGCAGAAAGGGCTTTACAGGGTGACTGAATGCACTTCTGCGCTCCGAAAGCTGTTTTCATGCACTCGGTGACAGAAAGTGTGTTTTCCCTCTCTGAACAAGTGCTTTTCACAGGACTTTGTTTAAAACTCGTTTCAGATGTGCTTTTTCAGTTAAAATGTCCAATATGATGAAAATGTGCTAAAAGCTCGAAAACATGAAAATCCATGCTTAGAAAGTTGTTACATGTCACATATGCTGGAATGCACTCATTTCACTCAAAAATCAATGTTCCTTGTCAAACGTTTGCTTCATGCTCTGAAAAGGCGTTAGAAACAGGCTTAATGCGCCGCTGCGTGAGGAAAGCTGTTTTCATCTACTCGGTGACAGTGTGTTTTCCCACCCTGAACAAGTGCATCTCACAATCCTATGTTGAAAACTCGTTTCAGACGTGCTTTTACAGTTAAAATGACAAATATGATGAAAATGTGTTAAAAGCTCGAAAACATGAAAATCCATGCTCGAATGCACTCATTTCACATGAAATCAATGTTCGTTGTCGAACGTGTTCCTTAGGCGCAGAAAGGGCTTTACAGGGTGACTGAATGCACTTCTGCGCTCCGAAAGCTGTTTTCATGCACTCGGTGACAGAAAGTGTGTTTTCCCTCTCTGAACAAGTGCTTTTCACAGGACTTTGTTTAAAACTCGTTTCAGATGTGCTTTTTCAGTTAAAATGTCCAATATGATGAAAATGTGCTAAAAGCTCGAAAACATGAAAATCCATGCTTAGAAAGTTGTTACATGTCACATATGCTGGAATGCACTCATTTCACTCAAAAATCAATGTTCCTTGTCAAACGTTTGCTTCATGCTCTGAAAAGGCGTTAGAAACAGGCTTAATGCGCCGCTGCGTGAGGAAAGCTGTTTTCATCTACTCGGTGACAGTGTGTTTTCCCACCCTGAACAAGTGCATCTCACAATCCTATGTTGAAAACTCGTTTCAGACGTGCTTTTACAGTTAAAATGACAAATATGATGAAAATGTGTTAAAAGCTCGAAAACATGAAAATCCATGCTCGAATGCACTCATTTCACATGAAATCAATGTTCGTTGTCGAACGTGTTCCTTAGGCGCAGAAAGGGCTTTACAGGGTGACTGAATGCACTTCTGCGCTCCGAAAGCTGTTTTCATGCACTCGGTGACAGAAAGTGTGTTTTCCCTCTCTGAACAAGTGCTTTTCACAGGACTTTGTTTAAAACTCGTTTCAGATGTGCTTTTTCAGTTAAAATGTCCAATATGATGAAAATGTGCTAAAAGCTCGAAAACATGAAAATCCATGCTTAGAAAGTTGTTACATGTCACATATGCTGGAATGCACTCATTTCACTCAAAAATCAATGTTCCTTGTCAAACGTTTGCTTCATGCTCTGAAAAGGCGTTAGAAACAGGCTTAATGCGCCGCTGCGTGAGGAAAGCTGTTTTCATCTACTCGGTGACAGTGTGTTTTCCCACCCTGAACAAGTGCATCTCACAATCCTATGTTGAAAACTCGTTTCAGACGTGCTTTTACAGTTAAAATGACAAATATGATGAAAATGTGTTAAAAGCTTGAAAACATGAAAATCCATGCTCGAATGCACTCATTTCACATGAAAGCAATGTTCGTTGTCCAACGTGTGCTTTAGGCGCAGAAAGGGCTTTACAGGGTGACTGAATGCACTTCTGCGCTTGGAAAGCTGCTTTCATGCACTCGGTGACAGAAAGTGTGTTGTCCCTCTCTGAACAAGTGCATGTCACAGTACTTTGTTTAAAACTCGTTTCAGATGTGCTTTTTCAGTTAAAATGTCCAATATGAAGAAAATGTGTTAAAAGCTCGAAAACATGAAAATCCGTGCTTAGAAAGTTATTACATGTCACATATGCTCGAATGCACTCATTTCACATGAAATCAATGTTCGTTGTCAAACGTGTGCTTTAGGCGCAGAAAGGGCTTTACAGAGTGACTGAATGCACTTCTGCGCTCCGAAAGCTGTTTTCATGCACTCGGTGACAGAAAGTGTGTTTTCCCTCTCTGAACAAGTGCTTTTCACAGGACTTTGTTTAAAACTCGTTTCAGATGTGCTTTTTCAGTTAAATACAGTACAGTTAAAATGTCCAATATGATGAAAATGTGCTAAAGCTCGAAAACATGAAAATCCATGCTTAGAAAGTTGTTACATGTCACATATGCTGGAATGCACTCATTTCACTCAAAAATCAATGTTCCTTGTCAAACGTTTGCTTCATGCTCTGAAAAGGCGTTAGAAACAGGCTTAATGCGCCGCTGCGTGAGGAAAGCTGTTTTCATCTACTCGGTGACAGTGTGTTTTCCCACCCTGAACAAGTGCATCTCACAATCCTATGTTGAAAACTCGTTTCAGACGTGCTTTTACAGTTAAAATGACAAATATGATGAAAATGTGTTAAAAGCTCGAAAACATGAAAATCCATGCTCGAATGCACTCATTTCACATGAAATCAATGTTCGTTGTCGAACGTGTTCCTTAGGCGCAGAAAGGGCTTTACAGGGTGACTGAATGCACTTCTGCGCTCCGAAAGCTGTTTTCATGCACTCGGTGACAGAAAGTGTGTTTTCCCTCTCTGAACAAGTGCTTTTCACAGGACTTTGTTTAAAACTCGTTTCAGATGTGCTTTTTCAGTTAAATACAGTACAGTTAAAATGTCCAATATGATGAAAATGTGCTAAAGCTCGAAAACATGAAAATCCATGCTTAGAAAGTTGTTACATGTCACATATGCTGGAATGCACTCATTTCACTCAAAAATCAATGTTCCTTGTCAAACGTTTGCTTCATGCTCTGAAAAGGTGTTAGAAACAGGCTTAATGCGCCGCTGCGTGAGGAAAGCTGTTTTCATCTACTCGGTGACAGTGTGTTTTCCCACCCTGAACAAGTGCATCTCACAATCCTATGTTGAAAACTCGTTTCAGACGTGCTTTTACAGTTAAAATGACAAATATGATGAAAATGTGTTAAAAGCTTGAAAACATGAAAATCCATGCTCGAATGCACTCATTTCACATGAAAGCAATGTTCGTTGTCCAACGTGTGCTTTAGGCGCAGAAAGGGCTTTACAGGGTGACTGAATGCACTTCTGCGCTTGGAAAGCTGCTTTCATGCACTCGGTGACAGAAAGTGTGTTGTCCCTCTCTGAACAAGTGCATGTCACAGTACTTTGTTTAAAACTCGTTTCAGATGTGCTTTTTCAGTTAAAATGTCCAATATGAAGAAAATGTGTTAAAAGCTCGAAAACATGAAAATCCGTGCTTAGAAAGTTGTTACATGTCACATATGCTCGAATGCACTCATTTCACATGAAATCAATGTTCGTTGTCAAACGTGTGCTTTAGGCGCAGAAAGGGCTTTACAGAGTGACTGAATGCACTTCTGCGCTCCGAAAGCTGTTTTCATGCAGTCGGTGACAGAAAGTGTGTTTTCCCTCTCTGAACAAGTGCTTTTCACAGGACTTTGTTTAAAACTCGTTTCAGATGTGCTTTTTCAGTTAAATACAGTACAGTTAAAATGTCCAATATGATGAAAATGTGCTAAAGCTCGAAAACATGAAAATCCATGCTTAGAAAGTTGTTACATGTCACATATGCTGGAATGCACTCATTTCACTCAAAAATCAATGTTCCTTGTCAAACGTTTGCTTCATGCTCTGAAAAGGCGTTAGAAACAGGCTTAATGCGCCGCTGCGTGAGGAAAGCTGTTTTCATCTACTCGGTGACAGTGTGTTTTCCCACCCTGAACAAGTGCATCTCACAATCCTATGTTGAAAACTCGTTTCAGACGTGCTTTTACAGTTAAAATGACAAATATGATGAAAATGTGTTAAAAGCTCGAAAACATGAAAATCCATGCTCGAATGCACTCATTTCACATGAAATCAATGTTCGTTGTCGAACGTGTTCCTTAGGCGCAGAAAGGGCTTTACAGGGTGACTGAATGCACTTCTGCGCTCCGAAAGCTGTTTTCATGCACTCGGTGACAGAAAGTGTGTTTTCCCTCTCTGAACAAGTGCTTTTCACAGGACTTTGTTTAAAACTCGTTTCAGATGTGCTTTTTCAGTTAAATACAGTACAGTTAAAATGTCCAATATGATGAAAATGTGCTAAAGCTCGAAAACATGAAAATCCATGCTTAGAAAGTTGTTACATGTCACATATGCTGGAATGCACTCATTTCACTCAAAAATCAATGTTCCTTGTCAAACGTTTGCTTCATGCTCTGAAAAGGTGTTAGAAACAGGCTTAATGCGCCGCTGCGTGAGGAAAGCTGTTTTCATCTACTCGGTGACAGTGTGTTTTCCCACCCTGAACAAGTGCATCTCACAATCCTATGTTGAAAACTCGTTTCAGACGTGCTTTTACAGTTAAAATGACAAATATGATGAAAATGTGTTAAAAGCTTGAAAACATGAAAATCCATGCTCGAATGCACTCATTTCACATGAAAGCAATGTTCGTTGTCCAACGTGTGCTTTAGGCGCAGAAAGGGCTTTACAGGGTGACTGAATGCACTTCTGCGCTTGGAAAGCTGCTTTCATGCACTCGGTGACAGAAAGTGTGTTGTCCCTCTCTGAACAAGTGCATGTCACAGTACTTTGTTTAAAACTCGTTTCAGATGTGCTTTTTCAGTTAAAATGTCCAATATGAAGAAAATGTGTTAAAAGCTCGAAAACATGAAAATCCGTGCTTAGAAAGTTGTTACATGTCACATATGCTCGAATGCACTCATTTCACATGAAATCAATGTTCGTTGTCAAACGTGTGCTTTAGGCGCAGAAAGGGCTTTACAGAGTGACTGAATGCACTTCTGCGCTCCGAAAGCTGTTTTCATGCACTCGGTGACAGAAAGTGTGTTTTCCCTCTCTGAACAAGTGCTTTTCACAGGACTTTGTTTAAAACTCGTTTCAGATGTGCTTTTTCAGTTAAATACAGTACAGTTAAAATGTCCAATATGATGAAAATGTGCTAAAGCTCGAAAACATGAAAATCCATGCTTAGAAAGTTGTTACATGTCACATATGCTGGAATGCACTCATTTCACTCAAAAATCAATGTTCCTTGTCAAACGTTTGCTTCATGCTCTGAAAAGGCGTTAGAAACAGGCTTAATGCGCCGCTGCGTGAGGAAAGCTGTTTTCATCTACTCGGTGACAGTGTGTTTTCCCACCCTGAACAAGTGCATCTCACAATCCTATGTTGAAAACTCGTTTCAGACGTGCTTTTACAGTTAAAATGACAAATATGATGAAAATGTGTTAAAAGCTCGAAAACATGAAAATCCATGCTCGAATGCACTCATTTCACATGAAATCAATGTTCGTTGTCGAACGTGTTCCTTAGGCGCAGAAAGGGCTTTACAGGGTGACTGAATGCACTTCTGCGCTCCGAAAGCTGTTTTCATGCACTCGGTGACAGAAAGTGTGTTTTCCCTCTCTGAACAAGTGCTTTTCACAGGACTTTGTTTAAAACTCGTTTCAGATGTGCTTTTTCAGTTAAAATGTCCAATATGATGAAAATGTGCTAAAAGCTCGAAAACATGAAAATCCATGCTTAGAAAGTTGTTACATGTCACATATGCTGGAATGCACTCATTTCACTCAAAAATCAATGTTCCTTGTCAAACGTTTGCTTCATGCTCTGAAAAGGCGTTAGAAACAGGCTTAATGCGCCGCTGCGTGAGGAAAGCTGTTTTCATCTACTCGGTGACAGTGTGTTTTCCCACCCTGAACAAGTGCATCTCACAATCCTATGTTGAAAACTCGTTTCAGACGTGCTTTTACAGTTAAAATGACAAATATGATGAAAATGTGTTAAAAGCTCGAAAACATGAAAATCCATGCTCGAATGCACTCATTTCACATGAAAGCAATGTTCGTTGTCGAACGTGTTCCTTAGGCGCAGAAAGGGCTTTACAGGGTGACTGAATGCACTTCTGCGCTCCGAAAGCTGTTTTCATGCACTCGGTGACAGAAAGTGTGTTTTCCCTCTCTGAACAAGTGCTTTTCACAGGACTTTGTTTAAAACTCGTTTCAGATGTGCTTTTTCAGTTAAAATGTCCAATATGATGAAAATGTGCTAAAAGCTCGAAAACATGAAAATCCATGCTTAGAAAGTTGTTACATGTCACATATGCTGGAATGCACTCATTTCACTCAAAAATCAATGTTCCTTGTCAAACGTTTGCTTCATGCTCTGAAAAGGCGTTAGAAACAGGCTTAATGCGCCGCTGCGTGAGGAAAGCTGTTTTCATCTACTCGGTGACAGTGTGTTTTCCCACCCTGAACAAGTGCATCTCACAATCCTATGTTGAAAACTCGTTTCAGACGTGCTTTTACAGTTAAAATGACAAATATGATGAAAATGTGTTAAAAGCTTGAAAACATGAAAATCCATGCTCGAATGCACTCATTTCACATGAAAGCAATGTTCGTTGTCCAACGTGTGCTTTAGGCGCAGAAAGGGCTTTACAGGGTGACTGAATGCACTTCTGCGCTTGGAAAGCTGCTTTCATGCACTCGGTGACAGAAAGTGTGTTGTCCCTCTCTGAACAAGTGCATGTCACAGTACTTTGTTTAAAACTCGTTTCAGATGTGCTTTTTCAGTTAAAATGTCCAATATGAAGAAAATGTGTTAAAAGCTCGAAAACATGAAAATCCGTGCTTAGAAAGTTGTTACATGTCACATATGCTCGAATGCACTCATTTCACATGAAATCAATGTTCGTTGTCAAACGTGTGCTTTAGGCGCAGAAAGGGCTTTACAGAGTGACTGAATGCACTTCTGCGCTCCGAAAGCTGTTTTCATGCACTCGGTGACAGAAAGTGTGTTTTCCCTCTCTGAACAAGTGCTTTTCACAGGACTTTGTTTAAAACTCGTTTCAGATGTGCTTTTTCAGTTAAATACAGTACAGTTAAAATGTCCAATATGATGAAAATGTGCTAAAGCTCGAAAACATGAAAATCCATGCTTAGAAAGTTGTTACATGTCACATATGCTGGAATGCACTCATTTCACTCAAAAATCAATGTTCCTTGTCAAACGTTTGCTTCATGCTCTGAAAAGGCGTTAGAAACAGGCTTAATGCGCCGCTGCGTGAGGAAAGCTGTTTTCATCTACTCGGTGACAGTGTGTTTTCCCACCCTGAACAAGTGCATCTCACAATCCTATGTTGAAAACTCGTTTCAGACGTGCTTTTACAGTTAAAATGACAAATATGATGAAAATGTGTTAAAAGCTCGAAAACATGAAAATCCATGCTCGAATGCACTCATTTCACATGAAATCAATGTTCGTTGTCGAACGTGTTCCTTAGGCGCAGAAAGGGCTTTACAGGGTGACTGAATGCACTTCTGCGCTCCGAAAGCTGTTTTCATGCACTCGGTGACAGAAAGTGTGTTTTCCCTCTCTGAACAAGTGCTTTTCACAGGACTTTGTTTAAAACTCGTTTCAGATGTGCTTTTTCAGTTAAAATGTCCAATATGATGAAAATGTGCTAAAAGCTCGAAAACATGAAAATCCATGCTTAGAAAGTTGTTACATGTCACATATGCTGGAATGCACTCATTTCACTCAAAAATCAATGTTCCTTGTCAAACGTTTGCTTCATGCTCTGAAAAGGCGTTAGAAACAGGCTTAATGCGCCGCTGCGTGAGGAAAGCTGTTTTCATCTACTCGGTGACAGTGTGTTTTCCCACCCTGAACAAGTGCATCTCACAATCCTATGTTGAAAACTCGTTTCAGACGTGCTTTTACAGTTAAAATGACAAATATGATGAAAATGTGTTAAAAGCTTGAAAACATGAAAATCCATGCTCGAATGCACTCATTTCACATGAAAGCAATGTTCGTTGTCCAACGTGTGCTTTAGGCGCAGAAAGGGCTTTACAGGGTGACTGAATGCACTTCTGCGCTTGGAAAGCTGCTTTCATGCACTCGGTGACAGAAAGTGTGTTGTCCCTCTCTGAACAAGTGCATGTCACAGTACTTTGTTTAAAACTCGTTTCAGATGTGCTTTTTCAGTTAAAATGTCCAATATGAAGAAAATGTGTTAAAAGCTCGAAAACATGAAAATCCGTGCTTAGAAAGTTGTTACATGTCACATATGCTCGAATGCACTCATTTCACATGAAATCAATGTTCGTTGTCAAACGTGTGCTTTAGGCGCAGAAAGGGCTTTACAGAGTGACTGAATGCACTTCTGCGCTCCGAAAGCTGTTTTCATGCACTCGGTGACAGAAAGTGTGTTTTCCCTCTCTGAACAAGTGCTTTTCACAGGACTTTGTTTAAAACTCGTTTCAGATGTGCTTTTTCAGTTAAATACAGTACAGTTAAAATGTCCAATATGATGAAAATGTGCTAAAGCTCGAAAACATGAAAATCCATGCTTAGAAAGTTGTTACATGTCACATATGCTGGAATGCACTCATTTCACTCAAAAATCAATGTTCCTTGTCAAACGTTTGCTTCATGCTCTGAAAAGGCGTTAGAAACAGGCTTAATGCGCCGCTGCGTGAGGAAAGCTGTTTTCATCTACTCGGTGACAGTGTGTTTTCCCACCCTGAACAAGTGCATCTCACAATCCTATGTTGAAAACTCGTTTCAGACGTGCTTTTACAGTTAAAATGACAAATATGATGAAAATGTGTTAAAAGCTCGAAAACATGAAAATCCATGCTCGAATGCACTCATTTCACATGAAATCAATGTTCGTTGTCGAACGTGTTCCTTAGGCGCAGAAAGGGCTTTACAGGGTGACTGAATGCACTTCTGCGCTCCGAAAGCTGTTTTCATGCACTCGGTGACAGAAAGTGTGTTTTCCCTCTCTGAACAAGTGCTTTTCACAGGACTTTGTTTAAAACTCGTTTCAGATGTGCTTTTTCAGTTAAAATGTCCAATATGATGAAAATGTGCTAAAAGCTCGAAAACATGAAAATCCATGCTTAGAAAGTTGTTACATGTCACATATGCTGGAATGCACTCATTTCACTCAAAAATCAATGTTCCTTGTCAAACGTTTGCTTCATGCTCTGAAAAGGCGTTAGAAACAGGCTTAATGCGCCGCTGCGTGAGGAAAGCTGTTTTCATCTACTCGGTGACAGTGTGTTTTCCCACCCTGAACAAGTGCATCTCACAATCCTATGTTGAAAACTCGTTTCAGACGTGCTTTTACAGTTAAAATGACAAATATGATGAAAATGTGTTAAAAGCTCGAAAACATGAAAATCCATGCTCGAATGCACTCATTTCACATGAAAGCAATGTTCGTTGTCGAACGTGTTCCTTAGGCGCAGAAAGGGCTTTACAGGGTGACTGAATGCACTTCTGCGCTCCGAAAGCTGTTTTCATGCACTCGGTGACAGAAAGTGTGTTTTCCCTCTCTGAACAAGTGCTTTTCACAGGACTTTGTTTAAAACTCGTTTCAGATGTGCTTTTTCAGTTAAAATGTCCAATATGATGAAAATGTGCTAAAAGCTCGAAAACATGAAAATCCATGCTTAGAAAGTTGTTACATGTCACATATGCTGGAATGCACTCATTTCACTCAAAAATCAATGTTCCTTGTCAAACGTTTGCTTCATGCTCTGAAAAGGCGTTAGAAACAGGCTTAATGCGCCGCTGCGTGAGGAAAGCTGTTTTCATCTACTCGGTGACAGTGTGTTTTCCCACCCTGAACAAGTGCATCTCACAATCCTATGTTGAAAACTCGTTTCAGACGTGCTTTTACAGTTAAAATGACAAATATGATGAAAATGTGTTAAAAGCTTGAAAACATGAAAATCCATGCTCGAATGCACTCATTTCACATGAAAGCAATGTTCGTTGTCCAACGTGTGCTTTAGGCGCAGAAAGGGCTTTACAGGGTGACTGAATGCACTTCTGCGCTTGGAAAGCTGCTTTCATGCACTCGGTGACAGAAAGTGTGTTGTCCCTCTCTGAACAAGTGCATGTCACAGTACTTTGTTTAAAACTCGTTTCAGATGTGCTTTTTCAGTTAAAATGTCCAATATGAAGAAAATGTGTTAAAAGCTCGAAAACATGAAAATCCGTGCTTAGAAAGTTGTTACATGTCACATATGCTCGAATGCACTCATTTCACATGAAATCAATGTTCGTTGTCAAACGTGTGCTTTAGGCGCAGAAAGGGCTTTACAGAGTGACTGAATGCACTTCTGCGCTCCGAAAGCTGTTTTCATGCACTCGGTGACAGAAAGTGTGTTTTCCCTCTCTGAACAAGTGCTTTTCACAGGACTTTGTTTAAAACTCGTTTCAGATGTGCTTTTTCAGTTAAATACAGTACAGTTAAAATGTCCAATATGATGAAAATGTGCTAAAGCTCGAAAACATGAAAATCCATGCTTAGAAAGTTGTTACATGTCACATATGCTGGAATGCACTCATTTCACTCAAAAATCAATGTTCCTTGTCAAACGTTTGCTTCATGCTCTGAAAAGGCGTTAGAAACAGGCTTAATGCGCCGCTGCGTGAGGAAAGCTGTTTTCATCTACTCGGTGACAGTGTGTTTTCCCACCCTGAACAAGTGCATCTCACAATCCTATGTTGAAAACTCGTTTCAGACGTGCTTTTACAGTTAAAATGACAAATATGATGAAAATGTGTTAAAAGCTCGAAAACATGAAAATCCATGCTCGAATGCACTCATTTCACATGAAATCAATGTTCGTTGTCGAACGTGTTCCTTAGGCGCAGAAAGGGCTTTACAGGGTGACTGAATGCACTTCTGCGCTCCGAAAGCTGTTTTCATGCACTCGGTGACAGAAAGTGTGTTTTCCCTCTCTGAACAAGTGCTTTTCACAGGACTTTGTTTAAAACTCGTTTCAGATGTGCTTTTTCAGTTAAATACAGTACAGTTAAAATGTCCAATATGATGAAAATGTGCTAAAGCTCGAAAACATGAAAATCCATGCTTAGAAAGTTGTTACATGTCACATATGCTGGAATGCACTCATTTCACTCAAAAATCAATGTTCCTTGTCAAACGTTTGCTTCATGCTCTGAAAAGGTGTTAGAAACAGGCTTAATGCGCCGCTGCGTGAGGAAAGCTGTTTTCATCTACTCGGTGACAGTGTGTTTTCCCACCCTGAACAAGTGCATCTCACAATCCTATGTTGAAAACTCGTTTCAGACGTGCTTTTACAGTTAAAATGACAAATATGATGAAAATGTGTTAAAAGCTTGAAAACATGAAAATCCATGCTCGAATGCACTCATTTCACATGAAAGCAATGTTCGTTGTCCAACGTGTGCTTTAGGCGCAGAAAGGGCTTTACAGGGTGACTGAATGCACTTCTGCGCTTGGAAAGCTGCTTTCATGCACTCGGTGACAGAAAGTGTGTTGTCCCTCTCTGAACAAGTGCATGTCACAGTACTTTGTTTAAAACTCGTTTCAGATGTGCTTTTTCAGTTAAAATGTCCAATATGAAGAAAATGTGTTAAAAGCTCGAAAACATGAAAATCCGTGCTTAGAAAGTTGTTACATGTCACATATGCTCGAATGCACTCATTTCACATGAAATCAATGTTCGTTGTCAAACGTGTGCTTTAGGCGCAGAAAGGGCTTTACAGAGTGACTGAATGCACTTCTGCGCTCCGAAAGCTGTTTTCATGCAGTCGGTGACAGAAAGTGTGTTTTCCCTCTCTGAACAAGTGCTTTTCACAGGACTTTGTTTAAAACTCGTTTCAGATGTGCTTTTTCAGTTAAATACAGTACAGTTAAAATGTCCAATATGATGAAAATGTGCTAAAGCTCGAAAACATGAAAATCCATGCTTAGAAAGTTGTTACATGTCACATATGCTGGAATGCACTCATTTCACTCAAAAATCAATGTTCCTTGTCAAACGTTTGCTTCATGCTCTGAAAAGGCGTTAGAAACAAGCTTAATGCGCCGCTGCGTGAGGAAAGCTGTTTTCATCTACTCGGTGACAGTGTGTTTTCCCACCCTGAACAAGTGCATCTCACAATCCTATGTTGAAAACTCGTTTCAGACGTGCTTTTACAGTTAAAATGACAAATATGATGAAAATGTGTTAAAAGCTCGAAAACATGAAAATCCATGCTCGAATGCACTCATTTCACATGAAATCAATGTTCGTTGTCGAACGTGTTCCTTAGGCGCAGAAAGGGCTTTACAGGGTGACTGAATGCACTTCTGCGCTCCGAAAGCTGTTTTCATGCACTCGGTGACAGAAAGTGTGTTTTCCCTCTCTGAACAAGTGCTTTTCACAGGACTTTGTTTAAAACTCGTTTCAGATGTGCTTTTTCAGTTAAAATGTCCAATATGATGAAAATGTGCTAAAAGCTCGAAAACATGAAAATCCATGCTTAGAAAGTTGTTACATGTCACATATGCTGGAATGCACTCATTTCACTCAAAAATCAATGTTCCTTGTCAAACGTTTGCTTCATGCTCTGAAAAGGCGTTAGAAACAGGCTTAATGCGCCGCTGCGTGAGGAAAGCTGTTTTCATCTACTCGGTGACAGTGTGTTTTCCCACCCTGAACAAGTGCATCTCACAATCCTATGTTGAAAACTCGTTTCAGACGTGCTTTTACAGTTAAAATGACAAATATGATGAAAATGTGTTAAAAGCTCGAAAACATGAAAATCCATGCTCGAATGCACTCATTTCACATGAAATCAATGTTCGTTGTCGAACGTGTTCCTTAGGCGCAGAAAGGGCTTTACAGGGTGACTGAATGCACTTCTGCGCTCCGAAAGCTGTTTTCATGCACTCGGTGACAGAAAGTGTGTTTTCCCTCTCTGAACAAGTGCTTTTCACAGGACTTTGTTTAAAACTCGTTTCAGATGTGCTTTTTCAGTTAAAATGTCCAATATGATGAAAATGTGCTAAAAGCTCGAAAACATGAAAATCCATGCTTAGAAAGTTGTTACATGTCACATATGCTGGAATGCACTCATTTCACTCAAAAATCAATGTTCCTTGTCAAACGTTTGCTTCATGCTCTGAAAAGGCGTTAGAAACAGGCTTAATGCGCCGCTGCGTGAGGAAAGCTGTTTTCATCTACTCGGTGACAGTGTGTTTTCCCACCCTGAACAAGTGCATCTCACAATCCTATGTTGAAAACTCGTTTCAGACGTGCTTTTACAGTTAAAATGACAAATATGATGAAAATGTGTTAAAAGCTCGAAAACATGAAAATCCATGCTCGAATGCACTCATTTCACATGAAATCAATGTTCGTTGTCGAACGTGTTCCTTAGGCGCAGAAAGGGCTTTACAGGGTGACTGAATGCACTTCTGCGCTCCGAAAGCTGTTTTCATGCACTCGGTGACAGAAAGTGTGTTTTCCCTCTCTGAACAAGTGCTTTTCACAGGACTTTGTTTAAAACTCGTTTCAGATGTGCTTTTTCAGTTAAAATGTCCAATATGATGAAAATGTGCTAAAAGCTCGAAAACATGAAAATCCATGCTTAGAAAGTTGTTACATGTCACATATGCTGGAATGCACTCATTTCACTCAAAAATCAATGTTCCTTGTCAAACGTTTGCTTCATGCTCTGAAAAGGCGTTAGAAACAGGCTTAATGCGCCGCTGCGTGAGGAAAGCTGTTTTCATCTACTCGGTGACAGTGTGTTTTCCCACCCTGAACAAGTGCATCTCACAATCCTATGTTGAAAACTCGTTTCAGACGTGCTTTTACAGTTAAAATGACAAATATGATGAAAATGTGTTAAAAGCTTGAAAACATGAAAATCCATGCTCGAATGCACTCATTTCACATGAAAGCAATGTTCGTTGTCCAACGTGTGCTTTAGGCGCAGAAAGGGCTTTACAGGGTGACTGAATGCACTTCTGCGCTTGGAAAGCTGCTTTCATGCACTCGGTGACAGAAAGTGTGTTGTCCCTCTCTGAACAAGTGCATGTCACAGTACTTTGTTTAAAACTCGTTTCAGATGTGCTTTTTCAGTTAAAATGTCCAATATGAAGAAAATGTGTTAAAAGCTCGAAAACATGAAAATCCGTGCTTAGAAAGTTATTACATGTCACATATGCTCGAATGCACTCATTTCACATGAAATCAATGTTCGTTGTCAAACGTGTGCTTTAGGCGCAGAAAGGGCTTTACAGAGTGACTGAATGCACTTCTGCGCTCCGAAAGCTGTTTTCATGCACTCGGTGACAGAAAGTGTGTTTTCCCTCTCTGAACAAGTGCTTTTCACAGGACTTTGTTTAAAACTCGTTTCAGATGTGCTTTTTCAGTTAAATACAGTACAGTTAAAATGTCCAATATGATGAAAATGTGCTAAAGCTCGAAAACATGAAAATCCATGCTTAGAAAGTTGTTACATGTCACATATGCTGGAATGCACTCATTTCACTCAAAAATCAATGTTCCTTGTCAAACGTTTGCTTCATGCTCTGAAAAGGCGTTAGAAACAGGCTTAATGCGCCGCTGCGTGAGGAAAGCTGTTTTCATCTACTCGGTGACAGTGTGTTTTCCCACCCTGAACAAGTGCATCTCACAATCCTATGTTGAAAACTCGTTTCAGACGTGCTTTTACAGTTAAAATGACAAATATGATGAAAATGTGTTAAAAGCTCGAAAACATGAAAATCCATGCTCGAATGCACTCATTTCACATGAAATCAATGTTCGTTGTCGAACGTGTTCCTTAGGCGCAGAAAGGGCTTTACAGGGTGACTGAATGCACTTCTGCGCTCCGAAAGCTGTTTTCATGCACTCGGTGACAGAAAGTGTGTTTTCCCTCTCTGAACAAGTGCTTTTCACAGGACTTTGTTTAAAACTCGTTTCAGATGTGCTTTTTCAGTTAAATACAGTACAGTTAAAATGTCCAATATGATGAAAATGTGCTAAAGCTCGAAAACATGAAAATCCATGCTTAGAAAGTTGTTACATGTCACATATGCTGGAATGCACTCATTTCACTCAAAAATCAATGTTCCTTGTCAAACGTTTGCTTCATGCTCTGAAAAGGTGTTAGAAACAGGCTTAATGCGCCGCTGCGTGAGGAAAGCTGTTTTCATCTACTCGGTGACAGTGTGTTTTCCCACCCTGAACAAGTGCATCTCACAATCCTATGTTGAAAACTCGTTTCAGACGTGCTTTTACAGTTAAAATGACAAATATGATGAAAATGTGTTAAAAGCTTGAAAACATGAAAATCCATGCTCGAATGCACTCATTTCACATGAAAGCAATGTTCGTTGTCCAACGTGTGCTTTAGGCGCAGAAAGGGCTTTACAGGGTGACTGAATGCACTTCTGCGCTTGGAAAGCTGCTTTCATGCACTCGGTGACAGAAAGTGTGTTGTCCCTCTCTGAACAAGTGCATGTCACAGTACTTTGTTTAAAACTCGTTTCAGATGTGCTTTTTCAGTTAAAATGTCCAATATGAAGAAAATGTGTTAAAAGCTCGAAAACATGAAAATCCGTGCTTAGAAAGTTGTTACATGTCACATATGCTCGAATGCACTCATTTCACATGAAATCAATGTTCGTTGTCAAACGTGTGCTTTAGGCGCAGAAAGGGCTTTACAGAGTGACTGAATGCACTTCTGCGCTCCGAAAGCTGTTTTCATGCAGTCGGTGACAGAAAGTGTGTTTTCCCTCTCTGAACAAGTGCTTTTCACAGGACTTTGTTTAAAACTCGTTTCAGATGTGCTTTTTCAGTTAAATACAGTACAGTTAAAATGTCCAATATGATGAAAATGTGCTAAAGCTCGAAAACATGAAAATCCATGCTTAGAAAGTTGTTACATGTCACATATGCTGGAATGCACTCATTTCACTCAAAAATCAATGTTCCTTGTCAAACGTTTGCTTCATGCTCTGAAAAGGCGTTAGAAACAGGCTTAATGCGCCGCTGCGTGAGGAAAGCTGTTTTCATCTACTCGGTGACAGTGTGTTTTCCCACCCTGAACAAGTGCATCTCACAATCCTATGTTGAAAACTCGTTTCAGACGTGCTTTTACAGTTAAAATGACAAATATGATGAAAATGTGTTAAAAGCTCGAAAACATGAAAATCCATGCTCGAATGCACTCATTTCACATGAAATCAATGTTCGTTGTCGAACGTGTTCCTTAGGCGCAGAAAGGGCTTTACAGGGTGACTGAATGCACTTCTGCGCTCCGAAAGCTGTTTTCATGCACTCGGTGACAGAAAGTGTGTTTTCCCTCTCTGAACAAGTGCTTTTCACAGGACTTTGTTTAAAACTCGTTTCAGATGTGCTTTTTCAGTTAAATACAGTACAGTTAAAATGTCCAATATGATGAAAATGTGCTAAAGCTCGAAAACATGAAAATCCATGCTTAGAAAGTTGTTACATGTCACATATGCTGGAATGCACTCATTTCACTCAAAAATCAATGTTCCTTGTCAAACGTTTGCTTCATGCTCTGAAAAGGTGTTAGAAACAGGCTTAATGCGCCGCTGCGTGAGGAAAGCTGTTTTCATCTACTCGGTGACAGTGTGTTTTCCCACCCTGAACAAGTGCATCTCACAATCCTATGTTGAAAACTCGTTTCAGACGTGCTTTTACAGTTAAAATGACAAATATGATGAAAATGTGTTAAAAGCTTGAAAACATGAAAATCCATGCTCGAATGCACTCATTTCACATGAAAGCAATGTTCGTTGTCCAACGTGTGCTTTAGGCGCAGAAAGGGCTTTACAGGGTGACTGAATGCACTTCTGCGCTTGGAAAGCTGCTTTCATGCACTCGGTGACAGAAAGTGTGTTGTCCCTCTCTGAACAAGTGCATGTCACAGTACTTTGTTTAAAACTCGTTTCAGATGTGCTTTTTCAGTTAAAATGTCCAATATGAAGAAAATGTGTTAAAAGCTCGAAAACATGAAAATCCGTGCTTAGAAAGTTGTTACATGTCACATATGCTCGAATGCACTCATTTCACATGAAATCAATGTTCGTTGTCAAACGTGTGCTTTAGGCGCAGAAAGGGCTTTACAGAGTGACTGAATGCACTTCTGCGCTCCGAAAGCTGTTTTCATGCAGTCGGTGACAGAAAGTGTGTTTTCCCTCTCTGAACAAGTGCTTTTCACAGGACTTTGTTTAAAACTCGTTTCAGATGTGCTTTTTCAGTTAAATACAGTACAGTTAAAATGTCCAATATGATGAAAATGTGCTAAAGCTCGAAAACATGAAAATCCATGCTTAGAAAGTTGTTACATGTCACATATGCTGGAATGCACTCATTTCACTCAAAAATCAATGTTCCTTGTCAAACGTTTGCTTCATGCTCTGAAAAGGCGTTAGAAACAAGCTTAATGCGCCGCTGCGTGAGGAAAGCTGTTTTCATCTACTCGGTGACAGTGTGTTTTCCCACCCTGAACAAGTGCATCTCACAATCCTATGTTGAAAACTCGTTTCAGACGTGCTTTTACAGTTAAAATGACAAATATGATGAAAATGTGTTAAAAGCTCGAAAACATGAAAATCCATGCTCGAATGCACTCATTTCACATGAAATCAATGTTCGTTGTCGAACGTGTTCCTTAGGCGCAGAAAGGGCTTTACAGGGTGACTGAATGCACTTCTGCGCTCCGAAAGCTGTTTTCATGCACTCGGTGACAGAAAGTGTGTTTTCCCTCTCTGAACAAGTGCTTTTCACAGGACTTTGTTTAAAACTCGTTTCAGATGTGCTTTTTCAGTTAAAATGTCCAATATGATGAAAATGTGCTAAAAGCTCGAAAACATGAAAATCCATGCTTAGAAAGTTGTTACATGTCACATATGCTGGAATGCACTCATTTCACTCAAAAATCAATGTTCCTTGTCAAACGTTTGCTTCATGCTCTGAAAAGGCGTTAGAAACAGGCTTAATGCGCCGCTGCGTGAGGAAAGCTGTTTTCATCTACTCGGTGACAGTGTGTTTTCCCACCCTGAACAAGTGCATCTCACAATCCTATGTTGAAAACTCGTTTCAGACGTGCTTTTACAGTTAAAATGACAAATATGATGAAAATGTGTTAAAAGCTCGAAAACATGAAAATCCATGCTCGAATGCACTCATTTCACATGAAATCAATGTTCGTTGTCGAACGTGTTCCTTAGGCGCAGAAAGGGCTTTACAGGGTGACTGAATGCACTTCTGCGCTCCGAAAGCTGTTTTCATGCACTCGGTGACAGAAAGTGTGTTTTCCCTCTCTGAACAAGTGCTTTTCACAGGACTTTGTTTAAAACTCGTTTCAGATGTGCTTTTTCAGTTAAAATGTCCAATATGATGAAAATGTGCTAAAAGCTCGAAAACATGAAAATCCATGCTTAGAAAGTTGTTACATGTCACATATGCTGGAATGCACTCATTTCACTCAAAAATCAATGTTCCTTGTCAAACGTTTGCTTCATGCTCTGAAAAGGCGTTAGAAACAGGCTTAATGCGCCGCTGCGTGAGGAAAGCTGTTTTCATCTACTCGGTGACAGTGTGTTTTCCCACCCTGAACAAGTGCATCTCACAATCCTATGTTGAAAACTCGTTTCAGACGTGCTTTTACAGTTAAAATGACAAATATGATGAAAATGTGTTAAAAGCTCGAAAACATGAAAATCCATGCTCGAATGCACTCATTTCACATGAAATCAATGTTCGTTGTCGAACGTGTTCCTTAGGCGCAGAAAGGGCTTTACAGGGTGACTGAATGCACTTCTGCGCTCCGAAAGCTGTTTTCATGCACTCGGTGACAGAAAGTGTGTTTTCCCTCTCTGAACAAGTGCTTTTCACAGGACTTTGTTTAAAACTCGTTTCAGATGTGCTTTTTCAGTTAAAATGTCCAATATGATGAAAATGTGCTAAAAGCTCGAAAACATGAAAATCCATGCTTAGAAAGTTGTTACATGTCACATATGCTGGAATGCACTCATTTCACTCAAAAATCAATGTTCCTTGTCAAACGTTTGCTTCATGCTCTGAAAAGGCGTTAGAAACAGGCTTAATGCGCCGCTGCGTGAGGAAAGCTGTTTTCATCTACTCGGTGACAGTGTGTTTTCCCACCCTGAACAAGTGCATCTCACAATCCTATGTTGAAAACTCGTTTCAGACGTGCTTTTACAGTTAAAATGACAAATATGATGAAAATGTGTTAAAAGCTTGAAAACATGAAAATCCATGCTCGAATGCACTCATTTCACATGAAAGCAATGTTCGTTGTCCAACGTGTGCTTTAGGCGCAGAAAGGGCTTTACAGGGTGACTGAATGCACTTCTGCGCTTGGAAAGCTGCTTTCATGCACTCGGTGACAGAAAGTGTGTTGTCCCTCTCTGAACAAGTGCATGTCACAGTACTTTGTTTAAAACTCGTTTCAGATGTGCTTTTTCAGTTAAAATGTCCAATATGAAGAAAATGTGTTAAAAGCTCGAAAACATGAAAATCCGTGCTTAGAAAGTTATTACATGTCACATATGCTCGAATGCACTCATTTCACATGAAATCAATGTTCGTTGTCAAACGTGTGCTTTAGGCGCAGAAAGGGCTTTACAGAGTGACTGAATGCACTTCTGCGCTCCGAAAGCTGTTTTCATGCACTCGGTGACAGAAAGTGTGTTTTCCCTCTCTGAACAAGTGCTTTTCACAGGACTTTGTTTAAAACTCGTTTCAGATGTGCTTTTTCAGTTAAATACAGTACAGTTAAAATGTCCAATATGATGAAAATGTGCTAAAGCTCGAAAACATGAAAATCCATGCTTAGAAAGTTGTTACATGTCACATATGCTGGAATGCACTCATTTCACTCAAAAATCAATGTTCCTTGTCAAACGTTTGCTTCATGCTCTGAAAAGGCGTTAGAAACAGGCTTAATGCGCCGCTGCGTGAGGAAAGCTGTTTTCATCTACTCGGTGACAGTGTGTTTTCCCACCCTGAACAAGTGCATCTCACAATCCTATGTTGAAAACTCGTTTCAGACGTGCTTTTACAGTTAAAATGACAAATATGATGAAAATGTGTTAAAAGCTCGAAAACATGAAAATCCATGCTCGAATGCACTCATTTCACATGAAATCAATGTTCGTTGTCGAACGTGTTCCTTAGGCGCAGAAAGGGCTTTACAGGGTGACTGAATGCACTTCTGCGCTCCGAAAGCTGTTTTCATGCACTCGGTGACAGAAAGTGTGTTTTCCCTCTCTGAACAAGTGCTTTTCACAGGACTTTGTTTAAAACTCGTTTCAGATGTGCTTTTTCAGTTAAATACAGTACAGTTAAAATGTCCAATATGATGAAAATGTGCTAAAGCTCGAAAACATGAAAATCCATGCTTAGAAAGTTGTTACATGTCACATATGCTGGAATGCACTCATTTCACTCAAAAATCAATGTTCCTTGTCAAACGTTTGCTTCATGCTCTGAAAAGGTGTTAGAAACAGGCTTAATGCGCCGCTGCGTGAGGAAAGCTGTTTTCATCTACTCGGTGACAGTGTGTTTTCCCACCCTGAACAAGTGCATCTCACAATCCTATGTTGAAAACTCGTTTCAGACGTGCTTTTACAGTTAAAATGACAAATATGATGAAAATGTGTTAAAAGCTTGAAAACATGAAAATCCATGCTCGAATGCACTCATTTCACATGAAAGCAATGTTCGTTGTCCAACGTGTGCTTTAGGCGCAGAAAGGGCTTTACAGGGTGACTGAATGCACTTCTGCGCTTGGAAAGCTGCTTTCATGCACTCGGTGACAGAAAGTGTGTTGTCCCTCTCTGAACAAGTGCATGTCACAGTACTTTGTTTAAAACTCGTTTCAGATGTGCTTTTTCAGTTAAAATGTCCAATATGAAGAAAATGTGTTAAAAGCTCGAAAACATGAAAATCCGTGCTTAGAAAGTTGTTACATGTCACATATGCTCGAATGCACTCATTTCACATGAAATCAATGTTCGTTGTCAAACGTGTGCTTTAGGCGCAGAAAGGGCTTTACAGAGTGACTGAATGCACTTCTGCGCTCCGAAAGCTGTTTTCATGCAGTCGGTGACAGAAAGTGTGTTTTCCCTCTCTGAACAAGTGCTTTTCACAGGACTTTGTTTAAAACTCGTTTCAGATGTGCTTTTTCAGTTAAATACAGTACAGTTAAAATGTCCAATATGATGAAAATGTGCTAAAGCTCGAAAACATGAAAATCCATGCTTAGAAAGTTGTTACATGTCACATATGCTGGAATGCACTCATTTCACTCAAAAATCAATGTTCCTTGTCAAACGTTTGCTTCATGCTCTGAAAAGGCGTTAGAAACAAGCTTAATGCGCCGCTGCGTGAGGAAAGCTGTTTTCATCTACTCGGTGACAGTGTGTTTTCCCACCCTGAACAAGTGCATCTCACAATCCTATGTTGAAAACTCGTTTCAGACGTGCTTTTACAGTTAAAATGACAAATATGATGAAAATGTGTTAAAAGCTCGAAAACATGAAAATCCATGCTCGAATGCACTCATTTCACATGAAATCAATGTTCGTTGTCGAACGTGTTCCTTAGGCGCAGAAAGGGCTTTACAGGGTGACTGAATGCACTTCTGCGCTCCGAAAGCTGTTTTCATGCACTCGGTGACAGAAAGTGTGTTTTCCCTCTCTGAACAAGTGCTTTTCACAGGACTTTGTTTAAAACTCGTTTCAGATGTGCTTTTTCAGTTAAAATGTCCAATATGATGAAAATGTGCTAAAAGCTCGAAAACATGAAAATCCATGCTTAGAAAGTTGTTACATGTCACATATGCTGGAATGCACTCATTTCACTCAAAAATCAATGTTCCTTGTCAAACGTTTGCTTCATGCTCTGAAAAGGCGTTAGAAACAGGCTTAATGCGCCGCTGCGTGAGGAAAGCTGTTTTCATCTACTCGGTGACAGTGTGTTTTCCCACCCTGAACAAGTGCATCTCACAATCCTATGTTGAAAACTCGTTTCAGACGTGCTTTTACAGTTAAAATGACAAATATGATGAAAATGTGTTAAAAGCTCGAAAACATGAAAATCCATGCTCGAATGCACTCATTTCACATGAAATCAATGTTCGTTGTCGAACGTGTTCCTTAGGCGCAGAAAGGGCTTTACAGGGTGACTGAATGCACTTCTGCGCTCCGAAAGCTGTTTTCATGCACTCGGTGACAGAAAGTGTGTTTTCCCTCTCTGAACAAGTGCTTTTCACAGGACTTTGTTTAAAACTCGTTTCAGATGTGCTTTTTCAGTTAAAATGTCCAATATGATGAAAATGTGCTAAAAGCTCGAAAACATGAAAATCCATGCTTAGAAAGTTGTTACATGTCACATATGCTGGAATGCACTCATTTCACTCAAAAATCAATGTTCCTTGTCAAACGTTTGCTTCATGCTCTGAAAAGGCGTTAGAAACAGGCTTAATGCGCCGCTGCGTGAGGAAAGCTGTTTTCATCTACTCGGTGACAGTGTGTTTTCCCACCCTGAACAAGTGCATCTCACAATCCTATGTTGAAAACTCGTTTCAGACGTGCTTTTACAGTTAAAATGACAAATATGATGAAAATGTGTTAAAAGCTCGAAAACATGAAAATCCATGCTCGAATGCACTCATTTCACATGAAATCAATGTTCGTTGTCGAACGTGTTCCTTAGGCGCAGAAAGGGCTTTACAGGGTGACTGAATGCACTTCTGCGCTCCGAAAGCTGTTTTCATGCACTCGGTGACAGAAAGTGTGTTTTCCCTCTCTGAACAAGTGCTTTTCACAGGACTTTGTTTAAAACTCGTTTCAGATGTGCTTTTTCAGTTAAAATGTCCAATATGATGAAAATGTGCTAAAAGCTCGAAAACATGAAAATCCATGCTTAGAAAGTTGTTACATGTCACATATGCTGGAATGCACTCATTTCACTCAAAAATCAATGTTCCTTGTCAAACGTTTGCTTCATGCTCTGAAAAGGCGTTAGAAACAGGCTTAATGCGCCGCTGCGTGAGGAAAGCTGTTTTCATCTACTCGGTGACAGTGTGTTTTCCCACCCTGAACAAGTGCATCTCACAATCCTATGTTGAAAACTCGTTTCAGACGTGCTTTTACAGTTAAAATGACAAATATGATGAAAATGTGTTAAAAGCTTGAAAACATGAAAATCCATGCTCGAATGCACTCATTTCACATGAAAGCAATGTTCGTTGTCCAACGTGTGCTTTAGGCGCAGAAAGGGCTTTACAGGGTGACTGAATGCACTTCTGCGCTTGGAAAGCTGCTTTCATGCACTCGGTGACAGAAAGTGTGTTGTCCCTCTCTGAACAAGTGCATGTCACAGTACTTTGTTTAAAACTCGTTTCAGATGTGCTTTTTCAGTTAAAATGTCCAATATGAAGAAAATGTGTTAAAAGCTCGAAAACATGAAAATCCGTGCTTAGAAAGTTATTACATGTCACATATGCTCGAATGCACTCATTTCACATGAAATCAATGTTCGTTGTCAAACGTGTGCTTTAGGCGCAGAAAGGGCTTTACAGAGTGACTGAATGCACTTCTGCGCTCCGAAAGCTGTTTTCATGCACTCGGTGACAGAAAGTGTGTTTTCCCTCTCTGAACAAGTGCTTTTCACAGGACTTTGTTTAAAACTCGTTTCAGATGTGCTTTTTCAGTTAAATACAGTACAGTTAAAATGTCCAATATGATGAAAATGTGCTAAAGCTCGAAAACATGAAAATCCATGCTTAGAAAGTTGTTACATGTCACATATGCTGGAATGCACTCATTTCACTCAAAAATCAATGTTCCTTGTCAAACGTTTGCTTCATGCTCTGAAAAGGCGTTAGAAACAGGCTTAATGCGCCGCTGCGTGAGGAAAGCTGTTTTCATCTACTCGGTGACAGTGTGTTTTCCCACCCTGAACAAGTGCATCTCACAATCCTATGTTGAAAACTCGTTTCAGACGTGCTTTTACAGTTAAAATGACAAATATGATGAAAATGTGTTAAAAGCTCGAAAACATGAAAATCCATGCTCGAATGCACTCATTTCACATGAAATCAATGTTCGTTGTCGAACGTGTTCCTTAGGCGCAGAAAGGGCTTTACAGGGTGACTGAATGCACTTCTGCGCTCCGAAAGCTGTTTTCATGCACTCGGTGACAGAAAGTGTGTTTTCCCTCTCTGAACAAGTGCTTTTCACAGGACTTTGTTTAAAACTCGTTTCAGATGTGCTTTTTCAGTTAAATACAGTACAGTTAAAATGTCCAATATGATGAAAATGTGCTAAAGCTCGAAAACATGAAAATCCATGCTTAGAAAGTTGTTACATGTCACATATGCTGGAATGCACTCATTTCACTCAAAAATCAATGTTCCTTGTCAAACGTTTGCTTCATGCTCTGAAAAGGTGTTAGAAACAGGCTTAATGCGCCGCTGCGTGAGGAAAGCTGTTTTCATCTACTCGGTGACAGTGTGTTTTCCCACCCTGAACAAGTGCATCTCACAATCCTATGTTGAAAACTCGTTTCAGACGTGCTTTTACAGTTAAAATGACAAATATGATGAAAATGTGTTAAAAGCTTGAAAACATGAAAATCCATGCTCGAATGCACTCATTTCACATGAAAGCAATGTTCGTTGTCCAACGTGTGCTTTAGGCGCAGAAAGGGCTTTACAGGGTGACTGAATGCACTTCTGCGCTTGGAAAGCTGCTTTCATGCACTCGGTGACAGAAAGTGTGTTGTCCCTCTCTGAACAAGTGCATGTCACAGTACTTTGTTTAAAACTCGTTTCAGATGTGCTTTTTCAGTTAAAATGTCCAATATGAAGAAAATGTGTTAAAAGCTCGAAAACATGAAAATCCGTGCTTAGAAAGTTGTTACATGTCACATATGCTCGAATGCACTCATTTCACATGAAATCAATGTTCGTTGTCAAACGTGTGCTTTAGGCGCAGAAAGGGCTTTACAGAGTGACTGAATGCACTTCTGCGCTCCGAAAGCTGTTTTCATGCAGTCGGTGACAGAAAGTGTGTTTTCCCTCTCTGAACAAGTGCTTTTCACAGGACTTTGTTTAAAACTCGTTTCAGATGTGCTTTTTCAGTTAAATACAGTACAGTTAAAATGTCCAATATGATGAAAATGTGCTAAAGCTCGAAAACATGAAAATCCATGCTTAGAAAGTTGTTACATGTCACATATGCTGGAATGCACTCATTTCACTCAAAAATCAATGTTCCTTGTCAAACGTTTGCTTCATGCTCTGAAAAGGCGTTAGAAACAAGCTTAATGCGCCGCTGCGTGAGGAAAGCTGTTTTCATCTACTCGGTGACAGTGTGTTTTCCCACCCTGAACAAGTGCATCTCACAATCCTATGTTGAAAACTCGTTTCAGACGTGCTTTTACAGTTAAAATGACAAATATGATGAAAATGTGTTAAAAGCTCGAAAACATGAAAATCCATGCTCGAATGCACTCATTTCACATGAAATCAATGTTCGTTGTCGAACGTGTTCCTTAGGCGCAGAAAGGGCTTTACAGGGTGACTGAATGCACTTCTGCGCTCCGAAAGCTGTTTTCATGCACTCGGTGACAGAAAGTGTGTTTTCCCTCTCTGAACAAGTGCTTTTCACAGGACTTTGTTTAAAACTCGTTTCAGATGTGCTTTTTCAGTTAAAATGTCCAATATGATGAAAATGTGCTAAAAGCTCGAAAACATGAAAATCCATGCTTAGAAAGTTGTTACATGTCACATATGCTGGAATGCACTCATTTCACTCAAAAATCAATGTTCCTTGTCAAACGTTTGCTTCATGCTCTGAAAAGGCGTTAGAAACAGGCTTAATGCGCCGCTGCGTGAGGAAAGCTGTTTTCATCTACTCGGTGACAGTGTGTTTTCCCACCCTGAACAAGTGCATCTCACAATCCTATGTTGAAAACTCGTTTCAGACGTGCTTTTACAGTTAAAATGACAAATATGATGAAAATGTGTTAAAAGCTTGAAAACATGAAAATCCATGCTCGAATGCACTCATTTCACATGAAAGCAATGTTCGTTGTCCAACGTGTGCTTTAGGCGCAGAAAGGGCTTTACAGGGTGACTGAATGCACTTCTGCGCTTGGAAAGCTGCTTTCATGCACTCGGTGACAGAAAGTGTGTTGTCCCTCTCTGAACAAGTGCATGTCACAGTACTTTGTTTAAAACTCGTTTCAGATGTGCTTTTTCAGTTAAAATGTCCAATATGAAGAAAATGTGTTAAAAGCTCGAAAACATGAAAATCCGTGCTTAGAAAGTTGTTACATGTCACATATGCTCGAATGCACTCATTTCACATGAAATCAATGTTCGTTGTCAAACGTGTGCTTTAGGCGCAGAAAGGGCTTTACAGAGTGACTGAATGCACTTCTGCGCTCCGAAAGCTGTTTTCATGCACTCGGTGACAGAAAGTGTGTTTTCCCTCTCTGAACAAGTGCTTTTCACAGGACTTTGTTTAAAACTCGTTTCAGATGTGCTTTTTCAGTTAAAATGTCCAATATGATGAAAATGTGCTAAAAGCTCGAAAACATGAAAATCCATGCTTAGAAAGTTGTTACATGTCACATATGCTGGAATGCACTCATTTCACTCAAAAATCAATGTTCCTTGTCAAACGTTTGCTTCATGCTCTGAAAAGGCGTTAGAAACAGGCTTAATGCGCCGCTGCGTGAGGAAAGCTGTTTTCATCTACTCGGTGACAGTGTGTTTTCCCACCCTGAACAAGTGCATCTCACAATCCTATGTTGAAAACTCGTTTCAGACGTGCTTTTACAGTTAAAATGACAAATATGATGAAAATGTGTTAAAAGCTCGAAAACATGAAAATCCATGCTCGAATGCACTCATTTCACATGAAATCAATGTTCGTTGTCGAACGTGTTCCTTAGGCGCAGAAAGGGCTTTACAGGGTGACTGAATGCACTTCTGCGCTCCGAAAGCTGTTTTCATGCACTCGGTGACAGAAAGTGTGTTTTCCCTCTCTGAACAAGTGCTTTTCACAGGACTTTGTTTAAAACTCGTTTCAGATGTGCTTTTTCAGTTAAAATGTCCAATATGATGAAAATGTGCTAAAAGCTCGAAAACATGAAAATCCATGCTTAGAAAGTTGTTACATGTCACATATGCTGGAATGCACTCATTTCACTCAAAAATCAATGTTCCTTGTCAAACGTTTGCTTCATGCTCTGAAAAGGCGTTAGAAACAGGCTTAATGCGCCGCTGCGTGAGGAAAGCTGTTTTCATCTACTCGGTGACAGTGTGTTTTCCCACCCTGAACAAGTGCATCTCACAATCCTATGTTGAAAACTCGTTTCAGACGTGCTTTTACAGTTAAAATGACAAATATGATGAAAATGTGTTAAAAGCTTGAAAACATGAAAATCCATGCTCGAATGCACTCATTTCACATGAAAGCAATGTTCGTTGTCCAACGTGTGCTTTAGGCGCAGAAAGGGCTTTACAGGGTGACTGAATGCACTTCTGCGCTTGGAAAGCTGCTTTCATGCACTCGGTGACAGAAAGTGTGTTGTCCCTCTCTGAACAAGTGCATGTCACAGTACTTTGTTTAAAACTCGTTTCAGATGTGCTTTTTCAGTTAAAATGTCCAATATGAAGAAAATGTGTTAAAAGCTCGAAAACATGAAAATCCGTGCTTAGAAAGTTATTACATGTCACATATGCTCGAATGCACTCATTTCACATGAAATCAATGTTCGTTGTCAAACGTGTGCTTTAGGCGCAGAAAGGGCTTTACAGAGTGACTGAATGCACTTCTGCGCTCCGAAAGCTGTTTTCATGCACTCGGTGACAGAAAGTGTGTTTTCCCTCTCTGAACAAGTGCTTTTCACAGGACTTTGTTTAAAACTCGTTTCAGATGTGCTTTTTCAGTTAAATACAGTACAGTTAAAATGTCCAATATGATGAAAATGTGCTAAAGCTCGAAAACATGAAAATCCATGCTTAGAAAGTTGTTACATGTCACATATGCTGGAATGCACTCATTTCACTCAAAAATCAATGTTCCTTGTCAAACGTTTGCTTCATGCTCTGAAAAGGCGTTAGAAACAGGCTTAATGCGCCGCTGCGTGAGGAAAGCTGTTTTCATCTACTCGGTGACAGTGTGTTTTCCCACCCTGAACAAGTGCATCTCACAATCCTATGTTGAAAACTCGTTTCAGACGTGCTTTTACAGTTAAAATGACAAATATGATGAAAATGTGTTAAAAGCTCGAAAACATGAAAATCCATGCTCGAATGCACTCATTTCACATGAAATCAATGTTCGTTGTCGAACGTGTTCCTTAGGCGCAGAAAGGGCTTTACAGGGTGACTGAATGCACTTCTGCGCTCCGAAAGCTGTTTTCATGCACTCGGTGACAGAAAGTGTGTTTTCCCTCTCTGAACAAGTGCTTTTCACAGGACTTTGTTTAAAACTCGTTTCAGATGTGCTTTTTCAGTTAAATACAGTACAGTTAAAATGTCCAATATGATGAAAATGTGCTAAAGCTCGAAAACATGAAAATCCATGCTTAGAAAGTTGTTACATGTCACATATGCTGGAATGCACTCATTTCACTCAAAAATCAATGTTCCTTGTCAAACGTTTGCTTCATGCTCTGAAAAGGTGTTAGAAACAGGCTTAATGCGCCGCTGCGTGAGGAAAGCTGTTTTCATCTACTCGGTGACAGTGTGTTTTCCCACCCTGAACAAGTGCATCTCACAATCCTATGTTGAAAACTCGTTTCAGACGTGCTTTTACAGTTAAAATGACAAATATGATGAAAATGTGTTAAAAGCTTGAAAACATGAAAATCCATGCTCGAATGCACTCATTTCACATGAAAGCAATGTTCGTTGTCCAACGTGTGCTTTAGGCGCAGAAAGGGCTTTACAGGGTGACTGAATGCACTTCTGCGCTTGGAAAGCTGCTTTCATGCACTCGGTGACAGAAAGTGTGTTGTCCCTCTCTGAACAAGTGCATGTCACAGTACTTTGTTTAAAACTCGTTTCAGATGTGCTTTTTCAGTTAAAATGTCCAATATGAAGAAAATGTGTTAAAAGCTCGAAAACATGAAAATCCGTGCTTAGAAAGTTGTTACATGTCACATATGCTCGAATGCACTCATTTCACATGAAATCAATGTTCGTTGTCAAACGTGTGCTTTAGGCGCAGAAAGGGCTTTACAGAGTGACTGAATGCACTTCTGCGCTCCGAAAGCTGTTTTCATGCAGTCGGTGACAGAAAGTGTTTTCCCTCTCTGAACAAGTGCTTTTCACAGGACTTTGTTTAAAACTCGTTTCAGATGTGCTTTTTCAGTTAAATACAGTACAGTTAAAATGTCCAATATGATGAAAATGTGCTAAAGCTCGAAAACATGAAAATCCATGCTTAGAAAGTTGTTACATGTCACATATGCTGGAATGCACTCATTTCACTCAAAAATCAATGTTCCTTGTCAAACGTTTGCTTCATGCTCTGAAAAGGCGTTAGAAACAAGCTTAATGCGCCGCTGCGTGAGGAAAGCTGTTTTCATCTACTCGGTGACAGTGTGTTTTCCCACCCTGAACAAGTGCATCTCACAATCCTATGTTGAAAACTCGTTTCAGACGTGCTTTTACAGTTAAAATGACAAATATGATGAAAATGTGTTAAAAGCTCGAAAACATGAAAATCCATGCTCGAATGCACTCATTTCACATGAAATCAATGTTCGTTGTCGAACGTGTTCCTTAGGCGCAGAAAGGGCTTTACAGGGTGACTGAATGCACTTCTGCGCTCCGAAAGCTGTTTTCATGCACTCGGTGACAGAAAGTGTGTTTTCCCTCTCTGAACAAGTGCTTTTCACAGGACTTTGTTTAAAACTCGTTTCAGATGTGCTTTTTCAGTTAAAATGTCCAATATGATGAAAATGTGCTAAAAGCTCGAAAACATGAAAATCCATGCTTAGAAAGTTGTTACATGTCACATATGCTGGAATGCACTCATTTCACTCAAAAATCAATGTTCCTTGTCAAACGTTTGCTTCATGCTCTGAAAAGGCGTTAGAAACAGGCTTAATGCGCCGCTGCGTGAGGAAAGCTGTTTTCATCTACTCGGTGACAGTGTGTTTTCCCACCCTGAACAAGTGCATCTCACAATCCTATGTTGAAAACTCGTTTCAGACGTGCTTTTACAGTTAAAATGACAAATATGATGAAAATGTGTTAAAAGCTTGAAAACATGAAAATCCATGCTCGAATGCACTCATTTCACATGAAAGCAATGTTCGTTGTCCAACGTGTGCTTTAGGCGCAGAAAGGGCTTTACAGGGTGACTGAATGCACTTCTGCGCTTGGAAAGCTGCTTTCATGCACTCGGTGACAGAAAGTGTGTTGTCCCTCTCTGAACAAGTGCATGTCACAGTACTTTGTTTAAAACTCGTTTCAGATGTGCTTTTTCAGTTAAAATGTCCAATATGAAGAAAATGTGTTAAAAGCTCGAAAACATGAAAATCCGTGCTTAGAAAGTTGTTACATGTCACATATGCTCGAATGCACTCATTTCACATGAAATCAATGTTCGTTGTCAAACGTGTGCTTTAGGCGCAGAAAGGGCTTTACAGAGTGACTGAATGCACTTCTGCGCTCCGAAAGCTGTTTTCATGCACTCGGTGACAGAAAGTGTGTTTTCCCTCTCTGAACAAGTGCTTTTCACAGGACTTTGTTTAAAACTCGTTTCAGATGTGCTTTTTCAGTTAAATACAGTACAGTTAAAATGTCCAATATGATGAAAATGTGCTAAAGCTCGAAAACATGAAAATCCATGCTTAGAAAGTTGTTACATGTCACATATGCTGGAATGCACTCATTTCACTCAAAAATCAATGTTCCTTGTCAAACGTTTGCTTCATGCTCTGAAAAGGCGTTAGAAACAGGCTTAATGCGCCGCTGCGTGAGGAAAGCTGTTTTCATCTACTCGGTGACAGTGTGTTTTCCCACCCTGAACAAGTGCATCTCACAATCCTATGTTGAAAACTCGTTTCAGACGTGCTTTTACAGTTAAAATGACAAATATGATGAAAATGTGTTAAAAGCTCGAAAACATGAAAATCCATGCTCGAATGCACTCATTTCACATGAAATCAATGTTCGTTGTCGAACGTGTTCCTTAGGCGCAGAAAGGGCTTTACAGGGTGACTGAATGCACTTCTGCGCTCCGAAAGCTGTTTTCATGCACTCGGTGACAGAAAGTGTGTTTTCCCTCTCTGAACAAGTGCTTTTCACAGGACTTTGTTTAAAACTCGTTTCAGATGTGCTTTTTCAGTTAAATACAGTACAGTTAAAATGTCCAATATGATGAAAATGTGCTAAAGCTCGAAAACATGAAAATCCATGCTTAGAAAGTTGTTACATGTCACATATGCTGGAATGCACTCATTTCACTCAAAAATCAATGTTCCTTGTCAAACGTTTGCTTCATGCTCTGAAAAGGTGTTAGAAACAGGCTTAATGCGCCGCTGCGTGAGGAAAGCTGTTTTCATCTACTCGGTGACAGTGTGTTTTCCCACCCTGAACAAGTGCATCTCACAATCCTATGTTGAAAACTCGTTTCAGACGTGCTTTTACAGTTAAAATGACAAATATGATGAAAATGTGTTAAAAGCTTGAAAACATGAAAATCCATGCTCGAATGCACTCATTTCACATGAAAGCAATGTTCGTTGTCCAACGTGTGCTTTAGGCGCAGAAAGGGCTTTACAGGGTGACTGAATGCACTTCTGCGCTTGGAAAGCTGCTTTCATGCACTCGGTGACAGAAAGTGTGTTGTCCCTCTCTGAACAAGTGCATGTCACAGTACTTTGTTTAAAACTCGTTTCAGATGTGCTTTTTCAGTTAAAATGTCCAATATGAAGAAAATGTGTTAAAAGCTCGAAAACATGAAAATCCGTGCTTAGAAAGTTGTTACATGTCACATATGCTCGAATGCACTCATTTCACATGAAATCAATGTTCGTTGTCAAACGTGTGCTTTAGGCGCAGAAAGGGCTTTACAGAGTGACTGAATGCACTTCTGCGCTCCGAAAGCTGTTTTCATGCAGTCGGTGACAGAAAGTGTGTTTTCCCTCTCTGAACAAGTGCTTTTCACAGGACTTTGTTTAAAACTCGTTTCAGATGTGCTTTTTCAGTTAAATACAGTACAGTTAAAATGTCCAATATGATGAAAATGTGCTAAAGCTCGAAAACATGAAAATCCATGCTTAGAAAGTTGTTACATGTCACATATGCTGGAATGCACTCATTTCACTCAAAAATCAATGTTCCTTGTCAAACGTTTGCTTCATGCTCTGAAAAGGCGTTAGAAACAAGCTTAATGCGCCGCTGCGTGAGGAAAGCTGTTTTCATCTACTCGGTGACAGTGTGTTTTCCCACCCTGAACAAGTGCATCTCACAATCCTATGTTGAAAACTCGTTTCAGACGTGCTTTTACAGTTAAAATGACAAATATGATGAAAATGTGTTAAAAGCTCGAAAACATGAAAATCCATGCTCGAATGCACTCATTTCACATGAAATCAATGTTCGTTGTCGAACGTGTTCCTTAGGCGCAGAAAGGGCTTTACAGGGTGACTGAATGCACTTCTGCGCTCCGAAAGCTGTTTTCATGCACTCGGTGACAGAAAGTGTGTTTTCCCTCTCTGAACAAGTGCTTTTCACAGGACTTTGTTTAAAACTCGTTTCAGATGTGCTTTTTCAGTTAAAATGTCCAATATGATGAAAATGTGCTAAAAGCTCGAAAACATGAAAATCCATGCTTAGAAAGTTGTTACATGTCACATATGCTGGAATGCACTCATTTCACTCAAAAATCAATGTTCCTTGTCAAACGTTTGCTTCATGCTCTGAAAAGGCGTTAGAAACAGGCTTAATGCGCCGCTGCGTGAGGAAAGCTGTTTTCATCTACTCGGTGACAGTGTGTTTTCCCACCCTGAACAAGTGCATCTCACAATCCTATGTTGAAAACTCGTTTCAGACGTGCTTTTACAGTTAAAATGACAAATATGATGAAAATGTGTTAAAAGCTTGAAAACATGAAAATCCATGCTCGAATGCACTCATTTCACATGAAAGCAATGTTCGTTGTCCAACGTGTGCTTTAGGCGCAGAAAGGGCTTTACAGGGTGACTGAATGCACTTCTGCGCTTGGAAAGCTGCTTTCATGCACTCGGTGACAGAAAGTGTGTTGTCCCTCTCTGAACAAGTGCATGTCACAGTACTTTGTTTAAAACTCGTTTCAGATGTGCTTTTTCAGTTAAAATGTCCAATATGAAGAAAATGTGTTAAAAGCTCGAAAACATGAAAATCCGTGCTTAGAAAGTTGTTACATGTCACATATGCTCGAATGCACTCATTTCACATGAAATCAATGTTCGTTGTCAAACGTGTGCTTTAGGCGCAGAAAGGGCTTTACAGAGTGACTGAATGCACTTCTGCGCTCCGAAAGCTGTTTTCATGCACTCGGTGACAGAAAGTGTGTTTTCCCTCTCTGAACAAGTGCTTTTCACAGGACTTTGTTTAAAACTCGTTTCAGATGTGCTTTTTCAGTTAAATACAGTACAGTTAAAATGTCCAATATGATGAAAATGTGCTAAAGCTCGAAAACATGAAAATCCATGCTTAGAAAGTTGTTACATGTCACATATGCTGGAATGCACTCATTTCACTCAAAAATCAATGTTCCTTGTCAAACGTTTGCTTCATGCTCTGAAAAGGCGTTAGAAACAGGCTTAATGCGCCGCTGCGTGAGGAAAGCTGTTTTCATCTACTCGGTGACAGTGTGTTTTCCCACCCTGAACAAGTGCATCTCACAATCCTATGTTGAAAACTCGTTTCAGACGTGCTTTTACAGTTAAAATGACAAATATGATGAAAATGTGTTAAAAGCTCGAAAACATGAAAATCCATGCTCGAATGCACTCATTTCACATGAAATCAATGTTCGTTGTCGAACGTGTTCCTTAGGCGCAGAAAGGGCTTTACAGGGTGACTGAATGCACTTCTGCGCTCCGAAAGCTGTTTTCATGCACTCGGTGACAGAAAGTGTGTTTTCCCTCTCTGAACAAGTGCTTTTCACAGGACTTTGTTTAAAACTCGTTTCAGATGTGCTTTTTCAGTTAAATACAGTACAGTTAAAATGTCCAATATGATGAAAATGTGCTAAAGCTCGAAAACATGAAAATCCATGCTTAGAAAGTTGTTACATGTCACATATGCTGGAATGCACTCATTTCACTCAAAAATCAATGTTCCTTGTCAAACGTTTGCTTCATGCTCTGAAAAGGTGTTAGAAACAGGCTTAATGCGCCGCTGCGTGAGGAAAGCTGTTTTCATCTACTCGGTGACAGTGTGTTTTCCCACCCTGAACAAGTGCATCTCACAATCCTATGTTGAAAACTCGTTTCAGACGTGCTTTTACAGTTAAAATGACAAATATGATGAAAATGTGTTAAAAGCTTGAAAACATGAAAATCCATGCTCGAATGCACTCATTTCACATGAAAGCAATGTTCGTTGTCCAACGTGTGCTTTAGGCGCAGAAAGGGCTTTACAGGGTGACTGAATGCACTTCTGCGCTTGGAAAGCTGCTTTCATGCACTCGGTGACAGAAAGTGTGTTGTCCCTCTCTGAACAAGTGCATGTCACAGTACTTTGTTTAAAACTCGTTTCAGATGTGCTTTTTCAGTTAAAATGTCCAATATGAAGAAAATGTGTTAAAAGCTCGAAAACATGAAAATCCGTGCTTAGAAAGTTGTTACATGTCACATATGCTGGAATGCACTCATTTCACTCAAAAATCAATGTTCCTTGTCAAACGTTTGCTTCATGCTCTGAAAAGGTGTTAGAAACAGGCTTAATGCGCCGCTGCGTGAGGAAAGCTGTTTTCATCTACTCGGTGACAGTGTGTTTTCCCACCCTGAACAAGTGCATCTCACAATCCTATGTTGAAAACTCGTTTCAGACGTGCTTTTACAGTTAAAATGACAAATATGATGAAAATGTGTTAAAAGCTCGAAAACATGAAAATCCATGCTCGAATGCACTCATTTCACATGAAATCAATGTTCGTTGTCGAACGTGTTCCTTAGGCGCAGAAAGGGCTTTACAGGGTGACTGAATGCACTTCTGCGCTCCGAAAGCTGTTTTCATGCACTCGGTGACAGAAAGTGTGTTTTCCCTCTCTGAACAAGTGCTTTTCACAGGACTTTGTTTAAAACTCGTTTCAGATGTGCTTTTTCAGTTAAAATGTCCAATATGATGAAAATGTGCTAAAAGCTCGAAAACATGAAAATCCATGCTTAGAAAGTTGTTACATGTCACATATGCTGGAATGCACTCATTTCACTCAAAAATCAATGTTCCTTGTCAAACGTTTGCTTCATGCTCTGAAAAGGCGTTAGAAACAGGCTTAATGCGCCGCTGCGTGAGGAAAGCTGTTTTCATCTACTCGGTGACAGTGTGTTTTCCCACCCTGAACAAGTGCATCTCACAATCCTATGTTGAAAACTCGTTTCAGACGTGCTTTTACAGTTAAAATGACAAATATGATGAAAATGTGTTAAAAGCTCGAAAACATGAAAATCCATGCTCGAATGCACTCATTTCACATGAAATCAATGTTCGTTGTCGAACGTGTTCCTTAGGCGCAGAAAGGGCTTTACAGGGTGACTGAATGCACTTCTGCGCTCCGAAAGCTGTTTTCATGCACTCGGTGACAGAAAGTGTGTTTTCCCTCTCTGAACAAGTGCTTTTCACAGGACTTTGTTTAAAACTCGTTTCAGATGTGCTTTTTCAGTTAAAATGTCCAATATGATGAAAATGTGCTAAAAGCTCGAAAACATGAAAATCCATGCTTAGAAAGTTGTTACATGTCACATATGCTGGAATGCACTCATTTCACTCAAAAATCAATGTTCCTTGTCAAACGTTTGCTTCATGCTCTGAAAAGGCGTTAGAAACAGGCTTAATGCGCCGCTGCGTGAGGAAAGCTGTTTTCATCTACTCGGTGACAGTGTGTTTTCCCACCCTGAACAAGTGCATCTCACAATCCTATGTTGAAAACTCGTTTCAGACGTGCTTTTACAGTTAAAATGACAAATATGATGAAAATGTGTTAAAAGCTTGAAAACATGAAAATCCATGCTCGAATGCACTCATTTCACATGAAAGCAATGTTCGTTGTCCAACGTGTGCTTTAGGCGCAGAAAGGGCTTTACAGGGTGACTGAATGCACTTCTGCGCTTGGAAAGCTGCTTTCATGCACTCGGTGACAGAAAGTGTGTTGTCCCTCTCTGAACAAGTGCATGTCACAGTACTTTGTTTAAAACTCGTTTCAGATGTGCTTTTTCAGTTAAAATGTCCAATATGAAGAAAATGTGTTAAAAGCTCGAAAACATGAAAATCCGTGCTTAGAAAGTTGTTACATGTCACATATGCTCGAATGCACTCATTTCACATGAAATCAATGTTCGTTGTCAAACGTGTGCTTTAGGCGCAGAAAGGGCTTTACAGAGTGACTGAATGCACTTCTGCGCTCCGAAAGCTGTTTTCATGCACTCGGTGACAGAAAGTGTGTTTTCCCTCTCTGAACAAGTGCTTTTCACAGGACTTTGTTTAAAACTCGTTTCAGATGTGCTTTTTCAGTTAAATACAGTACAGTTAAAATGTCCAATATGATGAAAATGTGCTAAAGCTCGAAAACATGAAAATCCATGCTTAGAAAGTTGTTACATGTCACATATGCTGGAATGCACTCATTTCACTCAAAAATCAATGTTCCTTGTCAAACGTTTGCTTCATGCTCTGAAAAGGCGTTAGAAACAAGCTTAATGCGCCGCTGCGTGAGGAAAGCTGTTTTCATCTACTCGGTGACAGTGTGTTTTCCCACCCTGAACAAGTGCATCTCACAATCCTATGTTGAAAACTCGTTTCAGACGTGCTTTTACAGTTAAAATGACAAATATGATGAAAATGTGTTAAAAGCTCGAAAACATGAAAATCCATGCTCGAATGCACTCATTTCACATGAAATCAATGTTCGTTGTCGAACGTGTTCCTTAGGCGCAGAAAGGGCTTTACAGGGTGACTGAATGCACTTCTGCGCTCCGAAAGCTGTTTTCATGCACTCGGTGACAGAAAGTGTGTTTTCCCTCTCTGAACAAGTGCTTTTCACAGGACTTTGTTTAAAACTCGTTTCAGATGTGCTTTTTCAGTTAAATACAGTACAGTTAAAATGTCCAATATGATGAAAATGTGCTAAAGCTCGAAAACATGAAAATCCATGCTTAGAAAGTTGTTACATGTCACATATGCTGGAATGCACTCATTTCACTCAAAAATCAATGTTCCTTGTCAAACGTTTGCTTCATGCTCTGAAAAGGTGTTAGAAACAGGCTTAATGCGCCGCTGCGTGAGGAAAGCTGTTTTCATCTACTCGGTGACAGTGTGTTTTCCCACCCTGAACAAGTGCATCTCACAATCCTATGTTGAAAACTCGTTTCAGACGTGCTTTTACAGTTAAAATGACAAATATGATGAAAATGTGTTAAAAGCTTGAAAACATGAAAATCCATGCTCGAATGCACTCATTTCACATGAAAGCAATGTTCGTTGTCAAACGTGTGCTTTAGGCGCAGAAAGGGCTTTACAGAGTGACTGAATGCACTTCTGCGCTCCGAAAGCTGTTTTCATGCACTCGGTGACAGAAAGTGTGTTTTCCCTATCTGAACAAGTGCCTTTCACAGGACTTTGTTTAAAACTCGTTTCAGATGTGCTTTTTCAGTTAAATACAGTACAGTTAAAATGTCCAATATGATGAAAATGTGCTAAAGCTCGAAAACATGAAAATCCATGCTTAGAAAGTTGTTACATGTCACATATGCTGGAATGCACTCATTTCACTCAAAAATCAATGTTCCTTGTCAAACGTTTGCTTCATGCTCTGAAAAGGCGTTAGAAACAGGCTTAATGCGCCGCTGCGTGAGGAAAGCTGTTTTCATCTACTCGGTGACAGTGTGTTTTCCCACCCTGAACAAGTGCATCTCACAATCCTATGTTGAAAACTCGTTTCAGACGTGCTTTTACAGTTAAAATGACAAATATGATGAAAATGTGTTAAAAGCTTGAAAACATGAAAATCCATGCTCGAATGCACTCATTTCACATGAAAGCAATGTTCGTTGTCCAACGTGTGCTTTAGGCGCAGAAAGGGCTTTACAGGGTGACTGAATGCACTTCTGCGCTTGGAAAGCTGCTTTCATGCACTCGGTGACAGAAAGTGTGTTGTCCCTCTCTGAACAAGTGCATGTCACAGTACTTTGTTTAAAACTCGTTTCAGATGTGCTTTTTCAGTTAAAATGTCCAATATGAAGAAAATGTGTTAAAAGCTCGAAAACATGAAAATCCGTGCTTAGAAAGTTGTTACATGTCACATATGCTCGAATGCACTCATTTCACATGAAATCAATGTTCGTTGTCAAACGTGTGCTTTAGGCGCAGAAAGGGCTTTACAGAGTGACTGAATGCACTTCTGCGCTCCGAAAGCTGTTTTCATGCACTCGGTGACAGAAAGTGTGTTTTCCCTATCTGAACAAGTGCTTTTCACAGGACTTTGTTTAAAACTCGTTTCAGATGTGCTTTTTCAGTTAAATACAGTACAGTTAAAATGTCCAATATGATGAAAATGTGCTAAAGCTCGAAAACATGAAAATCCATGCTTAGAAAGTTGTTACATGTCACATATGCTGGAATGCACTCATTTCACTCAAAAATCAATGTTCCTTGTCAAACGTTTGCTTCATGCTCTGAAAAGGCGTTAGAAACAAGCTTAATGCGCCGCTGCGTGAGGAAAGCTGTTTTCATCTACTCGGTGACAGTGTGTTTTCCCACCCTGAACAAGTGCATCTCACAATCCTATGTTGAAAACTCGTTTCAGACGTGCTTTTACAGTTAAAATGACAAATATGATGAAAATGTGTTAAAAGCTCGAAAACATGAAAATCCATGCTCGAATGCACTCATTTCACATGAAATCAATGTTCGTTGTCGAACGTGTTCCTTAGGCGCAGAAAGGGCTTTACAGGGTGACTGAATGCACTTCTGCGCTCCGAAAGCTGTTTTCATGCACTCGGTGACAGAAAGTGTGTTTTCCCTCTCTGAACAAGTGCTTTTCACAGGACTTTGTTTAAAACTCGTTTCAGATGTGCTTTTTCAGTTAAATACAGTACAGTTAAAATGTCCAATATGATGAAAATGTGCTAAAGCTCGAAAACATGAAAATCCATGCTTAGAAAGTTGTTACATGTCACATATGCTGGAATGCACTCATTTCACTCAAAAATCAATGTTCCTTGTCAAACGTTTGCTTCATGCTCTGAAAAGGTGTTAGAAACAGGCTTAATGCGCCGCTGCGTGAGGAAAGCTGTTTTCATCTACTCGGTGACAGTGTGTTTTCCCACCCTGAACAAGTGCATCTCACAATCCTATGTTGAAAACTCGTTTCAGACGTGCTTTTACAGTTAAAATGACAAATATGATGAAAATGTGTTAAAAGCTTGAAAACATGAAAATCCATGCTCGAATGCACTCATTTCACATGAAAGCAATGTTCGTTGTCAAACGTGTGCTTTAGGCGCAGAAAGGGCTTTACAGAGTGACTGAATGCACTTCTGCGCTCCGAAAGCTGTTTTCATGCACTCGGTGACAGAAAGTGTGTTTTCCCTATCTGAACAAGTGCCTTTCACAGGACTTTGTTTAAAACTCGTTTCAGATGTGCTTTTTCAGTTAAATACAGTACAGTTAAAATGTCCAATATGATGAAAATGTGCTAAAGCTCGAAAACATGAAAATCCATGCTTAGAAAGTTGTTACATGTCACATATGCTGGAATGCACTCATTTCACTCAAAAATCAATGTTCCTTGTCAAACGTTTGCTTCATGCTCTGAAAAGGCGTTAGAAACAGGCTTAATGCGCCGCTGCGTGAGGAAAGCTGTTTTCATCTACTCGGTGACAGTGTGTTTTCCCACCCTGAACAAGTGCATCTCACAATCCTATGTTGAAAACTCGTTTCAGACGTGCTTTTACAGTTAAAATGACAAATATGATGAAAATGTGTTAAAAGCTTGAAAACATGAAAATCCATGCTCGAATGCACTCATTTCACATGAAAGCAATGTTCGTTGTCCAACGTGTGCTTTAGGCGCAGAAAGGGCTTTACAGGGTGACTGAATGCACTTCTGCGCTTGGAAAGCTGCTTTCATGCACTCGGTGACAGAAAGTGTGTTGTCCCTCTCTGAACAAGTGCATGTCACAGTACTTTGTTTAAAACTCGTTTCAGATGTGCTTTTTCAGTTAAAATGTCCAATATGAAGAAAATGTGTTAAAAGCTCGAAAACATGAAAATCCGTGCTTAGAAAGTTGTTACATGTCACATATGCTCGAATGCACTCATTTCACATGAAATCAATGTTCGTTGTCAAACGTGTGCTTTAGGCGCAGAAAGGGCTTTACAGAGTGACTGAATGCACTTCTGCGCTCCGAAAGCTGTTTTCATGCACTCGGTGACAGAAAGTGTGTTTTCCCTATCTGAACAAGTGCTTTTCACAGGACTTTGTTTAAAACTCGTTTCAGATGTGCTTTTTCAGTTAAATACAGTACAGTTAAAATGTCCAATATGATGAAAATGTGCTAAAGCTCGAAAACATGAAAATCCATGCTTAGAAAGTTGTTACATGTCACATATGCTGGAATGCACTCATTTCACTCAAAAATCAATGTTCCTTGTCAAACGTTTGCTTCATGCTCTGAAAAGGCGTTAGAAACAAGCTTAATGCGCCGCTGCGTGAGGAAAGCTGTTTTCATCTACTCGGTGACAGTGTGTTTTCCCACCCTGAACAAGTGCATCTCACAATCCTATGTTGAAAACTCGTTTCAGACGTGCTTTTACAGTTAAAATGACAAATATGATGAAAATGTGTTAAAAGCTCGAAAACATGAAAATCCATGCTCGAATGCACTCATTTCACATGAAATCAATGTTCGTTGTCGAACGTGTTCCTTAGGCGCAGAAAGGGCTTTACAGGGTGACTGAATGCACTTCTGCGCTCCGAAAGCTGTTTTCATGCACTCGGTGACAGAAAGTGTGTTTTCCCTCTCTGAACAAGTGCTTTTCACAGGACTTTGTTTAAAACTCGTTTCAGATGTGCTTTTTCAGTTAAATACAGTACAGTTAAAATGTCCAATATGATGAAAATGTGCTAAAGCTCGAAAACATGAAAATCCATGCTTAGAAAGTTGTTACATGTCACATATGCTGGAATGCACTCATTTCACTCAAAAATCAATGTTCCTTGTCAAACGTTTGCTTCATGCTCTGAAAAGGTGTTAGAAACAGGCTTAATGCGCCGCTGCGTGAGGAAAGCTGTTTTCATCTACTCGGTGACAGTGTGTTTTCCCACCCTGAACAAGTGCATCTCACAATCCTATGTTGAAAACTCGTTTCAGACGTGCTTTTACAGTTAAAATGACAAATATGATGAAAATGTGTTAAAAGCTCGAAAACATGAAAATCCATGCTCGAATGCACTCATTTCACATGAAATCAATGTTCGTTGTCGAACGTGTTCCTTAGGCGCAGAAAGGGCTTTACAGGGTGACTGAATGCACTTCTGCGCTCCGAAAGCTGTTTTCATGCACTCGGTGACAGAAAGTGTGTTTTCCCTCTCTGAACAAGTGCTTTTCACAGGACTTTGTTTAAAACTCGTTTCAGATGTGCTTTTTCAGTTAAAATGTCCAATATGATGAAAATGTGCTAAAAGCTCGAAAACATGAAAATCCATGCTTAGAAAGTTGTTACATGTCACATATGCTGGAATGCACTCATTTCACTCAAAAATCAATGTTCCTTGTCAAACGTTTGCTTCATGCTCTGAAAAGGCGTTAGAAACAGGCTTAATGCGCCGCTGCGTGAGGAAAGCTGTTTTCATCTACTCGGTGACAGTGTGTTTTCCCACCCTGAACAAGTGCATCTCACAATCCTATGTTGAAAACTCGTTTCAGACGTGCTTTTACAGTTAAAATGACAAATATGATGAAAATGTGTTAAAAGCTCGAAAACATGAAAATCCATGCTCGAATGCACTCATTTCACATGAAATCAATGTTCGTTGTCGAACGTGTTCCTTAGGCGCAGAAAGGGCTTTACAGGGTGACTGAATGCACTTCTGCGCTCCGAAAGCTGTTTTCATGCACTCGGTGACAGAAAGTGTGTTTTCCCTCTCTGAACAAGTGCTTTTCACAGGACTTTGTTTAAAACTCGTTTCAGATGTGCTTTTTCAGTTAAATACAGTACAGTTAAAATGTCCAATATGATGAAAATGTGCTAAAGCTCGAAAACATGAAAATCCATGCTTAGAAAGTTGTTACATGTCACATATGCTGGAATGCACTCATTTCACTCAAAAATCAATGTTCCTTGTCAAACGTTTGCTTCATGCTCTGAAAAGGTGTTAGAAACAGGCTTAATGCGCCGCTGCGTGAGGAAAGCTGTTTTCATCTACTCGGTGACAGTGTGTTTTCCCACCCTGAACAAGTGCATCTCACAATCCTATGTTGAAAACTCGTTTCAGACGTGCTTTTACAGTTAAAATGACAAATATGATGAAAATGTGTTAAAAGCTCGAAAACATGAAAATCCATGCTCGAATGCACTCATTTCACATGAAATCAATGTTCGTTGTCGAACGTGTTCCTTAGGCGCAGAAAGGGCTTTACAGGGTGACTGAATGCACTTCTGCGCTCCGAAAGCTGTTTTCATGCACTCGGTGACAGAAAGTGTGTTTTCCCTCTCTGAACAAGTGCTTTTCACAGGACTTTGTTTAAAACTCGTTTCAGATGTGCTTTTTCAGTTAAAATGTCCAATATGATGAAAATGTGCTAAAAGCTCGAAAACATGAAAATCCATGCTTAGAAAGTTGTTACATGTCACATATGCTGGAATGCACTCATTTCACTCAAAAATCAATGTTCCTTGTCAAACGTTTGCTTCATGCTCTGAAAAGGCGTTAGAAACAGGCTTAATGCGCCGCTGCGTGAGGAAAGCTGTTTTCATCTACTCGGTGACAGTGTGTTTTCCCACCCTGAACAAGTGCATCTCACAATCCTATGTTGAAAACTCGTTTCAGACGTGCTTTTACAGTTAAAATGACAAATATGATGAAAATGTGTTAAAAGCTTGAAAACATGAAAATCCATGCTCGAATGCACTCATTTCACATGAAAGCAATGTTCGTTGTCCAACGTGTGCTTTAGGCGCAGAAAGGGCTTTACAGGGTGACTGAATGCACTTCTGCGCTTGGAAAGCTGCTTTCATGCACTCGGTGACAGAAAGTGTGTTGTCCCTCTCTGAACAAGTGCATGTCACAGTACTTTGTTTAAAACTCGTTTCAGATGTGCTTTTTCAGTTAAAATGTCCAATATGAAGAAAATGTGTTAAAAGCTCGAAAACATGAAAATCCGTGCTTAGAAAGTTGTTACATGTCACATATGCTCGAATGCACTCATTTCACATGAAATCAATGTTCGTTGTCAAACGTGTGCTTTAGGCGCAGAAAGGGCTTTACAGAGTGACTGAATGCACTTCTGCGCTCCGAAAGCTGTTTTCATGCACTCGGTGACAGAAAGTGTGTTTTCCCTCTCTGAACAAGTGCTTTTCACAGGACTTTGTTTAAAACTCGTTTCAGATGTGCTTTTTCAGTTAAATACAGTACAGTTAAAATGTCCAATATGATGAAAATGTGCTAAAGCTCGAAAACATGAAAATCCATGCTTAGAAAGTTGTTACATGTCACATATGCTGGAATGCACTCATTTCACTCAAAAATCAATGTTCCTTGTCAAACGTTTGCTTCATGCTCTGAAAAGGCGTTAGAAACAGGCTTAATGCGCCGCTGCGTGAGGAAAGCTGTTTTCATCTACTCGGTGACAGTGTGTTTTCCCACCCTGAACAAGTGCATCTCACAATCCTATGTTGAAAACTCGTTTCAGACGTGCTTTTACAGTTAAAATGACAAATATGATGAAAATGTGTTAAAAGCTCGAAAACATGAAAATCCATGCTCGAATGCACTCATTTCACATGAAATCAATGTTCGTTGTCGAACGTGTTCCTTAGGCGCAGAAAGGGCTTTACAGGGTGACTGAATGCACTTCTGCGCTCCGAAAGCTGTTTTCATGCACTCGGTGACAGAAAGTGTGTTTTCCCTCTCTGAACAAGTGCTTTTCACAGGACTTTGTTTAAAACTCGTTTCAGATGTGCTTTTTCAGTTAAATACAGTACAGTTAAAATGTCCAATATGATGAAAATGTGCTAAAGCTCGAAAACATGAAAATCCATGCTTAGAAAGTTGTTACATGTCACATATGCTGGAATGCACTCATTTCACTCAAAAATCAATGTTCCTTGTCAAACGTTTGCTTCATGCTCTGAAAAGGTGTTAGAAACAGGCTTAATGCGCCGCTGCGTGAGGAAAGCTGTTTTCATCTACTCGGTGACAGTGTGTTTTCCCACCCTGAACAAGTGCATCTCACAATCCTATGTTGAAAACTCGTTTCAGACGTGCTTTTACAGTTAAAATGACAAATATGATGAAAATGTGTTAAAAGCTTGAAAACATGAAAATCCATGCTCGAATGCACTCATTTCACATGAAAGCAATGTTCGTTGTCCAACGTGTGCTTTAGGCGCAGAAAGGGCTTTACAGGGTGACTGAATGCACTTCTGCGCTTGGAAAGCTGCTTTCATGCACTCGGTGACAGAAAGTGTGTTGTCCCTCTCTGAACAAGTGCATGTCACAGTACTTTGTTTAAAACTCGTTTCAGATGTGCTTTTTCAGTTAAAATGTCCAATATGAAGAAAATGTGTTAAAAGCTCGAAAACATGAAAATCCGTGCTTAGAAAGTTGTTACATGTCACATATGCTCGAATGCACTCATTTCACATGAAATCAATGTTCGTTGTCAAACGTGTGCTTTAGGCGCAGAAAGGGCTTTACAGAGTGACTGAATGCACTTCTGCGCTCCGAAAGCTGTTTTCATGCACTCGGTGACAGAAAGTGTGTTTTCCCTCTCTGAACAAGTGCTTTTCACAGGACTTTGTTTAAAACTCGTTTCAGATGTGCTTTTTCAGTTAAATACAGTACAGTTAAAATGTCCAATATGATGAAAATGTGCTAAAGCTCGAAAACATGAAAATCCATGCTTAGAAAGTTGTTACATGTCACATATGCTGGAATGCACTCATTTCACTCAAAAATCAATGTTCCTTGTCAAACGTTTGCTTCATGCTCTGAAAAGGCGTTAGAAACAGGCTTAATGCGCCGCTGCGTGAGGAAAGCTGTTTTCATCTACTCGGTGACAGTGTGTTTTCCCACCCTGAACAAGTGCATCTCACAATCCTATGTTGAAAACTCGTTTCAGACGTGCTTTTACAGTTAAAATGACAAATATGATGAAAATGTGTTAAAAGCTCGAAAACATGAAAATCCATGCTCGAATGCACTCATTTCACATGAAATCAATGTTCGTTGTCGAACGTGTTCCTTAGGCGCAGAAAGGGCTTTACAGGGTGACTGAATGCACTTCTGCGCTCCGAAAGCTGTTTTCATGCACTCGGTGACAGAAAGTGTGTTTTCCCTCTCTGAACAAGTGCTTTTCACAGGACTTTGTTTAAAACTCGTTTCAGATGTGCTTTTTCAGTTAAAATGTCCAATATGATGAAAATGTGCTAAAAGCTCGAAAACATGAAAATCCATGCTTAGAAAGTTGTTACATGTCACATATGCTGGAATGCACTCATTTCACTCAAAAATCAATGTTCCTTGTCAAACGTTTGCTTCATGCTCTGAAAAGGCGTTAGAAACAGGCTTAATGCGCCGCTGCGTGAGGAAAGCTGTTTTCATCTACTCGGTGAGTGTGTTTTCCCACCCTGAACAAGTGCATCTCACAATCCTATGTTGAAAACTCGTTTCAGACGTGCTTTTACAGTTAAAATGACAAATATGATGAAAATGTGTTAAAAGCTTGAAAACATGAAAATCCATGCTCGAATGCACTCATTTCACATGAAAGCAATGTTCGTTGTCCAACGTGTGCTTTAGGCGCAGAAAGGGCTTTACAGGGTGACTGAATGCACTTCTGCGCTTGGAAAGCTGCTTTCATGCACTCGGTGACAGAAAGTGTGTTGTCCCTCTCTGAACAAGTGCATGTCACAGTACTTTGTTTAAAACTCGTTTCAGATGTGCTTTTTCAGTTAAAATGTCCAATATGAAGAAAATGTGTTAAAAGCTCGAAAACATGAAAATCCGTGCTTAGAAAGTTGTTACATGTCACATATGCTCGAATGCACTCATTTCACATGAAATCAATGTTCGTTGTCAAACGTGTGCTTTAGGCGCAGAAAGGGCTTTACAGAGTGACTGAATGCACTTCTGCGCTCCGAAAGCTGTTTTCATGCACTCGGTGACAGAAAGTGTGTTTTCCCTCTCTGAACAAGTGCTTTTCACAGGACTTTGTTTAAAACTCGTTTCAGATGTGCTTTTTCAGTTAAATACAGTACAGTTAAAATGTCCAATATGATGAAAATGTGCTAAAGCTCGAAAACATGAAAATCCATGCTTAGAAAGTTGTTACATGTCACATATGCTGGAATGCACTCATTTCACTCAAAAATCAATGTTCCTTGTCAAACGTTTGCTTCATGCTCTGAAAAGGCGTTAGAAACAAGCTTAATGCGCCGCTGCGTGAGGAAAGCTGTTTTCATCTACTCGGTGACAGTGTGTTTTCCCACCCTGAACAAGTGCATCTCACAATCCTATGTTGAAAACTCGTTTCAGACGTGCTTTTACAGTTAAAATGACAAATATGATGAAAATGTGTTAAAAGCTCGAAAACATGAAAATCCATGCTCGAATGCACTCATTTCACATGAAATCAATGTTCGTTGTCGAACGTGTTCCTTAGGCGCAGAAAGGGCTTTACAGGGTGACTGAATGCACTTCTGCGCTCCGAAAGCTGTTTTCATGCACTCGGTGACAGAAAGTGTGTTTTCCCTCTCTGAACAAGTGCTTTTCACAGGACTTTGTTTAAAACTCGTTTCAGATGTGCTTTTTCAGTTAAAATGTCCAATATGATGAAAATGTGCTAAAAGCTCGAAAACATGAAAATCCATGCTTAGAAAGTTGTTACATGTCACATATGCTGGAATGCACTCATTTCACTCAAAAATCAATGTTCCTTGTCAAACGTTTGCTTCATGCTCTGAAAAGGCGTTAGAAACAGGCTTAATGCGCCGCTGCGTGAGGAAAGCTGTTTTCATCTACTCGGTGACAGTGTGTTTTCCCACCCTGAACAAGTGCATCTCACAATCCTATGTTGAAAACTCGTTTCAGACGTGCTTTTACAGTTAAAATGACAAATATGATGAAAATGTGTTAAAAGCTTGAAAACATGAAAATCCATGCTCGAATGCACTCATTTCACATGAAAGCAATGTTCGTTGTCCAACGTGTGCTTTAGGCGCAGAAAGGGCTTTACAGGGTGACTGAATGCACTTCTGCGCTTGGAAAGCTGCTTTCATGCACTCGGTGACAGAAAGTGTGTTGTCCCTCTCTGAACAAGTGCATGTCACAGTACTTTGTTTAAAACTCGTTTCAGATGTGCTTTTTCAGTTAAAATGTCCAATATGAAGAAAATGTGTTAAAAGCTCGAAAACATGAAAATCCGTGCTTAGAAAGTTGTTACATGTCACATATGCTCGAATGCACTCATTTCACATGAAATCAATGTTCGTTGTCAAACGTGTGCTTTAGGCGCAGAAAGGGCTTTACAGAGTGACTGAATGCACTTCTGCGCTCCGAAAGCTGTTTTCATGCACTCGGTGACAGAAAGTGTGTTTTCCCTCTCTGAACAAGTGCTTTTCACAGGACTTTGTTTAAAACTCGTTTCAGATGTGCTTTTTCAGTTAAAATGTCCAATATGATGAAAATGTGCTAAAGCTCGAAAACATGAAAATCCATGCTTAGAAAGTTGTTACATGTCACATATGCTGGAATGCACTCATTTCACTCAAAAATCAATGTTCCTTGTCAAACGTTTGCTTCATGCTCTGAAAAGGCGTTAGAAACAGGCTTAATGCGCCGCTGCGTGAGGAAAGCTGTTTTCATCTACTCGGTGACAGTGTGTTTTCCCACCCTGAACAAGTGCATCTCACAATCCTATGTTGAAAACTCGTTTCAGACGTGCTTTTACAGTTAAAATGACAAATATGATGAAAATGTGTTAAAAGCTTGAAAACATGAAAATCCATGCTCGAATGCACTCATTTCACATGAAAGCAATGTTCGTTGTCCAACGTGTGCTTTAGGCGCAGAAAGGGCTTTACAGGGTGACTGAATGCACTTCTGCGCTTGGAAAGCTGCTTTCATGCACTCGGTGACAGAAAGTGTGTTGTCCCTCTCTGAACAAGTGCATGTCACAGTACTTTGTTTAAAACTCGTTTCAGATGTGCTTTTTCAGTTAAAATGTCCAATATGATGAAAATGTGCTAAAAGCTCGAAAACATGAAAATCCATGCTTAGAAAGTTGTTACATGTCACATATGCTGGAATGCACTCATTTCACTCAAAAATCAATGTTCCTTGTCAAACGTTTGCTTTATGCTCTGAAAAGGCGTTAGAAACAGGCTTAATGCGCCGCTGCGTGAGGAAAGCTGTTTTCATCTACTCGGTGACAGTGTGTTTTCCCACCCTGAACAAGTGCATCTCACAATCCTATGTTGAAAACTCGTTTCAGACGTGCTTTTACAGTTAAAATGACAAATATGATGAAAATGTGTTAAAAGCTTGAAAACATGAAAATCCATGCTCGAATGCACTCATTTCACATGAAAGCAATGTTCGTTGTCCAACGTGTGCTTTAGGCGCAGAAAGGGCTTTACAGAGTGACTGAATGCACTTCTGCGCTCCGAAAGCTGTTTTCATGCACTCGGTGACAGAAAGTGTGTTTTCCCTCTCTGAACAAGTGCTTTTCACAGGACTTTGTTTAAAACTCGTTTCAGATGTGCTTTTTCAGTTAAATACAGTACAGTTAAAATGTCCAATGTGATGAAAATGGTTAAAAGCTCGAAAACATGAAAATCCATGCTCGAATGCACTCATTTCACATGAAATCAATGTTCGTTGTCGAACGTGTTCCTTAGGCGCAGAAAGGGCTTTACAGGGTGACTGAATGCCCTTCTGCGCTCCGAAAGCTGTTTTCATGCACTCGGTGACAGAAAGTGTGTTGTCCCTCTCTGAACAAGTGCTTTTCACAGGACTTTGTTTAAAACTCGTTTCAGATGTGCTTTTTCAGTTAAAATGTCCAATATGATGAAAATGTGCTAAAAGCTCGAAAACATGAAAATCCATGCTTAGAAAGTTGTTACATGTCACATATGCTGGAATGCACTCATTTCACTCAAAAATCAATGTTCCTTGTCAAACGTTTGCTTTATGCTCTGAAAAGGCGTTAGAAACAGGCTTAATGCGCCGCTGCGTGAGGAAAGCTGTTTTCATCTACTCGGTGACAGTGTGTTTTCCCACCCTGAACAAGTGCATCTCACAATCCTATGTTGAAAACTCGTTTCAGACGTGCTTTTACAGTTAAAATGACAAATATGATGAAAATGTGTTAAAAGCTTGAAAACATGAAAATCCATGCTCGAATGCACTTATTTCACATGAAAGCAATGTTCGTTGTCAAACGTGTTCTTTAGGCGCAGAAAGGGCTTTACAGGGTGACTGAATGCACTTCTGCGCTTGGAAAGCTGTTTTCATGCACTCGGTGACACTGTGTTTTCCCACTCTGAACAAGTGCATAATCACAATACTATGTTGAAAACTCTTTCATACGTGCTTTTACAGTTAAATTGACAAATATGATGAAAATGTGTTAAAAGCTTGAAAACATGAAAATCCATGCTTAGAAAGTTGTTACATGTCACATATGCTGGAATGCACTCATTTCACTCAAAATCAATGTTCCTTGTCAAACGTTTGCTTTATGCTCTGAAAAGGCGTTAGAAACAGGCTGAATGCGCTCCTGCGCTAGGAAAGCTGTTTTCATGCACTCAGAACAAGTGCTTTTCACATTCTTTGTAGAAAACTCGTTTCAGATGTGCTTCTACAGTTAAAATGTCCAATATCATGAAAATGTGATAAAAGCTCGAAAACATGAAAATCCATGCTCAGAAAGTTGTTCCATGTCAAATATACTCGAATGCCCTCATTTCACAAGAAATCAATGATCGTTCTCAAACGTGTGCTTTCGGCGCAGAAAGGACTTTACAGAGTGACTGAATGCACTTCTGCGCTCGGAAAGCTGTTTTCATGCACTCCTCCTACTACTCAAGCGAGTAGGATGCTTCTTTGCTTTGCTCCTGCTTTCTTGATCTTTATTTCTATACTTTACTTTCTCATTTAATTTCCACTATTTTTTTTCATTTCATTTTTCATCTTTATAAGCTTTTAATTTAATTTTAATTTAATTTCCACTTTTTTTCATTTTATTTTTCATCTTTATAAGTTAGTTTTTAAAACAAAATGCCAGGGAGCAAAAAATCCTGCAGAAAATGCATGGAACTAGATCAGAGGATTTCTATTCTGGAATCAAAGATTGATGCTCTGCCAAAGACAGACGAATTAAAAGCGATATCTCAGGAAAGTTGTACAGAAACAGTGGCTGAGAATGCAGAGATTGCACTCCGACAGACCAATGGCATTGCAGATCAAGTGGATGAATTCATCAATCAAGCTGGGCAAAATGTGAGTACAGAAAACTGGCAAATAATGGGTGGTAAGACCAAAAATAAAAACAGAAGACTAATTACTTCAACACCAGCTCGTTCTACAAATTACAATAGGATCTACAATCCTATGGAAAATCCACAGCCCATAAGGCTTCAGAACAAATTTGAATGCCTCAGGGATGTGGAAGAGGATTTTTCAAGTGGACAAACACATAGTAAAAAGAGATCGCACCAAGATCGAAGAGCTGTGGGAAGAGGCAAAAAGCAGCTCGTAACACCACCTGATCCCACAACCCTTGTTCTTAGTGATTCCACTGTAAGACAATTAAAAGATTATGGGATGATTATTTGTTGCCTTCCAAATGCATCCATCTCTGACACCAAAGACAGCATTTTGAAACTCATGTCCGAGCATAAAACTATTAAACGTATTGTTGTGCATGTGGGAGCAAATGATGTTTTCAGAGAACAGCTGTTTGTCCAAGATGATTTCAGAAAACTTTTTTCTGAGCTCTATAAGACTGGAATTCAATCTTTTATCAGTGGCCCACTTCCAGCGAGAGGAATTTTTGCTTTTTCTCGACTCTTCAGTCTTAACACCTGGCTTTGAAAAACTTGCTTTTCATTTGGTATGAATTTCATAGACAATTCTAACCTTTTCTGGAATCGCAGTGAATTTTACAAGCCAAATAGCACTGACCTCAGCTGGATTGGAGCCAAAGTCTTAGTAGACCATTACAGACTTGCAATCTTTTCTCAGCCAGCATTGAGGTAAACAGTTGATAAGATGTCGCAGACTGACATAGTTACAAAGCCTAAACAATCATCTTTGCAAGTCGTCATCAAGGACACACAGACATCTGACCTGCAAGACTGCCAAGTTTCAAAGACAGACTGCCAAAAATCAGCAGACTCGTTTGCCATCTCTATCTTCCCCCAGATGGAATTCCCAAATAGCATGAAAAAAATTGCTCCCAATGGCTACACTTTCTTTTTCCAGCCCAAATCTGTCGCGACAAGCAGTGTACCCAGTTCATCAAAATTGTGTTCGCCCAGGACTTTCAGCTGGCTACAAATCTTTTTCACCATCCAAAAGATACGTCATCTCCAATCCTTTCACCCTCAAACCAAATGGAACATTTAGAAAGTCTTGTTTGATGTACTCTGGGTCCCTGCGAATGGGTGTAGTTTTGAAAACCAGCTGGGACCCAATGTGCCTATGCCATTCTCTATTCCTGTGTTGATAAGAAATAGAAAACATAGAGCACATTTAACCCTGGGGGTGAACCAATCTAATCTCCTTCCTGTTTTAAAACAACATCAGAGTGCACAAGCAGATATTACTTCTAGACTTTCTGTAAAGCTAGCTCTTCTGAACGTTAGATCACTTTTAAACAAGTCATTTTTAATTAATGATCTTTGCAAACACAATCTTGATTTTTTGCTTCTAACTGAAACTTGGCTGGATCAAGCAAATAGTGCTACCACCCTTATTGAAGCAGCTCCCCCAAATTTTAATTTTTTGAATGTTAACCAACAAGGGAAAGGTGGAGGAATCGCAAATATATTCAAAGTCTCTTTTCAATGTAAACAATCCTCAATTGGTGATTTTACGTCCTTTGAACACTTGTTACATGCTCTCCTAGCATATTATTATTATTAACTATTTATAGGCTTCCGAGACATTCAGCCAAAGTCTTTCTTGAAGAGTTTGGTGAACTGTTGTCAGTCATTTGCTTAGAGTTTGATTGTCTTATTATATCTGGGGATTTTAACTTGCATGTAGATAATACTGATAACACATGCCAAAGAACTACTTGCAATTATTGACAACTTCAACCTAGTACAACATGTACAGGGGCCGACCCACTCTCGTGGTCATACTCTTGACCTCGTCATCACAAAGGGTCTTACTGTTTCTCCTACTGTTGTTGACCTGGCCTTATCTGATCATTTCTGTGTTTTCTTTGATGTTTCTATGTCTCCTCACATTCAGAACAGCTCAACGACTATAGGTAGGAGAGTCATAAAAGACAACACATGTGCTCTCTTTGAGCAAGCTCTCTCTCAGAACTCAACCAAAATGTCAGACTCTGTAGATGATTTACTGGAAATTTTTAATTTAAATATGACCCATATTATGGATGATATTGCTCCATTCAAAATCAAAAGAGTCAATGATAAGCAGAAAGCACCATGGAAGCAGTACCCGGCTGTTGAACTGCTAAAGAGAGAATGTAGAAAGACTGAAAGAAAATGGTGCAAATCTAAACTTCACATCCATTATCAAATCTATAAAGAGATGCTTTGTAATTATAATTATGAAATTCGTAAAGCAAGACAGTCTTTCTTCTCCAACATCATCAGCAGGAATATGAACAATGCCCGTGTGCTATTTTCAACAGTAGAGAAGCTAACTAATCCCCCACCACAATTAGCACCTGAACTTCTCTCAGTTAATAAATGCAATGAGTTTGCATCCTTTTTCAAAGGTAAAATTGATAAAATACGGCAGAATATTCCTCATAATATATCTCAGTTGCAAAAAATTGAAAAACTGCAATCACCAATGACACAGATAGATAACTTCAACACAATGTCAGAATTTTGTTTAATTGATTATGAGACTCTTGAAAAAACTGTACAAAATCTCAGTTCCTCATCATCTGAATTGGACATTCTGCCCACCAACTTTTTTAAGTCTGTTCTTCATCTTATAATTACAGATGTGCTTCAAATTATAAATACATCCTTGGAGACTGGCATTGTTCCTGTGTCCCTAAAAAAAGCTGTTGTAAAGCCCCTACTTAAAAAAAAAAAATCTGGATCCAACCCAGTGTTCAAGTCGATATAGCAGTATGTTGTGATCAACAGTATCAAAAGCTGCACTGAGGTCCAGTAATACCAGGACCAATGTTTTGCCTGCATCAGTATTAAGACGTATGTCATTTATAACTTTAATCAGCGCTGTTTCAGTAATCCTGAATTACTTCTGTTTTATCTGTGTTCAGCTGAAGAAAATTTTGTGACATCCAGCTGTTGATTTGATCGATACACTGGTAGAGACATTCAAGGGGGGCATAATTATTAGGTGATAGAGCAAAATAAATTTGGGTGTCATCTGCATAGCAGTGATACAAAATTGAATTGTTATTGATAATTTGCCCAAGTGGGAGCATATAAAGGTTGAAAAGTAATGGTCCAAGAATCGACCCCAGGGGGACACCACAGGTCAAGGACATTGACATTGAGGAACAATTTCCCATGGTAACAAAGAAGCTTCTATCTTTTAAGTATGAATTTAACCAATTTATAACTTTACCAGTCAATCCAACCCAGTGTTCAAGTCGATATAGCAGTATGTTGTGATCAACAGTATCAAAAGCTGCACTGAGGTCCAGTAATACCAGGACCAATGTTTTGCCTGCATCAGTATTAAGACGTATGTCATTTATAACTTTAATCAGCGCTGTTTCAGTGCTATGATTGGCACGAAATCCTGACTGAAAATTATCAAAAATTTACCATTCATCGGGAAAATCCTTGAAAAAATTGTCTTCAATCAATTAACTGCCTTCTTGATATCAAACAGCCGTTTTGATAATTTTCAGCCGCTAACCGAATAGATGAAAAACAAAGAAAAACTGCCTTTTGCTTGCAGTTGCGTACATACTTAAAAAGGAATAACTGAAAAAAACGGTTTATGACTCGCTTGAGTTAAAGCTCGCGTGTTTCTGGAGTCTACCGTGATCAAGGGTAAACAAAAGGGAAACGCGCTGAAGCGTCCCAGATAGCAGAGGGTCGTTGATTCGACGTGGAATCATCGGCATGTTCTTCGACCTATACGCCGTCGAATCACCGTCGATCACCGACGTTGATTCAACACCGCTTTGCTCATACGAGTTTCCGTTGAAACGGCGTTGAAAAGTGGATGGTGGTCGACAGAGAATAGACCCCCTTTCACCCTTTATTCAACTACATATTTCGGTCGATTTATAGTTGAATTTTCGGCGATGATTCATCCAACTTTACTTCCTGTTTTATGTACAACAGGAAGGCTACAAATTAAGCAAAACAGGCTAAATTAAACTAGCTAACAATAAAGCATCGGGGCTCTTGCCTAGGATGAACACACACATGCATACTTCAACCATGAAAGTGAAACTTAATTTATATCAATGTGCGTAGGCTACGTCCTGTTTAATGTACACCAGGATATAAAAATGCATGCAACAATGCACCTCTCCTAATGTTTGTCAAGCTATCTAATGAGGCATAACTTTTAACATTTATAAGGAACAGAACACGTTCTTAGAAACATTTTATGATTTATTTATAATTGTGGCCTATTCCTCCTGCGGCGCAGACCTGTACATGGAAACAGAAAAACATAACCAAAATTAATTTGATGCAGCATTGATAAAGTCAGCAGTAGGCTATGGGTTTCTAAATGCCACCCTACCTCATTATTTGGACATGGGGAAAAACTATATTTAAAATCCAAAGAGGGATGGAGGGAGGAAAATTAAAACAAAAGAAATAAATGAAATATAGAGTAGAGAATATTTGATAAAATTAAGGATGTTTTTATTCAGTAAACATTTAAAAAATGTTCTACAACACTCTAGCCTAGTGACTTATCAGTAACAAAATAGACTTGAAGTATTCAGATCCGCTCTGCATAAAGCAGCTAAATCCTCTCTCTGTCTCCTGGCAGAAAGCTCCTTGGTTTGCTTGTGTCTCAATCACAGCTGGTATTCTGTAGAAAGACTTCTTTTCACCTTTCCCATCAGCTTTGTTAGAACCCTAACACAGCACAAAAGTTTACCATTGTAGGTTTATGATGAATCAAGTGCCTCGTGGGTTCACATACCGCGCGCTGCCTTTATTTCCCCCAAATCACGAGTTTGTTGGTCTTCCAATGTGGCGCAGGGTTTGTTTACTTCCGGTTTCGGGTGACGTCAGTGAAAGGGGTCTAATGGGGGCATTACCGCCACCCACTGGATTGGGGTGTAAAGCAGTCTGAACAAAACGTGTAAACATAAACATAGGAGAAATGAACCCGTTTTTCTAACTCGTCCTCACTTAGTCTACTTTTCTTTTTTGATTAGTCTGGATTTGATATTGTAAATTTAAATGTGAATCAATGTATATTCATCGGACATGAACAAATGAATAAATCTTGAGTAATCTTGAGGGGCGTGTGTGTCCGGGGCGCGGTGTCGCGGGGGGGATCGAACGAACCCTCCGATCCCCCCTGGCTACGGGCCAGATTTAGTTGCTCATCCTACCAATGTTGAAAACTGGCCGGCAAATGTGACGATGGTTCAACGTCGTATATTCAACCTTCTCTGACGGTCGACAGATCAACCTTTACCCACGTTGATTCAACGGTGATAAATCGACCCTCTCAGACGGCGGAGAAATCGACGTTTCACGGCACCGTTTCAACGTTGATTTTCTGACGTACGACGGAAACCGACCATTCTGACCAAAACTCTATGTCGTTTCAACGACCCTCTGCTATCGGGGTTCCTTTGTCTAGTTAGCACACAAAGCTAATCATTTGTCACATTCTAGCTAGCTTTCCTTTGTCTAATTAGCCTACAAAGCTAATCTTTTGCTTACACACACACACACACACACACACACACACACACACACACACACACACACAATTCCATTATTATTAAAATTGTGTGTTTTCTGCTGTTCTGATACTTCTGGAAGTCGCCCACATCGCAAAAGAACTCTAAGGTGTATGTGAATATTAGCTGCAACTTGGTAAGTGATCAAAATTCTGAATCATATTAGATACTGGTATGATTCACTGAATGATTCACTGAATGATTCCTTAAATGATTCACTTGAATGATTCATTCGAACGATTCAATGAGACTGATTCCAGGGTATGATTCAATTCAAATGAGTCAAATTAAACAATTCAATGGGATTGATTTAATTTAATTATTAAAGATTGATCACTTAACACCAATCTACATATATATAAGCATAATACACCTACATAAATTGGTGCCCCGTGTGAGGCGATTGGTTTGTCGACTTCTTGAGTATTGTTGCAACAGACAAACTACCAGTTTGATTGAGCAACTGCTAAGCTATATCCCCAGGTGTATTAAAACGGTTAACAGTAGTGTGATAACCATATCACAAATACTAACAACCTATTGATAACTTAGGATAAGAGAGCATTTCCAAACAAAACAAACCTTGTCAATTAATTAATTATAGTTAATATTAATTAATAATAATTGATTAATAATTAACTCATTGATTGATTAATTACCCAATACCCAACCTAAGTAAAATGGCATCCCCTCGTGCCTCAGAGACTGAAGACAACGGCCAAGACGTGTCTCTCTTTGAGGTCATCGCAAACCTCATTCACTGCTCTGACTCTGAAAGGGCAACCATTAGGGGCATGAGTAGGCATGATTGCCAAGCTAACATAATCAACTCAATAAAACAAATGAGAGATCCAAAGAGAACAACGATTAGTGTCCAAGAGGCACTAGGTAAACTATTCCTGTTACACTTCCAGGATACTGACCAAGAGATCGGATCCCTCCACGGAGAAGTTGGTAGACTGACCTCCAGCAATGCCGAGCTGGCAGCCGAGGTCAATGATCTATATAGGGAGCGTAGCCTCTTGAAGGACTCCCGTGATGAGTGCGCCGAAAGGCTAGAGAAAGCCGAGAAAGGCGCCGGAAGGGCTGCCAAGGAGCAGACCTCCAAAGAAGGGCGCGAGGGGCATGAGAGACCCCCAACCATGCGTCAAAGCTTAGAGCGGGAAGAGGCATCCGAACCGGACACCGAGGATTACCTGGTCGAGAACCAGACATCCCGCCAAACTCCATCAACTTGCTACACGACTCCGTCGTCGTTTAGCCAGGGTGGAGTCGTCCTGCGCTCATTCCGAGCCCAGGCCCATAGCCCACCCAGGTCAGTGCGCTACAGCTTCCCTGATCCACCATCGGGTGAATCAGACTATGACTCTCATGCAGAACGGGAGCAATTCCAGAGTAGCTCAGATAGTGAGTACTCAGGAGAGAAAAGGAGGCCGCGTAAGGATGCGCACCAAGCCCTACTTTGGCTATTTGGCTAATTTGCCTAATTTGGCAAATTGACCTACTTGCCAAAGATATTGAGCGGTTTGATCCCGACAATAAAAGAACCAATGTAAATTATTATTTACGAGAAATTGACCGATGCCTGATGGACCTACCGAGAGCCACAATGCGAGAGAAGCTTAAACTGGTCTGGAAGACCTCCAGTAGCAGCATCCGTGCCTTTTTAGAGACACTACCCCCAGATGTTCGCGATAGTTATTCAAAACTTCGCAATTACATGAGGGAAGAATATGCACCGTACACGGATGAAACCTCCGCGACATTGTGTGCATTACAAATCAAACAAAAACGGTCTGAGGCGCCTCGTGAATATTATAGACGGCTACGTACTGCCTATTTCCAGGGTAGTAGCGCACCAGGCTTGGAAGAAGATAGAGGTTTCAAATCCCTCTTCTTACATAACCTCCACCTAAGCGTGTGGACCCATGTCACACTGACGTGTCGACAAGGTTTCTACTCGATGAGGGACACTAGGCAACTAGCCCAAATGACCTGGGAGACCATCGTCAAAACCGCAAACGGAAACGATGATGATCCCAGACTCCTTAGTCTCCAGGGTGCAAACGGGCCCCTGCTAACCTTAGAAGGAAGGGAAGCTCCAAAAAGTGGACCCAACAGGAGAAATCCCAGTCCGAACCGTCCTTCACCGAACCATCACCAGGGTGAAGGGAAGAAACAGCAAGGTAAGGCCAAGAAGGGCCGATGGAAAGGCCATAGGGACCATGGCAACCGTTCCTCAGATGAGAATGGTCATAAGGAACAAGCCGGTCAGCAGCAAGATCGTCGTCCCCGCTCTGGCCAGAAACGGCAGGAGCGTTCCGACCATAACACTAAACGTAGGGGCAGAGGTGACCGAGACAGTGACTCGGACCAACCTGATGAGTCCCACTCAGAGCTGGACTCTTTAAAGGCCTGCTTGGCTGAATTTAGAAGACTGTTACAGGAACAGTCAAATTCCTCAACCGATAAAACAAAAGAGCTCAAGAAAAATGATAAAAGCTATCTGTTAGCATGACTAGGCCAGGAACCACAGGTATATCTCGTGAACGGGGGAGGAGATCCCTCTGAAACAGCAGGCGAGGGTCAGGATGTAGGGCCCCCCCTGGTGGTGAAGGCAAACCCACAAAATGCGCCTCTCACGTGCGCTAAAGTCTTCACCACCATCTCTCAGACATGGCTCTCACAAGGTGACCCAATCCCAACCAAGCCCTGCAACCTAAACTTAGTCAGCTTCACACAAATCAAAACCCCACTGTCGTTGGATCCCACAAAACATGCACAAACTCGTTGCGATGAGATTAGTGTGAACACCGATCAACCAAGCGCCACGCAAGATCAAATTTCCGATGAACTTCAGTTCATGTCTTTGCACACTGAGTCCGGTGTCAAAACACCCGACATCGCAACTCCCCCTAGTGGCATCAATTCTTTGAAAAACCTCCCTCTATCCATCGACGCAGACACAGGCACCCATTTCACCGCTGGTGTAATGGCTGCACTGTGGAACATGTTAGGTGTCGAGGCGAAATTCCATATCGCATACCACCCTCAATCCTCTGGTCAGGCTGAACGAGCCAATCAAACCATTGTGAGCATGCTGCAGAAGTATGTCACCCACCATGGTAAAAATTGGGACGTGAAACTTCCCTTGGTGCTAAGGGCCATTCGGTCCACCCCTCATTGCGCCACTGAAGTCACACCCTTTGGGATGATGATTGGGTGAGAGACGGTTCTTCCCCCGCATCTCCTATACAAACCAGAGACCATGAGCATACACCGCACATCATGTCGCCGACCTACGACGCCACCTACAGTCAACCTTTACAGGTGCCCAAAAGAATCTCGATTCGAGCGTAAAAGGACAAAAGGCCTACTACGCCCGAATCTCAGAGAAGTTCCTACCACCCTGGTCGAGACCATTCGATCGTGGGAAAACCGTTCCCCATCACGTGTCACATCCAGACCTAATCAAACGCTCTCATATTGATGGGTCCATAGTAATTGAATCAAACTTTTTGAACAGTCCTCACTCCAAAAGGGGGTGGACGATAGCTAGGCCCATCCTGTCCACCTAGCTTGTACGCATCACTCACCCATAAGCGTACACTAACATTCCCGGTCAGACTTACCAACCCAATGAAGTAATAACCCTTCGGTATAACATGGTAGATAAAATACTAAAATCCGCTATTATTACTAGTGTGTATTCATCGCAAATACACCTGGCATAGAGTCTTGGCAGTGCTATTCCCATTTTTGTGAGTCCACAAGATTTAGAGATAGGTTTCATACTAAATCTACCCATCATTGAGAAAACCAACATATATAGACTCAAGTCTGTCCTCAACGTGGGTTTCTGGAAAAACAATGTCCGTATACACATACAGACACCACCCATGGTAGCATTCCATGACGACAACCCCTCAGTCTACTTTATTCCCAACCTAGAGATGTGCACCGCCACCAAGGACATCCACTGGGTCTGCCCAAGCAACCCATTCATTAGAGACACTACAGATCGCCTGTGTGGTTTGAGGGCGAAAGCGCCCGAACAAAAGTGTGTAGGTCAAATGTCCACAAAGGACGAGGATATGGAAACTAGAGTAGAGAGAGCTGGTAGTCGGTGGGTTGTTAACACTCCAAAAACTGAAGTCTTGATGTCCTACGACCAGCACAACACAGCCACAAGAATGAAAATCCCAAACCAAATGGTGTTCCTTAGTGTACCACAGGGAGCCACCATTCACATAGGTGACATCACCCTACACCATCTTAGTACTAACAGGTACGATTCTGAGATTGAGATGATAGATGCATTCAAAGGTTATGATCTTGAGATCAGTAACACCCTCCAACAGCAGCTGCTGGTTGAAGGGACCAAAACGGTGAAATTTAGTTTAGGTCAAACTGGAATTTCGACCATGGTCTCCCAAAACTGGGTCGGAGAGTCACCTGACCTAGGATCTACCATAAGTCTGATTGTTTTGGGACTTCTTCTCAGTGGCTGGGTCTTAACCGCTGGCATCGCATACATGCTACACAAAAACATAGCGACGCTACACGCCAAGCTGGGTAAGGGGGTCTGCGTCCCTGACAGCTTTGGCCACAGTAGCGCACGCTTTCTGGCCAGACCACCTGCTGCTGTTACCTTGCCAGAAGATTAGGTTTAACAACCCAAACACTAACACCTCTTTACTCCACTTCTCTTTTCTTGTTTTTTTCTTTGAGTAGGAAATGAAGTATATATGTAGTGTTCACTGTTTAAATTTTGAGGTAACCCTGATCTAGTTAGATAGTGATTGCCCAAATGCCTCTACCTCCAACTGTCTCACTGGAACTCACAAGTTTACACAGTCCTCACAGGACACCATGAACTGTACAGAACAAGTCTACCTCAAGGACTATGGACACGGTGACTGTACGGTACGGTGCTCTCAGTGCTACGACTCTGTCATACCCCTGAGACCAAAAGGGGGAATGTAGGTACCGTGCGCCATCTACTGTCTAAGAACTACATCTCCCAGCCAACTTCCGCGTTGACCTACGTCATGCCTGGGCGGGATCACTTGCATCGCATCCTCGAGGATTCCCTAAAGGACTTGGAACTCCGCCATCTCTTTCTCTTTTGGTGTCTGAACCCACACGGAACAGACCTAAAAGGAGGCACTCGCTATCGGACCGTCCGAAACCACGACTTCTTTCTTGCAAGATCCACGCTTCAGCGCGTTTCCCTTTTGTTTACCCTTGATCACGGTAGACTCCGGAAACACGCGAGCTTTAACTCAAGTGAGTTATAAACCGGTTTTTCAGTTATTCCTTATTCCTCTTTGTTTTTCATCTGTTCGGGAAGTGGCTGGACCCTCCTGAACCAGTGCACATGTTAAACAGAGTTTTCCTTCTCACGGGCTACGAAGCGCTCTCCAAGAACCTCTGTTTCCCACAGAAGTTTTCCAAGCTCCTGTGATCTCTACCTCTCCGAGAAAATTCCGCTTTCTACAAAAAAGGCGAGATTTTGAAGTAACACTGGCATTTGGGCAAAAAGGCTACTTTTTAGGAATTAGTTTATTTACTTAGTGTGAATTTACACTCAGGGGTTGTTTAAGTGTGCACACTGATTTTGGTTTTCTATCATTTGTTATTGTTGATTTAAATTGTTTAATTAATAGGTTTTGCATGCTCTCTCTCCCTCTCTTTTAACATTTTAACTTCATTATTTACCCATATTTTGACCTCATTAAGATTTCAGTGAATTTAATAATACTATAAGCTAGTGGGTTAACCGTCTAGAGAAGCCCTTTTGTCTCCAAGGACTAGGCTTCACGTGGCTAGGCCCCAGAAGCACATGTTAGCTAGCCTTCCTTTGTCTAGTTAGCACACAAAGCTAATCATTTGTCTACACACACATGCTAGCTAGCTTTCCTTTGTCTAATTAGCCTACAAAGCTAATCTTTTGCTTACACACACACACACACACACACACACACACACACACACACACACACACACTGTTTACAGAAGATTTCATCTGCTGTTGTTCAATTTTTTTTCCTTTTTTATTTTTTTTATCTTTGTTATAATAAATTCCATTATTATTAAAATTGTGTGTTTGTCTGCTGTTCTGATACTCCTGGAAGTCGCCCACATCGCAAAAGAACTCTAAGGTGTATGTGAATATTAGCTGCAGCTTGGTAAGTGATCAAAATTCAGAATCATATTAGATACTGGTATGATTCACTGAATGATTCACTTGAATGATTCATTCGAACGATTCAATGAGACTGATTCCAGGGTATGATTCAATTCAAATGAATCAAATTAAACGATTCAATGGGATTAAATTTAATTATTAAAGATTGATCACTTAACATATACATAAGCATAATACACCTACAATAATAACACCATTCAGCGTGGCACAGCTAGTCAGCCAGGCTTGTTCTAGTTAACATTAGCTGCTACGTGCTAAGTCTGCAGAACTGAACCTCTGTTAGCTAGTTAGCTAGCTGCTAGTGCTTACTGATAGATCAAGCTGATCTGTCATTATGTTTATTAGCTATATTTGTAACTTACCTTGATATGTTTCTTCAAATTCGACGGTGAATTTTTGAAGGCCATTATTTCACAATCTTTCGGGAGGAAGAGTAGGCACTTCATTCGATACGAATTGTCTTTTGGTCTGACAAAGGAAAACATGGACTCTGAGTAGGGCCAGGGGCAGGGCTCGAAATTAACTTTTTTTCTTTGTGTCCCCCAGTGGTCCCGAATTCTGTGTTGTATTGTCCCGAATGGAAGCAATAGTGTCCCCATTTTTTTCCTCTCTGAAATAACCAGTGGTTAATATTATCATATGAAGTTACTATTATATTTGTAACTATGCGATTTTGAACCCTTTTATATCATTTTTACAATAAGTCACAAGACACAAGCGACACATGTCCAATACATCATCTACTTCAAAATTACAGTTATTGCATTTTCAGTTTATTAAACTTTGGCGATCTCACTGTATGAATAGATACCCGTTTATTTAAAGGGGCCAACTAGCTCATTCAGAAAATGTTTCAACTCCCTACATCTGCAGTACACTTTAGTTGAAAATAAGACCCCTTTTATGTTCATTTCATCTACTTATACCTTGAATATCTGTTGGCACTTATAAGGCCAACTTATAATTTTCACCATTACCGTTACCCATTTTTATGAACTTTCCGTTATCCATTACCGTTATCCATTTTTATGAACTTTCCGTTATCCATTACCGTTATACATTTTTATGAACTTTCCGTTATCCATTACCGTTATACATTTTTATGAACTTTCCGTTATCCATTTTTATGAACTTTCCGTTATCCGTTTTATGAACTTTCGCTGCCGAAAAGTGGGTTAGCAACATCAGCATAGTGCCAGGTCCGAGCCTAGCTGTGCTGCTGACTGACTAAACTTTCTGAACTAGAAAGACACCAAGAAAACTCACTTATTCTGTTGAACGGTATCTTCCGTCAATATCATCCGCATCATTCCTGTTGTATTTTATAACGTGTCTAACAGTGTTCATTAAGTTCATTCAGTTGCTAGCGTTGCCTGCAGACCAGGCGATGACACTTTGGATCCTGAAGGTCCCGGAGACGTTATGTCTGGGCTTTCAGTTTCTTCTCCGCGGTCGGTCCGCTTCAACCACTTAAGCATTTTTGTTCTGGCAAGAGTCGGCGCAGCGTGTGCGGTAGCAATTCCATTCCAAGTCCATATAATTCGGACTCCGGCCGAAGATTCTAGAACAGAATGCGCTGCTCTGTAGCCTACTGATGCAGGTGCATCGAAAGTGTAGCTACTATGTATGTTTCGCTGTTAACGTTTTAAAATTAAAATTGACAAATTAGGTGAATGTCTACGTAAGTGTGACGGCTTTGTAAATAATATTAACGTAGAACTTTTTTTCTAGATCTATTTTTTTTCCATTGTCCCGGGATTGTCCCAGATATGATAATTTTGTGTCCCGATGATATTTTTTATGGTCCCCGGGACATCGGGACACCATTAGTTTCGAGCGCTGGCCAGGGGTGGTCGCTTTCATCACCCTCACCACGATCATTCGAAGTCGAAGAACTTGGTGTTGATTATGGTGTTCCTGGGTCTTCTTACATCTCGAAATAGAGCAGTAGACTGACGCTAATGGCCCTTTTCCACTACCCTTTTTCAGCTCACTTCAGCCCGACACGTCTCGCGTTTCGACTACCAAAGAACAGCACGACTCGGCTCGCTTCAGCCCTGCTTAGCCCCTAAAACTCGCACCATTTTGGAGTAGGGCTGAAGCGAGCCAAAGCGAGCCGAGTGAGGCTGGGGGCGTGAGCAGACACTCCCCTGTGCACTGATTGGTGAGGAGGAGTGTCCTCACATGCCCACACACGCCCCGCGAGCACGCTGGGATCTGTAAACACCGTAAACCCGGAAGAAGAAGAATTACGAATTACGAGAATTTCTGAAGCCTTATGCGCCTCGCCTCATCTATACGCTCTTGCCAGTATCTGTTGGCGTTGTCGGTGACAACAAGCCACAGCACCAAGACCAGCAACACTAACGACTCCATGTTTATTGTTTACTATTCGGGTCGTGAGACTACCGCTTAAAAGCTCACTGATGCCACTGTTTGCGCTGCTTAACGACATCACGTGACGTCCACCCAGTTTCGCTAACTCCACCCAATGTGTCCACCCACTTCCAGCCAGCACGGTTCAGCGCGGTTGTAGTCGAAATGCAACTCCAACAGCCCCGCTCAGCTCAACTCAGCCCAACTCAGCACGGCACGGCTCAGCCCGACTCAGCCACGTTTGTAGTGGAAAAGCGGCATAAGTGTTCCCAATGCATGTAGGCAGCAGTGCGAAAGGCGGAAGGGGAGCATGCAGTCTTTTTATATACAGCTTGATCGCTTGAATCACCCAATGATGAGCCAGCTTCATCAAACCTGGTGACAGAGCCATCTTCCGCTCTGGCATTGATACTGTGGGTTTGGTATGATTCGTAACGTTTTTATTATAGTAACGAGTAACAATTCAGCACGTGAAAAATGTATCGGAGTAAAAGTATTAAATTCATCAAAAATATGGAGTGAAGTAAAAGTGGAAGTAGGAGAAAAAAATAATACTCCAATAAAGTACAGATACTGCATTTTAGTACTTAAGTACTAAAGTAGTTCCACTTCATTACATCTCATATACAAAGTATATGATATATACTTTGTATATAAATATATATAACATATATATGTATATATATAATATGTATATGATATATAAAGTAGTTCCACTTCATATACATCTCTGCGTAAAAATAAAAATGCTACAACCCCGATTCCAAAAAAGTTGGGACAAAGTACAAATTGTAAATAAAAATGGAATGCAATGATGTGGAAGTTTCAAAATTTCATATTTTATTCAGAATAGAACATAGATGACATATCAAACGTTTAAACTGAGAAAATGTATCATTTAAAGAGAAAAATTAGGTGATTTTAAATTTGATGACAACAACACATCTCAAAAAAGTTGGGACAAGGCCATGTTTCCCACTGTGAGACATCCCCTTTTCTCTTTACAACAGTTTGTAAATGTCTGGGGCAGGGGCGTGTTTAGCCTATTTTTGGGGGTGCTCAAGCACCCCCAAAAACGAGCTCAGCACCCCCTAGCTCAGCACCCTCAAAAACACTGCTTTTGGACGTAATTTTCAGAAATAAGTGCCCTTGCGCACTGTGCAATGAATGTGTGCGCGGCGTGTGTGTTCTTGAATTCACCTGTTACGTGAGTTCTATGGCCAGTAAAATACCTCTCCTCCTTGCGTCCCCTCTGATTGGGTTGCCTGTCCGCGCGAGTGCTTGCTACGACATGGTGTGTTTTTTTTACTGGATTCCACGCCGATGAGGAACTCGAAGTAGCACCTGAGTATTACTGGCATAGCGAGATGTGAAGATACGGACTGGAGTTACAATTACACAACACAATAATATGCATAATGCAATATTGATGTTCCCTGGTCTATGAACAGAATGATAAAAACCACATTTATCATCCATATCGAGATACTTTTGTACTTAATGTAACATAGCGTTTACTAATGTAAACTAATGTAAAATCATAATAATACACACTTATTACACAAAACACAATAACACATTAATTAACAATTACCACTGTTCAAAATGAATAGCTCCAACATTACAAATGCAGTAGTAGGTCTTGTTAGAAATTTAACGTAAATATTTGTGTCAGTGGTAGTAAATGTGTAGATATCATAGTTTATTGGGTCAGCTTCTGTTAAAACATTGCAGAATTGCTAGTCTAGTCTTCTTGTCTAGTTAAGTCTGTCTAAATAAACGTGGAAACACTGTCGTTCAAGCCAGGTGCCTCTGTCAGCTCTGGGGGCTAAGCACCCCCAAAGATCAGATGCTAGAATCGCCCCTGGTCTGGGGACTGAGGAGACAAGTTGCTCAAGTTTAGGGATAGGAATGTTAACCCATTCTTGTCTAATGTAGGATTGTAGTTGCTCAACTGTCTTAGGCCCTGTCCACACGGCAACGGATTCAGGTGAATCCGATACAATTGTTTATCATTTCGGCCTGGCGTCCACAAGGCACCGGCGTTTTGGGTGCCCCAAAACGCAATCTTTTGAGAACGGGTTCCAGAGTGGAAAGATCTGGCAACATTGCCGTTGCGAAGTCGTCTGGATGAGTAGAATGGATTTGTTTACGATGACGTCACAACCACATGACTGTGAGTGCTTCACGCCGGGTAGAAGTGTAACGAACTCGAGGCGAGTTGTCAACAAATCCTATAACTTGGTTCATGAAACGCGCTTACAAAATATTTTCACTGTGAATATTTATTGTGTAATGGTGCAAAGTGAGAGAGAGAGACACTCTGCCCTTAGGGCAGAGTCAATCCCGCCAGCAAAAACAGGGAAAAAAAGGAGCGATCTCACCTCTTCAGATGTTGGTTTAAGTCCTACAATACATTCCTCAAAAAGGGCATAGAAGAACAAATTAATCCATCAACATGTAGCATTCAATTTATTCCTGTTGGTACAGTTAAACGCAGCACATGAATGAGGCATCTTTATTCTCCGCTTTGACCCATCCAATATGGCGGCGAGGATGACGTATGATTCTACGCCGCCTTTCGCGTAGAATCATATGTCATCCTCGCCACCATATTGGATGGGTCAAAGCAGAGAATAAAGATGCCTCATTCATGTGCTGTGTTTAACTGTACCAACAGGTTTACTGTCCAAACGAGATCACATGGGATTACCTTTCACAGATGAGACTGGAAAAATACTTTTCATTGTATTTGGTCATTATAATGTAATTTTACGAACAGATTTTTCTGACTTTGTGGCTAATATCTCGCGCATAATAGTTTATGTGCATGCGTCCTTACTTCTTCTATTGTTCTGGTGTCTCCGAAGGGACCGTCTTACAATGCCCCTAGAGGTGTGGCATGTGTATTGCATTGTTTTCAACAAGCGTTGTGTTGCCATATGGACCTGATATTTTACTGATCGTTGCCCATTTGGACGCAATATTTTTTTAAATTACATCTCGTTGCCGTTGTCGTGTGGATGTAGCCTTAGGTCTTTTTTGTCGTATCTTCCGTTTTATGATGTGCCAAATGTTTTCTCTGGGTGAAAGATCTGGACTGCAGGCTGGCCAGTTCAGTACCTGGACCCTTCTTTTATGCAGCCATGATGCTGTAATTGATGCAGTATGTGGTTTGGCATTGTCATGTTGGGAAATGCAAGGTCTTCCCTGAAAGAGACGTCGTCTGGATGGGAGCATATGTTGCTCTAGAGCGTGGATATACCTTTCAGCATTGATGGTGTCTTTCCAGATGTGTAAGCTGCCCATGCCACATGCACTAATGCAACCCCATACCATCAGAGATGCAGGCTTCTGAACTGAGCGCTGATAACAACTTGGGTCGTCCTTCTCCTCTTTAGTCCGAATGACACGGCGTCCCTGATTTCCATAAAGAACTTCAAATTTTGATTCGTCTGACCACAGAACAGTTTTCCACTTTGCCACAGTCCATTTTAAATGAGCCTTGGCCCACAGAAGACGTCTGCGCTTCTGGATCATGTTTAGATACGGCTTCTTCTTTGAACTATAGAGTTTTAGCTGGCAATGGCGGATGGCACGGTGAATTGTGTTCACAGATAATGTTCTCTGGAAATATTCCTGAGCCCATTTTGTGATTTCCAATACAGAAGCATGCCTGTATGTGATGCAGTGCCGTCTAAGGGCCCAAAGATCATGGGCACCCAGTATGGTTTTCCGGCATTGACCCTTACGCACAGAGATTCTTCCAGATTCTCTGAATCTTTTGATGATGATATGCACTGTAGATGATATGTTCAAACTCTTTGCAATTTTACACTGTCGAACTCCTTTCTGATATTGCTCCACTATTTGTCGGCGCAGAATTAGGGGGATTGGTGATCCTCTTCCCATCTTTACTTCTGAGAGCCGCTGCCACTCCAAGATGCTCTTTTTATACCCAGTCATGTTAATGACCTATTGCCAATTGACCTAATGAGTTGCAATTTGGTCCTCCAGCTGTTCCTTTTTTGTACCTTTAACTTTTCCAGCCTCTTATTGCCCCTGTCCCAACTTTTTTGAGATGTGTTGCTGTAATGAAATTTCAAATGAGCCAATATTTGGCATGAAATTTCAAAATGTCTCACTTTCGACATTTGATATGTTGTCTATGTTCTATTGTGAATACAATATCAGTTTTTGAGATTTGTAAATTATTGCATTCCGTTTTTATTTACAATTTGTACTTTGTCCCAACTTTTTTGGAATCGGGGTTGTATTTTCATTTAGTGGACCAAAGCTACTGAATTCAAATCACAGACTTCCAATTTTATTATGTTTTTTTTAAATAGAACAATTAATGAATTTAATTGTTCATTAATTCATCCACGTGGCCCTAAATTCTCTGCTATTTTTTCTTGCTTCACCATGACCTAATTCAAGATACTACATCATGCATCACGTGGGGGGCTTTCCCCTTTTGCACAAAGCATTGTGGGATACAAATTTGAAACAGGAAAGGAAAATGGAGGATGCAAATGAAATGTGAAAGACCGACTACAGTAATGGAAAGCGAGAAGAAAAGACGTTATGTTGCAAAGGAAATGCAGGCCCAAACTAATAAATATCAGCTATCAACAAGCACCTCAATGTGATCAGCTGTTTGTTTAGTGACAGAATTTACCTTTAAGGTAAAGGTAAGGTAAGGTTTACCTTTAAGGTAAACCTGGAGATGGCAGTAATGCAACACTGGATGCCAGTTGCCGTAAAACCCAAAAGAAGAAGGAGAAGAAGAAGCAGGTAAACTTCACTCATAGACATATAAACATAGATGCCACATAGATGCGTAGAATCATACGTCATCCTCGCCGCCATATTGAATGTGGCAAAGTGGAGATTCTTCAACCGTCTCTGGTATAGCATCTAGACAGTAGCCGAGAATAAAGATGCCTCATTCATGTGCTGTGTTTAACTGTGCCAACAGGTTTACTGTCCAAACGAGATCACATGGGATTACCTTTCACAGGTGAGACTGGAAAAATACTTTTCATTGTATTCATTATAACGTAATTTTACGAACAGATTTTTCTGACTTTGTGGCTAATATGAAGTCTCGCACATAATAGCCGCTCGGTGAAACCTGTCTAGAAACAACGAAGTATTTCCTTCGTAACTACACTGATTGTTGTTAGTTGCTTAGCTAACTTTTCACATACTATGTAGGTTTTCCAAAAATAAAGACATGAAAAACCAGTGGGAGACAGCTGTGAGACGGGAAGGGTTTTCTGCTACTCCGTCATCCATGCTCTGCAGTGAACGCTTCAGTACGGAGGATTTTGACAGAACAGGTCAGACAGTCAGGATCAGATAGGGAGCTGTTCCTTCAATCTTCAGTTTCCCAGCTCATCTCCACCGGGTAGGTGTATAGTTATAAGCAGTGAGAATTAGATAATACAGTGCCACACTATGATGAATGTTTTTAACCTTTCTGAATGTGAAGGAATCAGTGATGTATTTTGTTTTGGTATGACGTTAGAACCTGGCCGAACTCAGTTTGGCGGTCATTCGGCTCTCTTTATTCAATGAGAGTAGGTCTGTGTGGTGACTCAATAAATAAAACAGTAAATTTTTTTCATTCACTATTTCCAATTTTTCCACTATTTCCATCATTTATCATATTCAGTCTTGTAGGTTGGTTATTGTGGCCTCAGGTTTTGGTAGCTTGCTACGGTATGCTGACTGATTAGCTTACCTGAGCTATCTATCACGTATCTGTCGCTAGTTTGCAGTGTACAGGGTATTTCGCACACTATTTATAACCATCACATTAAAAGTTATATACCGGTATGTTGTTTTGATGCCTGTTTGTTTCCCAAATATATACGTGTATGTCTTAATGGGTGAATAAAAGGCATCGAGTTAAATATTATTGTAGAAAGGGGCTTTATGAAGTTCAGTCCATTGGTTTACAGGGAAGATTTGCCACATCCGATATGGCGGACACTCTGATGCCAGCTGGCCGCCATCTCACCACTCCCATTGCAGAGCGGAACTGTCATTTAGACTTCTGGAAGCTACACAAAATTGTACAAGTTATTTATGTATTTAGTGAGAAAAATTAGAAGAAAAATGCCTACATGTATCACAGTGAACTGTACAAATCTTCAGGTCAAAGGTTGTGGATGGACATTTCACCTGTGAGTGTATACGCGCGCACACACACACACACACACACACACACACACACACAGAATGGGGAAAATAAGTATTGAACGAGTCAACATTTTACTTAGTAAATATATTTCTGATTGGGCTAGTGACATGAAATTTTCACCGGATGTCAGTCACAACCCAATTCACACATAAATCAAATCAAAACATATACGTCTATAAATTAAGTGTAATAAAGTGGAATGACACAGGGAATAAATATTGAACACATGAAGAAAAGGAGGTGCAAAAAGGCATAGAAAACCAAGAAACCAGCTGAAATCTGTCAGTATTTAGAAAGTAATCCTGTTCCCCATCAGTGCAAATTAATATCTGCTGGTTTACCAAGGTATCACACAAGAAGCATCTCATAATGAGTAAAAGCAAAGAGCTCTCACAAGAACTTCGCAATCTTATTGTTGCACAACGTACTGATGGCATTGGTTACAGACATATTTCTAAACTTCTAAATGTTCCGGTGAGAACCTTTGGGGCCATTATCTTGAAGTGGAAAGAACATAATTTCACCATAAACTGGCAATGACCAGATGCTCCTCACAAAACTTCTGACAGAGGAGTCAAAAGAATAATCAGAAGAGTTCTCCAAGAGCCAAGGACCACTTGCGGAGAGCTTCAGAAAGACCTGGAATTAGCAGGTACAGTTGTTTCAAAGAACACAATAAGTAATGCACTCAACCAACATGGCCTCTATGCACGCTCACTGTGCAAGACTCCATTGCTGAAGAAAAAGCATGTTGAATCTCATTTAAAATTTGCTGCACAATATTTGGATAAGCCTATGAAATACTGGGAGAATATAGTCTAGTAAGATAAGACCAAAATTGAACTCTTGGATGTCATAGCACACACCATGTTTGGAGGAGAAATGGCACCGCACACCACCCCAAAAACACCATACCAACAGTGAAGTTTGGAGGTGGGAACATCATGGTGTGGGGCATATGGTACTGGCAGACTTCATATAATTGAAGGAAGGCTGAATGGAGAAATGTACAAAGACATTGTTGATAAGAATTTGCTGCCATCTACCAGGGTGCTGAAGACGAAACGAGGGTGGACATTTCAGCAAGACAATGATCCCAAACACACAGCCAAGGAAACTCTCAATTGGTTTCAGAGAAAGAAAATAAAGCTGAATGAAAAGAATGGCCCAGTCACGTTTGTGTGTGTGATTTTATATATATATATATATATATATATATATATATATATATATATATATATATATATATATATATATATATAAAATATCTCATTATCTCTAGCCGCTTTATCCTGTTCTACAGGGTCGCAGGCAAGCTGGAGCCTATCCCAGCTGACTATGGGCAAAAGTCGGGGTACACCCTGGACAAGTCGCCTATATATATATATATATATATATATATATATATATATATATATATATATATATATATATACACACACACACACAATCCCGATTCCAAAAAAGTTGGGACAAAGTACAAATTGTAAATAAAAACGGAATGCAATGATATGGAAGTTTCAAAATTCCATATGTTATTCAGAATAGAACATAGATGACATATCACATTTTCTCAGTTTAAACATTTATTTAAAGAGAAAAATTAAGTGATTTTAAATTTCATGACAACACATCTCAAAGTTGGGACAAGGCCATGTTTACCACTGTGAGACATCCCTTTTTCTCTTTACAACGTCTGGGGACTGAGGAGACAAGTTGCTCAAGTTTAGGGATAGGAATGTTAACCCATTCTTGTCTAATGTAGGATTCTAGTTGCTAAACTGTCTTAGGTCTTTTTTGTCGTATCTTCTGTTTTATGATGTGCCAAATGTGTTCTATGGGTGAAAGATCTGGACTGCAGGATGGCCAGTTCAGTACCCGGACCCTTCTTCTATGCAGCCATGATGCCGTAATTGATGCAGTATGTGGTTTGGCATGGTCATGTTGTTAAATGCAAGGTCTTCTGTGAAAGAGACATCATCTGGATGGGAGCGTATGTTGCTCTAGAACCTGGATATACCTTTCAGCATTGATGGTGTCTTTCCAGATGTGTAAGCTGCCCATGCCACACGCACTAATGCAACCCCATACTATCAGAGATGCAGGCTTCTGAACTGAGCACTGATAACAACTTGGGTCGTCCTTCTCCTCTTTAGTCCAAATGACATGCCGTCCCTGATTTCCATAAAGAACTTCAAATTTTGATACGTCTGACCACAGAACAGTTTTCCACTTTGTCACAGTCCATTTTAAATGAGCCTTGGCCCAGAGAAGACGTCTGCGCTTCTGGATCATGTTTAGATACGGCTTCTTCTTTGAACTATAGAGTTTTAGCTGGCAATGGCGGATGGCATGGTGAATTGTGTTCACAGATAATGTTCTCTGGAAATATTCCTGAGCCCATTTTGTGATTTCCAATACAGAAGCATGCCTGAATGTGATGCAGTGCCGTCTAAGGGCCCGAAGATCATGGGCACCCAGTATGGTTTTCCGGCCTTGACCCTTACGCACAGTGATTCTTCCAGATTCTCTGAATCTTTTGATGATATTATGGACTGTAGATGATGATATGTTCAAACTCTTTGCAATTTTACACTGTCGAACTCCTTTCTGATATTGCTCCACTATTTGTTGGCGCAGAATTAGGGAGATTGGTGATCCTCTTCCCATCTTTACTTCCGAGAGCCGCTGCCACGCCAAGATGCTCTTTTTATACCCAGTCATGTTAATGACCTATTGCAATTGACCTAGTGAGTTGCAATTTGGTCCTCCAACTGTTCCTTTTTTGTACCTTTAACTTTTCCAGCCTCTTATTGTCTCTGTTCCAACTTTTTTGAGATGTGTTGCTGTCATGAAATTTCAAAATGTCTCACTTTCGACATTTGATATGTTGTCTATGTTCTATTGTGAATAGTGACTGGATGCTGGATGGAGAGTGATGCTCAACTTGTCTCTTCAGAATTCCTCAAAGAAAATAATTTCTTTACACCACAAAGGTGAAGGCTACAAGAAGATCAGCAAAGCTTTACTTTTCAGTCAGAATTCTGTAGCAAAAGTGGTACAAAAAGTTAAGAAAGATGGAACTGCAGCCATCTCACAGAGATGTCCAGGTCGTCCACAGAAATTAACACCTCAACAGGAGCGTCTTCTGATGAGAAGGGTTGAAGAAAATCGGCATGAAAGTTCACTGCAGTTATCTAAAGAAGTAGAAAGCCAAACTGGGGTGACTATTTCCCATGACACAATATGGCGTACAGTGCAGAGGAATGGTATGCATGGACACCGTCCATGAAAGAAGCCTCTCCTAAAGCCCAGGCACAAAAAAGCCTGCCTAGAGTTTGCCAGGGCCCATGCTGACAAAGATGAATACTACTGGGACTCTGTACTCTGGAATGATGAGACCAAGATAAATGTTTTTTGGAACTGATGGCTTCAAAACTGTATGGCGTCGCAAAGGTGAGGAATACAAAGAAAAATGCATGGTGCCAACAGTGAAACGTGGTGGCAGTGCATGAGTGCATGTGGGGCTGCATGAGTGCTGCTGGTGTTGGGGAGCTGCATTTCATTGATGGCATCATGAATTCACAGATGTATTGCTCTATACTGAAAGAGAAGATGCTACCATCACTCCATGCCCTTGGTCATCGTGCACTTTTTGAACATGACTAAACACACATCTAAGGCCACTGTTGGATTTCTAAAGAAGAACAGGGTGAAAGTGATTCAGTGGCCAAGTATGTCTCTTGATCTGAACTCAATCAAACACCTATGGGGAATTCTGAAGAGACAAGTTGAGCATCACTCTCCATCCAGCATCCAGTCACTAAAAGAGGTCATTGTTGAAGAATGGAAAAAGATTGATGTTGCAAATTGTCGCCAACTTGTTCATTCCATGCCTAGAAGACTTGGTGCTGTCATTAAAAATCATGGAGGTCATACAAAGTACTAGATGTAGTAGTTTTTGTTGTGGGGTGTACTCATTTTTGCACCACCCTAATTTGAGTAAAACTAAAAAATGTGTAATCCAAGTTTATATTATTAACCTTACTTTCACGTTATAAGTTAAACAGATGTTAATTAAAGTTTGTCTTTTCAACATTTTGGAAATTATGTTCATTGAGATATTGTTTAAAATGTTACTTTTCAAAGGGGGTGTACTCATTTACGCTGAGCACTGTATATAATGTGTATGTAGTGGAAGTCAACTTGTGACCAAGTAAAACCATTTCTTGTACTCATAAACTTTTGGAGCATCTTAAAGATTATTTTCTTGTCGCTGATGATACCTCCCATGGCTTTCTGAGACCTGCAAGAGTCTTGCAGTAGCAATGGCAAAAGCAGATGCATACCAGGAGTTGTACGAAAGACTAGAGACCAAAGAAGGAGAGAAAGACCTGTACAGACTAGCTAGGCAGAGAAACAGGGAAGCGAGGGATGTACAGCAGGTAAGAGTGATGAAAGATATAAATGGAAATGTGCTGACAAACAAGGAGAGTGTATTAAGAAGGTGGAATGAGTACTTTGAGGGTTTAATAAATGAGGAGATTCCAAGAGAGAAAAGTTCAGATTTGTTGGAGACAGCAAATCAGTAAGGAGGAGGTGAGGGCAGCCAATGAAAAGAATGAAGACTGGGAAAGCAGTCGGACCACATGGTATCCCGATTGAGGTTTGGAGATGTTTGGATGAGATGGCTGTGGAGTTCCTAATGAGATTGTTTAATAAGATCTTAGAGAATGAGAAAATGCCGAATGAATGGAGAAAGAGTGTGTTAGTCCCAATATACAAGAATAAGGGAGATGTACAGAGTTGCAGTAATTACAGAGAGATAAAACTGATGAGCCACACCATGAAGTTATGGGAAAGGGTATTGGAGGTGAGATTGAGAAGAGAGGTAGCAATCTGTGAACAGCAGTACGGGTTTATGCAAAGGAAGAGCATGTTGGATGCAATTTTTGCTTTAAGAATGTTAATAGAGAAGTATAGGGAACTTCCCCATTAACATTTGTGATAGGAAAGTCCCAGCAAAAGTGAAAGGTAAGATGTATAAGACAGTAGTGAAACCAGCTGTGATGTATGGATTGGAGACCGTACCCTTAATGAAGAGACAGAAGGCAAAGTTGGAGGCGGTGGAGTTGAGGATGTTAAGGTTTGCAATGAGAGTGACAAGGTTGGACAGGATAAGGAATGAGCACATCAGAGAGACAGCACATGTGGAGAGCTTGGGAATTAAGCTAAGAGAGATGAGACTGAGATGGTATGGGCACATCCTGAGAAGAGATGCAGAGCATGTTGGAAGGAGAATGTAGAAGATGGAGCTGCCAGGCAGACAAAAACGAGGAAAGACAAAGAGGAGATACATGAATGTGGTGAGAGAGGAGATGAAAGTGGCAGGTGTGGTAGAGAAGGATGCAGAAGACAGGAAGCAATGGAGACGAAAGATCCACTGTGGCGACCCCTAATTGGGAGCAGCCAAAAGAAGAAGAAGATATACCGTACATACATATACACATGAGCGTATATATGTGTGTGTGTATATATATATATATACACACACACACGCATGACTGGGCCATTCTAGCAGCTTTATTTTCTTTCTCTGAGACCAATTGAGAGTTTCCTTGGCTGTGTGTTTGGCCAAGGAAACTCTTACTCACTCACTCACTCTCTCTCTCTCTCTCACACACACACACACACATATATATATATATATATATATATATATATATATATATATATATATATATATATTAGTATATTGTGGCAGTGGGGCGTGGCCTAGCGTCGGTTTGTGAATGGAGGGCGGGACCAGGGAAGGTGAGTGGCAAAGTCAATACACCTGTGTCTAATTAATGTGTGTCTGTGTTGCAGTGACAGAGGATAGAAAAGGAGGGAGAGAGCAGAGAGAAGAGAGCTCTCCCGACCAGAACACGTGTGTGTGTGTGTGTGTGTGTGTGTGTGTGTGTGTGTGTGAGAGAGAGAGAGAGACAGAGAGAGAGACAGAGAGAGAGACTGGTAGCGTGTGTGTGATGCTGAAAAGCAGAAAATTAAAGAAAATAAAGTGTGTGAACATCAATTCCCACCTGCCGTGCTTCTGTACTACACCCTCATCAAGGAACTGTTACAGTGGTGCCGAAACCTGGGATGTACAGAAGGGAACCACCACATGGAGTCCTCCCCATTCCAAGAGCTCATCCATGCCCTCACTATCAGCATCAAGCGCTGATTACCCTTCGGAAGGAGCAGGAGCAACGCTTTGAAGCCTTGATTCTGGCCCAGCAGGAAGATCGCCAGGCATTCCAGCATCTGCTCACATCAGCATGGGCGTTGACCAGCACCATGGCAGACCCTCACGCCACCCTCATGAAGATGGGCCCACAGAAGCTTTTCCCGCTCTTTTCAAGTGAGCGGCCGAAATTCGGGGGTGGCCATTCGAGCAGCACGCGGCGCGCCTACTTCCGCTTCTGAATGGTGAGACGCAGCTCGCAGTGCTGCAGCTCCCTGCTGACAGCCGGCTTAGGTACGCTGACCTGAAGAAAGCCATCCTGCAGTGTGTTGGCCGCTCCCCGGAGCAACACTGCCAGTGCTTCCGGACGCTGATGCTGGAGGAGGTCGGCCGGCTGTTCACACTCAGCCAGCAACTCCTGGACGCCTGCCAGTGGTGGCTGAGGGCAGAAGACTGCAACGCAGATGGGATCATCGATCTGGTTGCACTGGAACAGTTCATCTCTCAACTTCTGGAAGGAACAATGGAATGGGTCCAGTGTCATCGCCTGGCCTCACTGGAACAAGCCATCAAGTTGGAGGAGGACCATCTGGAGGCAGTTCCAATGGCAGGCGGACGAGGAGCCTCTCCTCATGTTCTTTCTCTCTCTCCTTTGTCCCCCCTTCCCCCCCCTCTCTCTCCCTCTCACCCTGTTCCCCTACCGTGGAGCTGGCCTATCGCACCTGTGGAGTCCTCCCATCTCTCTCTTCTGTGTCTGTGTCTCCTCTCCCTCAGGTGAGTGACGCCCATAACACCAGTGCAGAGGGAAAGCCTGGGCGTGCTGGCGTGGTGGGGAGCCGGAGCATCTCTCGAACCCATGCTCCGCAACAGAGGTGGGAGCTGTGATCCACATCCCTGATGCACCAGAGACCGCCCCCGATCGGGCCAGAACATATTGCATACCAGTAAGCATTCAAGAGGATACATATCACACATTGGTGGATTCTGGTTGTAATCAGACCTCAATCCACCAAAGCCTGGTGCAAGGTTGGTGCATTGGGGAGAGCACAAGCGGTGAAGGTGTTGTGTGTGTGCTCTGGGATGTTTACAACTACCCTCTAGTGTCTGTCCATATTCTATTTTAGGGCCAAAAGCATATAGTTAAGGTGGCGGTTAATCCCCATCTCACCCACTCACTGATTTTGGGAACAGATTGGCCAGGGTTTCGAATGTTATTGGAACACATAGTAGGAAGTCGGTCCAATGCCACGGGGTGATCACAGTGTGGCATTGACTGGAGAAGCTGTCACAGAGCCGTCCACGTCATCACTGCATCAGGACGATACGAGGAGTGAGGAGCAGCCCTCCCCTCCTCCCTCCCTTGGGGATTCCCTCAAGGATTTCCCTTTAGAGCAGTCACGTGACAAGACTCTGCAGCATGCGTTTGACCAAGTGAGAGTAATTGATGGTCAAACTCTTCAGCCAAATGCGGCACCCGTCTTCCCATACTTCTCAATTATTAAAGATAGACTGTATCAAGTGACGCAGGACACTCAAACCGGTGAACAAATAACCCAGTTGTTAATCCCTAAGAGCTGCAGGGAACTCGTCTTCCATGCGGCTCACTTTAATCCCATGGCTGGACACTTAGGGCAGGATAAAACACTAGCCTGAACAATGGCCCGGTTCTATTGGCCAGGGATTCACGGAGACATTTGCCGGTGGTGTGCGGCATGCCGTGAATGCCAATTAGTAAATCCTGCGGCCACTCCAAAAGTGCCTTTGCACCCTCTCCCTGTAATCGAGATCCCCTTCGAAAGAGTTGGTATGGATCTCGTCAGGCCATTAGATTGGTCAGCACGAGGATATCGCTTTATTTTAGTTCTGGTGGACTATGCAATGCAATATCCGGAAGCGGTGCCTCTCTGCAATATCTCAGCACGCAGTATTGCGGAAGCGCTCTTCTGTATTATCTCCTGGGACGGGATTCCGAAAGAAATCCTGACAAACCAAGGCACTTTGTTTATGTCGTGCACACTGCATGACGTGGGTTATTGGGGATTAAATCCACCCGCACCAGCATTTATCACCCACAAAGGGATGGTTTAGAAGAGAGGTTTAATCAAACTCTTAAAAATCTCATTTGGATGTTTGTAAGTGAAGACGTACATAATTGGGATAAATGGCTCGAGCCCCTGTTATTTGCAGTACGAGAGGCCCCGCAAGCCTACATGGGATTTTCCCCAGTTGAATTATTATATGGGCGAAAGCCACGTGGTATATTTGGACATGCTACGGGAAACTTGGGAGGAGGGACCTTCACCTAGTAAAAACGAAATTCAATATGTTCTCGACCTGCGCGCCAAACTCCACACCCTCGTGTGAGGGTGTGGAGTTTGGCGCACAGGTCGAGAACATATTGAATTTCGTTTTTACGAAACCCAGGAGAATTTGCGGCTGGTACAAGAACGTCAAGCCCAGCTGTATGACAGGGGCACGTGCCTTAGAGAGTTCACTGTGGGAGACAAAGTACTCATATTATTGCCCACATTGAATTCCAAATTAGTCGCCAAGTGGCAAGGGCTCTTTGAGGTCACACGGCAAGTTGGGGACATTGACTATTAGGTGAGGTGAACGCATAGGGGCAGAGCTCTACAAATATACCACCTCAACCTATTAAAGCATTGGAATGAGAGGGTCCCTGTGGTGTTGGTGTCAGTAGTTCTGGAGAAGGCGGAGATGGGGCTGGAGGTAAAAATAACCACAACCCGAACCACTCCAGTCCCTTGCGGAAACCACCTCTCACTGGCCCAACTCGCAGAGGTAGCCAATTTGCAGGAGGAATTTTCTGACATGTTCTCACCCCTTCCTGGCCACACCCACCTCATAGAACACCTCATTGAAACACCCCCAGGGGTGGTGGTGCATAGCCGCCCGTACCACTTACCCGAACACAAAAAAAGGTGGTTCGGGACAAACTCAAGGCCATGCTCGATATGGGCATAATCGAGTAGTCACACAGTGACTGGAGCAGCCCGGTGGTCCTGGTACCCAAGGCTTATGGGTCGGTCCGGTTCTGTGTGGACTATCAAAAAGTCAGTGCGGTGTCTAAATTTGACGCGTACCCAATGCCTTGTATTGATGAGTTGCTCGATCGGTTAGGTGCGGCTCGCTTTTATTCAACACTGGATTTGATGAAGGGATATTAGTAGATCCCCTTGACTCCTCTGTCCCGAGAGAAAATGAATTTTTCCACACAGTTTGGATTACACCAGTTTGTCACACTTCCTTTTGGGTTGTTTGTGGCTCCCGCTACATTCCAGTGGCTGATGTACAAGATCCTCCGCCCCCACGCCACCTATGCGGCAGCCTATTTAGATGACATAATGATATACAGCAGTGACTGGCTGTGGCACATAGAACACCTTAGGGCCATCCTAGAGACGCTGAGGCAGGTGGGTCTCACAGCCAATCCAAAAAAGTGTGCAATGCGGGTGGAAGTACGCTATCTTGGTTTCCACTTGGGTCATGGGCAGGTTCATCCCCAAATTGACAAGACAGCAGTGATTGTGGCCTTATATATATATATATATATATACACTACCATTCAAAAGTTTGGGGTCACCCAGACAATTTTGTGTTTTCCATGAAAAGTCACACTTTTATTTACCACCATAAGTTGTAAAATGAATAGAAAATCTAGTCAAGACATTTTTCTGGCCATTTTGAGCATTTAATCGACCCCACAAATGTGATGCTCCAGAAACTCAATCTGCTCAAAGGAAGGTCAGTTTTATAGCTTCTCTAAAGAGCTAAACTGTTTTCAGCTGTGCTAACATGATTGTACAAGGGTTTTCTAATCATCCATTAGCCTTCTGAGGCAATGAGCAAACACATTGTACCATTAGAACACTGGAGTGATAGTTGCTGGAAATGGGCCTCTATACACCTATGCAGGGCCGTGCAAAGACCTTTGGAGGGGCAGGGGCTCAACATTCAAAAAAGGGCACTTGGAACAAATTCTTCACACAAGTTAACTTTATTCAAAACTAAATTTCAATTGCAACTGAACATTCTGTGTGCGTGTGTGTGTGAGTGAGATCCATCTAAATGCTGCAGTATTCTTCAAAGCAGCAGTCTTAAGTTTTCAAAGCTGCTATAATATGTTATTAACGCCGTCGTTCAAACTAAAGTTTCCGAATCTGCCACGTTAATGAAATGGATGGAGCAAACGGTTTAAATATAGCCTAGGCGGCTTCATTAAATGAAAACAACCCTACGCATTTACTGTTGTGTTCTAAGCTGCACAATATTGCATGCTCAGATAAGAAATGAAAGGAGACTTTCAGTGTGACCTTACCATGCCGTTCCTCGCACTGTCTCCCACTGTCAACCGTCTGCATGTGCTTTCTGCACGGAGGTTCACTGAATGCATGACGTCACGGATTGATGCCCGCATTTACATAGAAAAACGTTATTTTATAAATCTATAATTTCATATATTATTGTCAAATTGTAGAGAATATTGATGTTGGAGCTAACTTATCTTTTACAAATATTAAAAAAAAACAGTCCCTATGAAAAGGGCACTTTGGACAGCAAACAGAAAAGGGGCAGGGGCTAGAGCACCTGTAGCACCGGTTCATTGCACGTGGGTGCACCTATGTAGATATTGCACCAAAAACCAGACATTTAGTAGAATTTAGCTAGAATAGTCATTTACCACATTAGCAATGTATAGAGTGTATTTCTGATTAGTTTAAAGTGATCTTCATTGAAAAGAACAGTGCCATTCTTTCAAAAATAAGGAAATTTCAAAGTGACCCCAAACTTTTGAACGGTAGTGTGTGTGTGGTGTGTGTGTGTGTGTGTGTGTATGTATAATATATACCGCATACACACACACACACACACACACGTGTGCGTGTATATATATAATATATACCGCATATACACACACACACACACACACACACACACACACACGTGTGCGTGTGTAATATTGTTATATTACACACGCACACGTGTGTGTGTGTGTGTGTGTGTATGCGGTATATATTATATATACCGCATACCGCATTATATATATTATATATAATATAATATTATATTATATTATATAATATTATATTATATATATATATACACACACATATTTTATGTGTGTGTGTGTATAATAAATATATATATGTGCGTGTGCGTGTATGTATGTGTGTGTTTATATATATATATATATATATATATATATATATATATATATATATATATATATAATATCTCATCATCTCTAGCCGCTTTATCCTTCTACAGGGTCGCAGGCAAGCTGGAGCCTATCCCAGCTGACTACGGGCAAAAGGCAGGGTACACCCTGGACAAGTCGCCAGGTCATCACAGGGCTAACACATAGACACAGACAACCATTCACACTCACACCTACGGTCAATTTAGAGTCACCAGTTAACCTAACCTGCATGTCTTTGGGGGAAACCGGAGCACCCAGAAGAAACCCACGCGGACACGGGGAGAACATGCAAACTCCACACAGAAAGGCCCTCGCCGGCCCCGGGGCTCGAACCCAGGACCTTCTTGCTGTGAGGCAACAGCTACACCACCGTGCCACCCATATATATATATATATATATATATATATATATATATATATATATATATATATATATATATATATATACACACACACACACAGTGAGGCAAAAAAGTATTTAGTCAGTCATCAATTGTGCAAGTTCTCCCACTTAAAGGAGTACGCCACCCCCAGGTGAAATTGAGTCAGTCCCTGCAGTCCCTAGAGTTGGATGAGTGAGCCAAAGCATTTTGTAACCGACCCAGCCAATGTCCTGATCTAGAAACGCCCCGGTTAACTTTAGCTTAGTGTAGTCGCTGTAATCCGGCGTGTCCAGCTAGCATTGTCGTTGCAAAAGTGAATCAAATAACTCAAGATTTTTTATAATTATTTCTCATGACCTGTACATTCACATCGAGTACACATCAATGCAAATTAACACGAAGGGATTTACAAGACCAATTTATATATGGAACTATTTTCGGCCACAGCACAGGCAATGCACCGCTGCAGGCGCAAAGACACCACGCAGCACCACAACTTCCGTCAATACACCAGTGTTACCAGCATGTAGTTACGGTAAGAGGAGAAGAGAAGTTGTAGTAAGGTTGTTACATAAGTAGTTTGAAGTTAGTTTCACATCTACTGAGGAAAAATGGTTATTTGCTGTGTGAAGGGCTGCAATAACAAGCAGAGGACGTACACGAACATAATGTTTCACAGAATTCCAAAACCAGTGGAACAAAGAAATCTTTGGCTTGCAGCCCTCGGCATTCCTGCAACAACACCAGTGGATAAAATCAATCAATATCATGTTTGTGATGAGCATTTCAAACCGGAGGACTACGAAGAAAAAAATGCAGTATGCTATGAGAAAGGTGTTGCTACATCTGAAGGATACGGCCGTTCCATCCATTTTCAGTACAGAGGCAGAACAGAGTTCATCATCCATGCCTGTAAGTATAATTTCTATCCCTCCTTCCTTGGGTTATACATTGCTAACGTTATAACTGAAACTTCCCGTTAGTCCGACTCACATTGTCGCTTCCAGTTTTATTGTATAACTTCATCACCGTTTCACCCTATTGACAATACGACGAGTTTACCTTTTACCGTTACCTGTGGCATGAAATAATTGTGGGGCTTGGTTACAGCATACAATCGCTCTGTTGACTCGCGTGTACTGCAAAGTTTGATAAGAAGGTTGCAAAGAAGTCACTGTTCATGTAAAGTTTATGTAATAGACCATCCAACCAAAGATTTTTACCCAACTGACATAACGTTAGTACATGGGCATTGATACCAACTCTCAAGACTGTAGGCAAAATCATCAAATCAGTCCCCAACCAACCTAGCTAATACAGTGGCTAATTTGTAGTGTCCATTCTTCCCATGTCAAAATGAGTGTTTGATCTTTGTTTAGGCTAACGTCACATAAACAATACTAATTAGCCTAACCTGTGATACTTCTTTACACTTGCTGTAATGAATGGCAGCTATCCAACAGTACACTGCCTTCCTGTACTTTTCCTGTACTTTATTCAAAAGGTTGTCTTCATGGAGTAATCATTTTAGTTGCATTATATCAACCATTTATCAGGGTGAGCTCAGTGATGTACAGGAAGATGTACAAGACACACCAGAAGTGGAGGATTCCTTCACTCTTTTTGCGTGTGTACCTCAGTCTACTCCTCAGAAATCCAGAACTCCGGACTTCAAGGCTCCATTACCTTTTCTGCAAACAACTTGTGCACAGGGGCGGCACGGTGGTGTAGTGGTTAGCGCTGTCGCCTCACAGCAAGAAGGTCCTGGGTTCGAGCCCCGGGGCTGGCGAGGGCCTTTCTGTGTGGAGTTTGCATGTTCTCCCCATGTCCGTGTGGGTTTCCTCCGGGTGCTCCGGTTTCCCCCACAGTCCAAAGACATGCAGGTTAGGTTACCTGGTGACTCTAAATTGACCGTAGGTGTGAATGTGAGTGTGAATGGTTGTCTGTGTCTATGTGTCAGCCCTGTGATGACCTGGTGACTTGTCCAGGGTGTACCCCGCCTTTCGCCCGTAGTCAGCTGGGATAGGCTCCAGCTTGCCTGCGACCCTGTAGAAGGATAAAGCGGCTACAGATAATGAGATGAGATGAGATGAGAACTTGTGCACAGGCAACATGCACCAAGTCACTGTCTGGCCTTGCACCCACATGGACACAACCGGTCCATGCTGTTTTTACAGGTACTGTGCCATGTCACCAGAAAGTTGTTATTACATGCATCTATTCCTTTTGTAGGGCACAGCATCTTTGTCCACGCTGACTACTGTGTGCAGTCCAAGAAGAGGTCTAACATTTGATGTGAGTGGCAAACTTGGATGTCCAGTATCTTGGATCCATTATGTCTAGATTACAATTACAGTAAAGCACAAATGTAGTTATAGAGCTGTTAGAAGATCGTGTAAGTTACAGTTTTTTGTGAGGTGACTAATGTGTGTGGGGGAAGCCGTGGCCTACTGGTTCAAACTTAGACCCAAAGGGTTGCTGGTCCCTAACCAGTGGACCACAGCTGGCACCTAATCTCTCACTGCTCCCTGGGCACCGCTGAAGCAGGCAGCCCACTGCCCTGGGTTGGTGTGTTCTTCACCCTCACTGTGTGTTTCACTAATTCATGAATGGGTCAAATGCAGAGACCAAATTCCTTGCATGTGTGTGTAAATACACTTGGCCAACAAGACCGATTCTAAATGCTAAAGTAATTGTATCTGTCCAAATTGATGTTTTACCCAGAAAAAGAAGTGCTGGATCTGTTATAAAAGGCCAATAATAATGGCTATCCACCTGATGAAATCACCAGAAATCATTCACTAATGTTCTAATTACAGGCCGCAAAAGACACAACATTGTCTATCAAAAACAATTAAAACAATGGATTGCCAAGCCTGTTTATGTGGACACCACCCAAAAGTTCAGAAATGAGCTTATGGAAGGAGTCATCCGAAGAAGGCTGGACCCCTCCATAAAATACAGAGACCCATCATCACACGTTCAAGTTCCTCGCCTGGCAGCAAACATCGGTCTGCCAAAACCCAGCAAGGAGGACGTCATGAAAGGCCACACTTCACACTTCAAAGTCTCATCCTAGTCTTCAACAATTTTTTCTTTTCCTACATGTGAAACTCACTTACATGCTTTGTTAGCATTATTGATAAGCATGTGTGTAGTCATTGGTCTAGCAGTTCTGCAGTAAAAGCAGTTTTATCACATGTTGTAGAGGCAATATTGGATTACACCAAAAGTAACCTTACATATTCAAAAAATAGAGGATGTATCAAGAAAAGATACACATATTTACAAAGACTTTCCATGAAAGCAAATGTTTATTTTGTATCTCAATGTTATATACATGTTCCCTTTTCTACATGTTTGTAAGAAAATAAATAATTGTCTGTGTTCTCTTCATGTTTTGTTTTATTGGTATGTGTAGAGACTCAGGTATAGTTTTGCAGTAAAAGCAGTTTTATCTACTTACAGATACAGATAGGGCCTACATTATTTGGTTACAACAAAACAGTATAGACAGTATAGTTATTATTTGTACAGATTTGTACAGTAAGATTTTACAAAGCCATAAAAGGCTAATAATTAGGCTATATCCATTGCCTCCTGCACCTCTTGAAATCCAACGTAAATACCAGACTCTGATGGAAAGTTCTGTTGGATTGATGCAATCACACATGATGGCGTTCGATTCCCTTTGCCCAGTGTCTCTCCCTTTAGGGCCCACTCCAACACAACACGATAGGACACTAATCTGTATTGCCTGTGAAAACAGCAACTCTATAAGTAGCTATCGGTCTAATGCATGTTGAACTTCACCGTAAAATAATGCATTTTTTTAACTTACTCTGTGGACAGTTGTCCATTGGGTCCACTTGGTGTGTTGTTTCTTTTCCAGTTCACTTTATCGCGCCGGAAAAAAAAAAACGAGGACTGCAGGATGGATCATTGCTGAGAAGTCGTCAGTAGCAGTGACACAACTGCGGTCACGCTCCTCTTCGGGAGCGTTGCTCACCATCGACGGCAGTATTTTATCCCATTCTGCACAGCACAAACACTCCATTTCAGTCGGCATGGGTTGGCACACTCCACACTCACACCACCAGCTCGTGTTTGCTCTCGTTCTCTCATCCGACTCGCCTTGTCGCAACGTCCTCTCTTCCCCGATCCAAAGCACGCAACTCCTCTTCAGTGAACTCAGGTTCGAAAAGGTAGGGTCTTGGATCTTGGTAGTCGAAGTCATCATCTTCGTCTGCCGTGTAATCTTCCATATTCATCGCCATTACAACTTGAGAAAGCACACCTGTCAGTGTCAGCCTAGTAGCAGAGAACTTAGTAGTCACGCTGGTGTATTGACGGAAGTTGAGGGTTTTCAAGTGCTGCGTGGTGTCTTTGCGCCTGCAGCGGTGCATTGCCTGTGCTGTGGCCGAAAATAGTTCCATATATAAATTGGTCTTGTAAATCCCTTCGTGTTAATTTGCATTGATATGTGTACTCAATGTGAATGTACAGGTCATGAGAAATAATTATAAAAAATCTTGAGTTATTTGATTCACTTTTGCAAGACATGCTAGAAGGACACGCCGGATTACAGCGACTACGCTAAGCTAAAGCTAACCGGGGCGTTTCTAGATCAGGGCAATGGCTGGGTCGGCTACAAAACGCTTTGGCTCACTCATCCAACTCTAGGGACTGCAGGGACTGACTCAATTTCACCTGGGGGTGGCGTACTGCTTTAAAAAGATGAGAGAGGCCTGTAATTTTCATTCAAATGCTCTCTAGCAAACTTCAGACAGGCCTGGACATGTACTGAGTTAAGCAGGGGGACACATCTGGCACTGCAGGATTTGAGTCCATGGCGGCGTAGTGTGTTACTGATGGTAGCCTTTGTTACTTTGGTCCCAGCTCTCTGTAGGTCATTCACTAGGTCCCCCCGTGTGGTTCTGGGATTTTTGCTCACCGTTCTTGTGATCATTTGACCCCACGGGGTGAGATCTTGCATGGAGCCCCAGATCGAGGGAGATTATCAGTGGTCTTGTATGTCTTCCATTTTTTAATAATTGCTCCCACAGTTGATTTCTTCACACCAAGCTGCTTACCTATTGCAGATTCAGTCTTCCCAGCCTGATGCAGGTCTACAATTTTGTTTCTGGTGTCTTTTGACAGCTCTTTGGTCTTGGCCATAGTGGAGTTTGGAGTGTGACTGTTTGAGGTTGTGGACAGGTGTCTTTTATACTGATAACGAGTTCAAACAGGTGCCATTAATACAGGTAATGAGTGGAGGACAGAGGAGCCTCTTAAAGAAGTTGTTACAGGTCTGTGAGAGCCAGAAATCTTGCTTGTTTGTAGGTGACCAAATACTTATTTTACCGAGGAATTTACCAACTAATTCATTAAAAATCAGACAATGTGATTTCCTGGATTCTTTCCCCCCATTCTGTCTCTCATAGTTGAACTGTACCTATGATGAAAATTACAAGCCTCTCTCATCTTTTTAAGTGGGAGAACATGCACAATTGGTGGCTGACTAAATACTTTTCCCCCCCACTATATATATGTATGTATGTGTGTGTGTGTATATGTGTGTATATGTGTGTGTGTGTGATTGTTAGGTTTATATAAGTATTATTCTTGACCAAGAAGGCAGTAATTTATTTGTGACAAATAAATGCATTTAGTAATTTAAGTTAGTTTTATAATTACAGAATATAATTTAGGATTGTTAAGACTTTATGATTCTAATGTTAAGAACATATTCTTGATATGAGATGTTTTGCTTATGACTGTCTTTGTTTAGGTTTGTTCTTATTTTTTGTTTACTTTCTTATAACATATCTTTGTTGAAAAATTCCATCACCATCTTAAGTACATAGTAGTGCCCTGACCTGAAGGGGTGTACGTAGTCAATGACCTTTAAAATCTGTCTGTACCTTGCTATCATGTCATATCATCAGAAATACAGTGGTGCTTGAAAGTTTGTGAACCCTTTAGAATTTTCTATATTTCTGCATAAATATGACCTAAAACATCATCAGATTTTCACACAAGTCCTTAAAAGTAGATAAAGAGAACCCAGTTAAACAAATGAGACAAAAATATTATACTTGGTCATTTATTTATTGAGGAAAATGATCCAATATTACATATCTGTGAGTGCCAAAAGTATGTGAACCTCTAGGATTAGCAGTTAATTTGAAGCTAAAATTAGAGTCAGGTGTTTTCAATCAATGGGATGACAATCAGGTGCAAATGGGCACCCTGTTTTATTTAAAGAACAGGGATTTATCAAAGTCTGATCTTCACAACACATGTTTGTGGAAGTGTATCATGGCACGAAAAAAGGAGATTTCTGAGGACCTCAGAAAAAGCATTGTTGATGCTCATCAGACAGGAAAAGGTTACAAAACCATCTCTAAAGAGTTTGGACTCCACCAATCCACAGTCAGACAGATTGTGTACAAATGGAGGAAATTCAAGACCATTGTTACCCTCCCCAGGAGTGGTCGACCAACAAAGATCACTCCAAGAACAAGGTGTGTAATAGTCGGCGAGGTCACAAAGGACCCCAGGGTAACTTCTAAGCAACTGAAGGCCTCTCTCACATTGGCTAATGTTAATGTTCATGAGTCCACCATCAGGAGAACACTGAACAACAATGGTGTGCATGGCAGGGGTGCAAGGAGAAAGCCACTGCTCTCCAAAAAGAACATTGTTGCTCATCTGCAGTTTGCTAAAAATCACGTGGACAAGCAAGAAGGCTATTGGAAAAATGTTTTGTGGACGGATGAGACCAAAATAGAACATTTTGGTTTAAATGAGAAGCGTTATGTTTGGAGAAAGGAAAACACTGCATTCCAGCATAAGAACCTTATCCCATCTGTGAAACATGGTGGTGGTATCATCATGGTTTGGGCCTGTTTTGCTGCATCTGGGCCAGGACGGCTTGCCATCATTGATGGAACAATGAATTCTGAATTATACCAGCGAATTCTAAAGGAAAATGTCAGGACATCTGTCCATGAACTGAATCTCAAGAGAAGGTGGGTCATGCAGGAAGATAACGACCCTAAGCACACAAGTCATTCTACCAAAGAATGGTTAAAGAAGAATAAAGTTAATATTTTGGAATGGCCAAGTCAAAGTCCTGACCTTAATCCAATGGAAATGTTGTGGAAGGACCTGAAGCGAGCAGTTCATGTGAGGAAACCCACCAACATCCCAGAGTTGAAGCTGTTCTGTACGGAGGAATGGGCTAAAATTCCTCCAAGCCAGTGTGCAGGACTGATCAACAGTTACCGCAAACGTTTAGTTGCAGTTATTGCTACACAAGGGGGGGTCACACCAGATACTGAAAGCAAAGGTTCACATACTTTTGCCACTCACAGATATGTAATATTGGATCATTTTCCTCAGTAAATAAATGACCAAGTATAATATTTTTTATCTCATTTGTTTAACTGGGTTCTCTTTATCTACTTTTAGGACTTGTGTGAAAATCTGATGATGTTTTAGGTCACATTTATGCAGAAATATAGAAAATTCTAAAGGGTTCACAAACTTTCAAGCACCACTGTATGTCATTATGTTATGATTTACACACACACATACATCTGAACATTCCATCAGAACAGTGATGTAATTAAGGTGTGACTTGCTCACACACACACACACACACACACACACACACACACACACACACACACACAGATATCAAAATGATGTCACTCACTCACCCCCCCATAGACACACACATACACACATTCATGCACACACACATATAGATATCAAACAGTGATGTCATTTACACACAGATAACACTTGTATATAATAACCCTCTGTATTCTTGTCCAGGAGGGGGGAACTTGTGCATAAAGATGTGAACTACATTGGGGTTCCTGTCTTTCTTGGCGACTGACCCCCCCAGAGCTCTGGGTGGTACGATGGCGGGGATCCCGAGAAGTAAGTTGACCGTTTCCGACTGGGTGAACCCCAACAATTTGGTGTCAGAAGTGGGATACTTCCAATCAGGTAAGGGGTCTCTTTTAATTGATTAGTTGGGGGGGACTTCCGCCTGGTTGGAAGTATCAGAAAAAAACCCAGTGGTTTATTATTTTGGTTATGTTATTGGTAATCCTCGTGTATAGGCACAGGATGACGTTTTTATTTTGGTGAACCTCGTAGACTTTTGTTTACGGGATGTTTTTTGGTGAACCTCGTGGAAGAGCCACGGGAAGATTGGTAAACCTCGTGTAAAAGCACGGGAAGGTGATCCTCGTGAAGTGAAGGAGCTGTCACGGGAAGAGCACGCTTTTTATGTTAAACCCATAATAATTACCCTAATTAATCTCAGGACTGATTCCTTCGTGCCACCATGGGGGGAAAATTGTATTGTATTAAGGTACCCGGACCCCGAGAAAAAACCCACGGGATTGGATGAATTGCTGTGGTTTAGCATTCTACACAAATTCTAGACAATTTGGCCGGCTCAGTTTTGATTTATCCTCATTCAGGTATTTGCAATCTCTAGGAGCTGTGTAATGTATATCTTTAATTGTTTCAGCATTTATATAAGGCATTACTGGATATGCACAAAATAATGAAACAACAAATCAGTACTCTGGACATGAACAGTCAGAACTGTGTTCCTGGTGTGCATAAATGTCAAACCTTTGGTCAATCAAACCTGTATAACCAACTTCCAAAATCCTTATTTCCCTTATAAAATCCTTATAAGATGCAAATTAAAATGATTTACCTAAAATTTTGAATGATAATTAACAATGATATATCCCAGTTACTTTTTATTCAATATTAATAACAATAAACTTTAAGATTGAATACAAAGCTTCAATGTTTGACAAAAAACACAAAGTGTAAATGTTATGTGCTCTTTTTTCATCGTGGAATTGATAATAGCTCTAAATAAATATTGAAGGTTTTTTTTGTTTAAAAGAATCTGTATAACTTTATTTGTACGCCCGTATACTATGTTTATTGAATCAAATCCGTATAAAATACGGACATTCTGTATATTCATTATGATCTCAACGAAAGCTTCACTGAATCGATTCTTTAGAACAAACTCACATGCGTGTGAATCAATTTACTTGATTCTTGACTCAGAAACTACGGAAACCTTATTTGTATTCCTGTTTTCAAATTGTAAACAATAATCACACTTTCATGCTGAATGAAATTAAAGTATGAACTTTCCTCAAACCATTACGTGTGCATGAACTCAAACAAATGCAGTCCATGCGTCTGTATCGATTCGCTTGATCGAGTCATTTTTATGTTTCGTCCCGAAAAAGATCCGAATCGTTTGTGAATCTCATCACTGTTACGGGAGGAGAGAAGAGATCCTCTTCCCTCAACACAGAATGATTGCTTCTTAATCAATTAGTTTCAGCGTTTGGTGAGTAGATCATCTGTATTTTATATTCATTGTGTGTGGATAGTCCGAAACTTGTAACTGGAAAGTCACGAGTGGTCCGCGAGGTGACCCCTGAACAGGTCCCTGAGCACTCTACAAGACTATTAATGTGTTTTAATAATTAATAGTGCAGCTATTAATGCAGTTTCATGTCTAGAGCTTATAAATGATGAATACGAAGTAGTTAAAACTAAGACAGAAGTATGTGATGGCAAAATAACATTAGAACTCCAGTTCCCATGATGCTTGTGAACTGGGCATGCGCACTGGATAAAAGAAAAAGCAGCTCTTTAGGGCAAAACTCTCGTCTCATCAGATTTGGGCAGTAATTCTATGCGTTCAGACCTTAAATAATGAAATAACCGTACAAGCAAATACAACACAAAAAACATTTTTAAAACATTCACTTAAATTAAACAGACATGATAAAAACAGAAGAAATATATATTAAGGCTTAGAGTTTGATTAATTCAGCCAAATCAAATATCACTTTCAGATTTGAAGATATTTATCAGGAATCATTTTTAACCTCCTAGGGCCTAGCGGTCACATACGTGGACAGCACTTTTTAGAAATTCAGAACAAGAATCCACATATGTGGACATACTTTTTCTCAAAAAGTACATCTTATCAAAGATGATGCTTAGTTTTTATTCTAATCAGGTTCTAATAAGCCCAAATAGCAAAAAGAAATTAAAAATGCATGTAAAAAAACAGCTTGGGTCTTAGGAGGTTAAAATATTGAGTATTATACCACTTCCTGTTTAAAGGCATAATAAAAGGCATCAAATATATTTACCCTACTTGTGAATGGAAATGCCGAAAAGTTTAATGTTTAACCTAATGTTTAATGTTGATCTAAAACATTTTAAAACTGATCGTGTAGTGGTATTTTTATTAATCATATGTAATTCTAACCTTTAAATATCCTATATACTCCTGTTTCTAATGCGTTTTAGTAAATGTGGACTTGTCTTGTCTGGGAGACATGAAATTCAATCAACAGCAAGCTAACCTGCTCTTTACTTCATTTTTGACATTTTTTGAATAATTGTCGTCCTATTATAAATATAATATTTTGAATAATTGTTCCATAGCAATATGCTCTGTGTCCTTTCTCAGTCAACATTGAGATAAGACTCCCAGACTGTTACAGATAGCTATAATATAAACAAACCATCCATGCAAGAACAGCAGACAAGGACAGCCACAGATATCTGCACTTGGCACTTTCTCACACAATAATAAATTTAATAAGTAATCTCTTTATATCACTAGGTAAATTCCATATACATAAAGTAAAAATGTCCAAGATAACCAATTCTCATTCCCATTAATACTGTTAATTGAATTTAAAAATGTATTTTGAGTCTCTGTCACATATCGAATCCAACAAAAAGTGCTTATCAGCTATTCAATTTTATTCAAATTACATTGTGAAATTGTTGCCCTGTTTTATATCTCCTTTTCTTTCTTTAAACTTATTGCTCCTTATGAGGCTAAGCTTAAACATGTTTAACTATTGATATAAAATGGTCTGATTAATTGTTTGCTGAGTTTTAAACCTCCATACTTTTGCCTTTAAAAACCACAGAGGATATGGAATGGATAGGCTTTTAATGTATTTAGTTAACCATAATTTTTTTCAGCAAGAAACAGAGTTAACAAACGTTTACTTGAAGAATGTTGAGAAAAAAAAGGGGAGAAATTTTTTTTTTCCTTCCAGTGGTGTTTATAAATCGGAGACTTGGGTTTATCTTTATTTAACCATTAAGAAAAAACGTCATAAATTATCATGATTATGATAATTTAGTGTCATGATTATGATAATTTAGTGTCAATTAGATAATTTCAAGGACAATGAATACTTATACAAGCCAATGGGCTTGTATAAGTATTCATTGTCCTTGAACCTTTCCGCATTTTGTTGCACTGCAACCTGGAACTTAAATGGAATTGACATAAAACTACACAAAATATGATTTAATAAGCAGTACCTCTCTCTCTGGATCGATGTCATCCTACAGTCTCTTCTTGAGCAAGGCGTTGTGAGACTGTGCACCAGCTCGTACAATACACCTGTCAATCCAGTACCTAAACTTGATGGTACCTGGCGTTTTACACAAGATTTACGTAAGATTAATGAATTGATTGTTTCTTCTGTAATGTCACAGGTTCCTGCTCATCATTGCTGTTTTTCCATTAATGATCTCTGTTCTGCCTTTTTTCACGCACATGAGGAGATACCGTTTGGACTCAAGGTTTCATTGACTCTCCTGCTGTTTTTTTCAGCTGTAATTCATAACGTACTCTGTGACCTTCTCCCTGCCTCAGGACTCTGTGGTCTGTGTGTTCTGGTATCTGCTGAGTCACCAGAAATCTGCCAAGACACTGACACTTGTGCCTGCTCCAACATCTGGCGCATAAGGGCTTTAAGGTTTTCAGGACCAAGCTGCAATATTGCATGGACACTTAAGTATTTGAACTTTTGAAGTTTGAACTTTCTCAAGGCTGTCATTCTAGACACAAAATGCCAAAACGCCCTGCAACTAAACATGCACTGATGTCTTTTCTGGGTCAGAAAATGGATCCCTGACTGCTCTTTATATGACAAGCTTCTCCGTTCTGCAATCTCTCATCATGATCCACTGCAACATCCTTTGACCTGGACTGACACTATGGTGGTCGCTTATCACTCCCTCAGAAGCACCCTTTGTTCCGCCCCTGGGGTTACCTGATCACTTCAAGCCCTTCCACCTCTATGCCTGTGAACACCAAGGCACAGCCTCTGGGGAGCGTGGGGGGGGGGGGAACTGCAGCATTGTGCGTTTTTATCCAAAACATTAGACATTGTTGCTCAAGGCTTACCTGTGTGTCTAGGGGCTGTCTCTGCATGTGCTTTGATGGTTTTAGATGCGGAAAAATTGGTTTTGTCTCACCCACTGATCTTGCACTCGTCACATCAAGTTAAACAGGTGTTGCAAAATTTATAGACCCATTAAATTAATTTATCAGTAATTTAATTGATAATTAAATTAACATATGACTGTTTATTCTCTGTTCTACTGACAATCTCGAAATTCATGTCACATCCTCTTTTGATAATGTAGGTCATGCTCTCGCACGCCTCATTAATTCTCAGGATGATACTTGGGATGACATTGATATTGTCTGTCTAAAAATTGTACATACTACTAGTATCAGGTCTGATCTCTCTCCTCCAGCCCTCTAGGGATGGGGGAAGTACTCTTTGTTGGTGGTTCTTGTTCTAAACGTGTATAATATTTATAATTTATAATATTTATCAGGGCGGCACAGTGGTGTAGTGGTTAGCGCTGTCGCCTCACAGCAAGAAGGTCCTGGGTTCGAGCCCCGGGGCCGGCGAGGGCCTTTCTGTGTGGAGTTTGCATGTTCTCCCCGTGTCCGCATGGGTTTCCTCCGGGTGCTCCCCCACAGTCCAAAGACATGCAGGTTAGGTTAACTGGTGACTCTAAATTGACCGTAGGTGTGAATGGTTGTCTGTGTCTATGTGTCAGCCCTGTGATGACCTGGCGACTTGTCCAGGGTGTACCCCGCCTTTCGCCCATAGTCAGCTTGCCTGCGACCCTGTAGAAGGATAAAGTGGCTAGAGAGATGAGATATTTATCATACCTCTGTGGTTACTCTGTGTGTTCACTGCCTGATATTCTGCATGAGGCATATGCTCTTCCTTTCTCATTTGATTTTTGTCATCTTGATTGTGGACAAATTCTCTAAATGGGTAGAAGTTTTTTCCTGTTCTCGAGAGAACACGAAGGTAGTTACTCGTACTCTGGCAAAAGAAATAATACTTAGTTATAATAATAATAATACTAATACATTTTATTTATAAGTGCCTTTCAAGGTACCTAAGGACACTGGACAGTAAAAAAGAAAAACAAACAATAAAAGTAGAACAATAAAATAATAACAATAAAATAATAAGAAATCAATAATAATAATTATTGTTATAGTTATGGGGTTTCAAACGCCACAGACTCAGACAAAGGTACCCATTTCGCCTCAAAAGTCACACAAAACCTTTGTAAGCATCTCTAAACTAAACTGGTGTTTTCACATTCCTCAATCCTCTGGTATCGTAGAACGTACTAATCAAACATTGAAAGACAAATTAAATTAAGGCTATGCAGGACACAGGTTTGGCTCTGTAATCCATAATTCATTGTGGCTGAAATTCGTGTGACACCAAGAAATTATTTTTGGAAGACCTTTCCCTCTCCCCTGGAAGAAGGGAACTCCGGCTCTGGGTACCTCTGATTTGAAAATGCATATGGATGAGTATTCTGCAGCCCTTAAGTTGCATAAAATTTGTACCAAGGTCAATAATACCACCACACACCCCTTCCAAGTTGGAGACAAAGTGCTGGTGTGACTTTTTAAAGTAATGATTTGGACAATTGGGAAAACCTAGATACGGTGGGCCTGCAGACATAGTCGCCATTACTTTTACTGCTGTTTTAACTGATCTTTTTCCACAGTGGATCCATGCCACGCGATTGAAGAAGGCTCCATAACAAAGTTGTGTTACAATGACAAGTTTGCTATTAACGCTTTTTTGTGTCCCTATCCAGTTTCTGTTCTCTCTCTCTGTCTCTCTATTTCTGAGCTCTACACAGATTTGACTGAGAATCCTCAAGACGTTGTGAACAAAGAGGGGAAGAGATCTTGTGCGCTGTTTGGGACCAATCATCCTCATTACAACCATGACGGTCCTCATCACAGGTTTCGTGACTTCATTGTTGCTCGGGGCAGGGCTACCCGCCCGAGCCTTCGTGACTGCTTCATTGTTGCTCGGGGCAGGGTTACCCGCCCAAGCCTTCTGGACCACTTCATTGCTCGGAGCAGGGTTACCCGCTCGAGCTGGACAACATCTTCTGGCAATTTGCTAACTGGACTGCACAAGCGCACACCACACGAATGTGTTATGAATTTCATCTGATGCCGTTTTCTACTATTATTATCTCTATGCTCTGAAACTCTGTATTCTTACAGGACTCTGTTCTCACTATAGGTAGATATGCCTTCTAATTTCATTTTCCCTCACTGTTTTAGAACAAATTACTCTGAAGGAAGTAGTGTGTATTTGGGACGAATTAAGAGGTTTTGAGTTTCTCTAAGCTCCGGTGAGGTGGGACGAGGGCTGATCGGGCATGCCCGCCCTCTGAGCACCAATATACATCAGGAAGGGCAAAGATTAACTCAAGATTAATTCTCGATGTAATCACATATATGATCATGAGGTGATAATGATCATATATGATCCTAGGATTTGATAATAGTGATACTATTGTCAAAGGGGGGGATTGTTAGGTTTATATAAGTATTATTCTTGACCAAGAAGGCAGTAATTTGTTTGTGACAAAATTAAGGATTAATTTCTGTCAGTTAAAATGACCTTATGTCTCGGCTGGACATTGTTTGGGAACATTTTGTTTATTTTGATATGAAATGTGTATTGTTGATCAAAGATGTGTCTAGATGGTGACAGGGTCTGCGATGATATCACACACACTCACAATGGCCTTTGATATCACACACAACCACAGCTGCATAGCCAACGTGGATTGGGAATTAAAAGTTAGATTTAAAGCCATGATTTAAGTTAGTTTATAGCTAAGATTGTGATTTAAGATTGTTAGAGTTAACCAGTTTCTTTAATGTTGAATCGGAAGTTGAAATGATTGAATGTTGGATGTAATGGTAGCCTTATTGCTGAACAAAGTGTTAAGATCCATTATTATTTTGGACTATTGCATATACTAAGGCAGTGATTTAGATTTAATTGTTAGATCTAAGATGCATTTAGTGATTTAAGTTAGTTTTATAATTATAGAATATAATTTAGGATTGTTAAGACTTTATGATTCTAATGTTAAGAACATATTCTTGATATGAGATGTTTTGCTTATGACTGTCTTTGTTTAGGTTTATTCTTATTTTTTGTTTACTTTCTTATAACAAATATCTTTGTTGAAAAATTCCATCACCATCTTAAGTACATAGTGCCCTGACCTGAAGGGGTGTACGTAAGCAATGACCTTTAAAATCTGTCTGTACCTTGCCATCATGTCATATCATCAGAAATATGTCATTATGTTATGATTTACACACACATACATCTGAACATTCCATCAGAACAGTGATGTAATTAAGATGTGACTTGCTCTCACACACACACACACACACACACACACACACACACACACACACAGATATCAAAATGATGTCACTCAATCACCCCCCCATAGACACACACACACACACACACACATTCATGCACACACACACATAGATATCAAACAGTGATGTCATTTACACACAGATAACACTCGTATATAATAACCCTCTCTATTCTTGTCCAGGAGGGGGGAACTTGCGAATAAAGATGTGAACTACATTGGGGTTCCTGTCTTTCTTGGCGACTGACCCCCCCAGAGCTCTGGGTGGTACGATGGCGGGGGTCCCGAGAAGTAAGTTGACCGTTTCCGACTGGGTGAACCCCAACAGTATATACACACACACACGTACACACATATATATATATATATATATATATATATATATATATATATATATATATATATATATATATATGTGTGTGTGTGTGTGTGTGTGTGTGTGTATAATAAATAAATAAATATATATACACACATTTTGTGTGTGTGCGCGCACGCGTGTGTGTGTATATATATTATACATACACACGTATGTGTGTGTATGTGTATATATAATCTACATACGTGTGTATAATGTATATAAAATGTGTGTGTACATATCTTAAACACACACATACGTGTGTGTATATATATATATATATATATATATATATATATACACACACACACACACACATATATATATATATATATATATATATATATATATATATATATATATATATATATTAGTGCTGTCAAAAATGTCGCATTATTATCGCGTTAACTTGACTCAATTTTAACGGCGATAATTTTTTTATCGTGAGATTAACGCTCTGTGACATGATGTAGGTTTTTCATAAGCTTTTGAAACTGCCAGGAACTTGGAACAGAGACTTTGCTTAGAAAAACGATAGCAGCTAGACTGTAATGCCATGCCCCGCACAGCCAGAGTCCTCTGCCCTCCCCCCAAAGAACCAGTGCGGGCAGGGTGCGCTAGCCCCGCGCCTCGGGATGAAGAGCCACGGTGCTCGGCTTAGGTTTCGTTTTCCCATCGGCGGCTCCAGCCCGACTTTGCAGTGGCTGTGACAAGACGTGTTATGCTCTGCAATAAAAAAAAACAACATTGGTACATAGCAAGCCCATTCACTTTTTTATGCTGATAAGAGAATTACAATGGTTTTTCATGTGACAAAAATGTGCAATTAAATTGCGATTAATCGCGAGTTAACTATGACAGTCGCGACATTAATCGCGATTAAATATTTTAATCGCTTGAGAGCACTAATATATATATATATATAAAGTTTATTTGTATAGCGCTTTTAACAATAAACATTGTCGCAAAGCAGCTTTACAGAATTTGAACGACTTAAAACATGAGCTAATTTTATCCCTAATCTATTCCCAATGAGCAAGCCTGTGGCGACGGTGGCAAGGAAAAACTCCCTCAGATGACATGAGGAAGAAACCTCGAGAGGAACCAGACTCAAAAGGGAACCCATCCTCATTTGGGCAACAACAGACAGCCTGACTATAATATTAACAGTTTTAACAGGTATAACCCTCAACTGTCCTCATGGGGCCGTCCTTCACAGGAGCGGTGCGATAAAACTCCGACCAGACACAGGGCACCAGGATGGATCAAGCAGGTCCGAGGGGCAGAAGAGGCCAGCATCTCAATCCCAGGATCAACATGTAACTCAGAGGGACAGATTGGGGGGGGGAGGGAAGAGCGAGAGAAAGAAAACACGTTGTTAGGTATGCCCTAAAAATGACAAGTATTAAATCTGTGTGGTAGGCTCGCAGAGACGAGAGTCTTTACATCAGGCATAACACACAACAATGGCATGTTAATATGGTAAAATATATCATGACCTGCTCTGGCTGGATGCTTGATTGGGTGATGGGAGCACACTCCTCAGCAATGATGAGATGCAGATGGGACCCTTAGGGCTGGCCAAGACAATTCAGTTACATTTCACCAGGTCTGGGACATGCGACAGAATGTCTGACGGCCGATTCCCTGCAGGCTACGATAGCCAGTCGAGGTCTCCACCTTCTCCACCAAAAGATTTCCTGTTGACTCCATGTAACTCAGAGGGACAGATTTGGGGTGGGGGGGAGGGAAAGAAAACACAGGTGGTTAGGTATGCCCAATGTCACCTGAATAAGTAGAAACAGTATACATATTGCACCGAGTACAAGCAGGGACTCCGGCAACTAACTATGACAGCATAACTAAAAGGAGAGAGCCAGAAGGTAACACAGGCATGAGGGAGCCCCGGGACATAAAGCAGCCAGCCACTACACCGTCAACAAACTCGAGTGAGCAAGCGAGTGGGGACTGACAGCATCCATACATCCCAGTTTACCAAAACACTCTATGTCTGAGGACCCTCCAGATCTACTCCTTTACCTCATAAACACCATTAACAAAAGGCTTGACTAAACAGATATGTTTTCAGCCTAGACTTAAATGCTGAGACTGTGTCTGATTCCCGAACATTACTTGGAAGGCTGTTCCATAACAGTGGGGCTTTGTAAGAAAAGGCTCTGCCCCCTGATGTAGCCTTCACTATACGAGGTACCAGCAGATAGCCTACACCTTTTGATCTAAGTAGGCGTGGTGGGTCATAGAGGACGAGAAGTTCACTCAGGTACTGTGGTGCGAGACCATTTAGTGCTTTAAAGGTCAATAGTAGTATTTTATAATCAATACGAAATTTGATTGGGAGCCAATGCAGTGTGGATAAGACAGGAGTGATGTGGTCATATTTTCTAGTTCTAGTAAGGACTCTTGCTGCGGCATTTTGAACTAACTGGAGCTTGTTTATGCACTTATTGGAACATCCAGACAGTAAGGCATTACAATAATCCAACCTGGAGGTAACGAAAGCATGGACTAGTTTTTCTGCATCATGCAATGACATTAAATTTCTTATCTTGGCAATATTTCTGAGATGAAAGAAAGCTATCTGGGTGATGTTATCAATGTGAGTTTCGAATGAAAGACTGGGGTCAATAATCACTCCGAGGTCTTTTACTGCTGCACGTGAAGAAACAGAAAGGCCATCCAGAGTTACTGTGTAATCAGAAAACTTACTTCTAGCTCTATGTGGTCCTAGTACAAATACTTCAGTCTTGTCAGAGTTAAGCAGAAGGAAATTAATAAGCATCCAGTGTCTAATGCCCTTAACACATTCCTCAATTCTATTAAGCTGGTGTCTCTCATCAGGTTTTGCAGAGACATACAACTGTGTGTCATCAGCATAACAGTGGAAACTAATACAATGTTTACGAATAATATCACCCAGAGGTAACATATATAGAGAAAAAAGCAGTGGACCAAAGACAGAACCTTGTGGAACACCATACTTTACATCAGTACGTCTAGAAATATCACCATTTATATCAACATACTGATAACGATCAGTTAGATAAGACCTGAGCCAGGAGAGGGCCATTCCCTTAACTCCCACAACATTTTCTAGTCTATCCAGAAGAATGGAATGATCAATGGTATCAAATGCTGCACTAAGGTCAAGCAACACAAGTAGCGAGACACAGCCCTGATCAGACACCAACAGTAGGTCGTTTACTACTTTAACCAGTGCTGTGTCTGTGCTATGATGAGGTCTAAATCCTGACTGATACATTTCATGGATGTTATTCCTATGTAAATATGAGCATAACTGCTGTGCCACAGCTTTTTCAAGGATCTTGGAGATAAAGGGGAGGTTTGATATTGGGCGATAATTGGACAGCTGACAGGGATCAAGGTCAGGTTTTTTATTCAGGGGTTTGATAACTGCTAGTTTAAAGGATTTGGGTACATAGCCAATCATAAGAGAAGAATTTATTATTTTTAGAAGCGGTTCAATTACTCCAGGCATTATCTGTTTGAATAGATGTGTCGGTAAGGGATCTAGTACACAAGTTGAAGCTTTTGATGCGGAGATTAATGAAAGTAATTCAGTTTCTTTTAGGGGAGTACATTCTAACTGATGATCTGATACAGTTATATTGTTAACTACAAGGTCACTTTCATTGTCTAACCTTAAATTAGTAGTTTGAATTTTTTGTCGGATATTCTCAATTTTGTCATTAAAAAAATTCATGAAGTCGTTGCGACTACATACTGCAGGTGTGCATGTGTTGATAGTGGACTTATTCCTGGTTAATTTTGCTACAGTATTAAATAGGAATCTAGGATGATTTTTGTTATCTTCTATTAGGGAGGAGAAATATGTTGATCTCGCAGCACTAAGAGCTTTTCTATACTTCAGGAAGCTCTCCTTCCAAGCTAATTTGAACACTACCAATTTTGTTTGATGCCATTTACGTTCCAATTTTCGAGTGGTCCGTTTTAATGTGCGAGTGTCATCATTATACCAGGGTGCTAATTTTTTGTCTCTGACCATTTTCCTTTTAAGAGGAGCTACATTATCTAAAAGTATGGCGGAATGTTGACTCTAAGCATTCAGTTGCCTGATCAAGTTCTGCAGGGGGTGACAGTGACCCAATCAAAGTTGACAGCTCTAGGAGATCATTTATAAAGCTCTGTGCAGTAGTTGACGTGAAAGTACGTTTAATACAGTAGCGTGGTGAGGTGCATATATTATTACTCAGACATATTTTGAATGAGATGAGACAGTGATCTGAGATAACTTCAGACTGTGGAAGTATGACTATATTGTCTACGTTTAATCTGAATGTTAGTATTAGATCAAGGGTGTGACCACCATTATGGGTCGGTCCTATGACATTCTGCTTAATCCCGACTGAATCTAAGATGGACACAAACGCTGTTTTTAAAGGGTCTTCTGAGTTATTGAAGTGAATATTCAAATCTCCAACAACTAAAGCTTTGTCTAAGGAAATAACCAGATCTGAGATAAAATCTGCAAATTCAGAAAGAAACTCAGAATATGGCCCCGGGGGCCTGTAAATAATAAGCAATGGAATTAACTGGGTAGACTTATTTTTCGAGGCTACATACATTATATGAGTATGAAGAACTTCAAATGTATTAAATTTATAACCAGGTTTGTGTGTTACACCTAGATAATCGTTATAAATAACCGCGACGCCTCCTCCTCTGCCAGTTAGACGAGGCTGGTGTATATAACTGTATCCAGGAGGACTCGCTTCATTTAATGCTATATATTCATTTGGCTTAATCCATGTTTCTGTTAAACACAGTACATTAAACTCCTGATCAGTAATGAGTTCATTAACCATTAGCGCTTTAGATATAAGAGATCTAATATTTTATAATTTTTAATATATATATATATATATATATATATATATATATATATATATATATTTTTTTTTTTTTTACACACACAGTGGTGCTTGAAACTTTGTGAACCCTTTAGAATTGTCTATGTTTCTGCATAAATATGACCGAAAACAACATCAGATTTTCACACAAGTCCTAAAAGTAGATAAAGAGAACCCAGGTAAACAAATGAGACAAAAATATTATACTTGGTTATTTATTGATTGAGGAAAATGATCCAATATTACATATCTGTGAGTGGCAAAAGTATGTGAACCTCTAGGATTAGCAGTTCATTCGAAAGTGAAATTAGAGTCAGGTGTTTTCAATCAATGGGATGACAATCAGGTGTGAGTGGGCACCCTGTTTTATTTAAAGAACAGGGATCTATCAAAGTCTGATCTTCACAACACGTTTGTGGATGTGTATCATGGCACGAACAAAAGAGATTTCTGAGGACCTCAGAAAAAGCGTTGTTGATGGTCATCAGGTTGGAAAAGGTTACAAAACCATCTCTAAAGAGTTTGGACTCTACCAATCCACAGTCAGACAGATTGTGTACAAATGGAGGAAATTCAAGACCATTGTTACCCTCCCCAGGAGTGGTCGACCAACAAAGATCACTCCAAGAGCAAGGCGTGTAATAGTCAGTGAGGTCACAAAGGACCCCAGGGTAACTTCTAAGCAACTGAAGGCCTCTCTCACATTGGCTAATGTTAGTGTTCATGAGTCCACCATCAGGAGAACACTGAACAACAATGGTGTGCATGGCAGGGGTGCAAGGAGAAAGCCACTGCTCTCCAAAAAGAACATTGCTGCTCGTCTGCAGTTTGCTAAAGATCATGTGGACAAACCAAAAGGCTATTGGAAAAATGTTTTGTGGACGGATGAGAGCAGAATAGAACTTTTTGGTTTAAATGAGAAGCGTTATGTTTAGAGAAAGGAAAACACTGCATTCCAGCATAAGAACCTTATCCCATCTGTGAAACATGGTGGTGGTAGTATCATGGTTTGGGCCTGTTTTGCTGCATCTGGGCCAGGACGGCTTGCCATCATTGATGGAACAATGAATTCTGAATTATATCAGCGGATTCTAAAGGAAAATGTCAGGAAATCTGTCCATGAACTGAATCTCAAGAGAAGGTGGGTCATGCAGCAAGACAACGACCCTAAGCACCCAAGTAATTCTACCAAAGAAGGGTTAAAGAATAATAAAGTGAATGTTTGGGAATGGCCAAGTCAAAGTCCTGACCTTAATCCAATCGAAATGTTGTGGAAGGACCTGAAGCGAGCAGTTCATGTGAGGAAACCCACCAACATCCCAGAGTTGAAACTGTTCTGTACGGAGGAATAGGCTAAAATTCCTCCAAGCTGGTGTGCAGGACTGATCAACAGTTATCGGAAATGTTTAGTTGCAGTTATTGCTGCAGAAGGGGGTCACACCAGATACTGAAAGCAAAGGTCCACTTACTTTTGCCACTCACAGATATGTAATATTGGATCATTTTCCTCAATAAATAAATGACCAAGTATAATATTTTTGTCTCATTTGTTTACCTGGGTTCTCTTTATCTACTTTTAGGACTTGTGTGAAAATCTGATGATGTTTTAGGTCATATTTATGCAGAAATATAGAAAATTCTTAAGGGTTCACAAACTTTCAAGCACCACACATACATATATATATATATATAAAACGATTGAATGCATGAAGCGAGTGATTTCATGCACATTATTTGCTCAGGAATCCCCTCAAATGAAATCACTTCCCAGCCACAGAATGGCCCCTTTTTTTGGGGGGGGGGGGGACTGTTGAGATATTGTTGAAAAATAAACAAATATCACAATGACTCAATTTCAGAGGGAACTAAATTTCACCAATTTTATGAAATCGAAAGACCATATTGCTTTAAGTGATATGTATTTCACATCCCCTAAAATTAGTGTGTTGTATTCTATGTTACCAGATCTACACTCACAGACCACTTTAATAGGAACTTGTTCCTGATTCTAAAATTTCTGTCCTTGGCTGGTAGGAGTCAAACCCAATGTTCTGCTGTTTCATGCTGAGATTCTTTTCTGCCCACCATGCTTGTAAAGAGTTATGAGTTGCTATATCCTTCCTGGCAGCTCGAACACATCTGACCATTTTCCTCTGACCTCTCTTATCAACAAGGCATTTCCACCCACAGAACTGTCACTCACTGAATGTTTTTATTTTTCGCACCTTTCTATGTAAACTCTTTTGTGTAGACTGTTGTGTGTGAAAACCTGAGAATATCAGCAGTTTCTGAAATACTTAAACCAGTCCATCTGGCACCAACACCCATGCCACAGTGAAAGTCACAGAGATCACAATTTTCCCCCCTTCTGATGTTTGAAGTGAACATTAACTGAAACTCTTGATTTGTACCTGCATAATTTTATGCATTGTGCTACTGTCAAGGGATTGGCTGATTAGATAACTACATAAAACAGCAGGTGTATGGGTGTACCTGATAAAGTGGCTGGTGAGTGTATCTTGCACTACTGGCCTTAGTGCAGCTACAAGGAATGCTTTATCATCCCATAAATTGAAATGGTTAACCTACTTTAAAAATCAACAACAACAAAAAAACCTTGTTTCTACAATATTTGCTATGCCAGATATTTCTGCATGTCAGTAGTGATGTAAATGTCAATACACTTGCATTGTTTATACTTGTATTGATTTACATTATTTTGATTGAGCCCAATTGCTGAACACTGGTAGCAAAGTAGAGGAATGTATGCTAAATGACTGGACAGAAATGATTTACTGCACACTTTCCTGTATGAGCCATGCATACATCATGGCTGTGATGGCCAATCCTACTATCTAAGCCTTTACTGATTTACTCAATGCCATGTATAAGAGCAAAAGTATTTAATCATTGGTAATGGATTGAGCTGATTAAGACCGATAGTGTGTGGTTAGTACCATCCATCCATTATCTGTAACCACTTATCCTGTGCAGGGTGACGGGCAAGCTGGAGCCCATCCCAGCTGACAATGGACAAGAGACACCCTGGACAAGTCACCAGATCATCACACAGAAACAAAACACTTCACCAATTAGCCTAACCCACACGTATAACATGAGAACATGCAAACTCCACACCGCAACATCAGCCACTGGGCTCAAACCCAAAACCTTCTTGCTGTGAGGTGACAGTGCTAACCACCACACCACCATGCTGCCCTGGTTAGTACCAAACAAAGCATAATTTGATAGTTCAGAGATACGTGTGTGTAGTATGTTCCTTATGTGTGGGTGGAGAACAGAGGACGGCAGGACAGAGATCAAGGTAATCAGAAGGCTTTATTGCCGTACTTTCCAGTCTGACAATTTCAAACGTAAATTCGAGACACACACACACTGTCATCTTGTCTCAGGAAGCTCTCCCTCTGCCTCCTTAAATAGGGCGCGGTCACTGGGAAGACACACAAACACAGGTTAATTGCTGTCAGGTGTAGTGATTCTGCCACTCACCTTCCCTGAGTCCACCCTCTTGTCACAGACCGGCGCTTGACCACGCCCCTGCTGCCACATACCCCCACCGCCCGACTCAGGCCGGGCGGCTGTCCGGCCTGCAGCCGACTCCCCCCTTGACGGGAGAGGAAGTCCACCACGACCATCTGCACCCCCGGCCTGTGGACCACCTTGAAATTGAAGGGTTGGAGTGCCAGATACCAAAGGGTGATCCGCACGTTGGCATCTTTCATGCGGTGGAGCCACTGGAGGGGCGTGTGGTCCGAACAGAGGGTGAAAGGGCGCCCCAGCAGGTAGTAACGGAGGGCGAGGACTGCCCACTTGATCGCTAGACATTCTTTTTCGATTGTGCTGTAGCGCCCCTCACGCACCAACAGCTTCCTGCTAATGTACAGGATAGGGCGGTACTCCCCCTCCACCTCCTGGGACAACACCGCCCCCAGCCCTCTGTCTGACGCATTGGTCTGCAACACAAAAGGGAGAGAAAAGTCAGGGGAGTGTAATAGTGGCCCCCCACACAGTGCAGCCTTTACCTCAGAGAAAGCCCGCTGGCACTGCTGCGTCCACTGGACCGGATCTGGTGCCCCCTTTTTAGCGAGATCAGTCAGCGGGCTGGTGACGTCCGAATAATTAGGTATAAACCTACAATAGTAGCCAGCCAGCCCCAGGAACTGTCTCACCCCCTTTTTGGTCTTGGGCCTCGGGCAGGCCACAATTGCTGCTGTCTTGTTAATTTGGGGACGCACCTGCCCGTTGCCCAAGTGGAAGCCCAGATACCGTACTTACACCTGCCCAATCACACACTTCTTTGGGTTGGCAGTGAGACCCGCTCGCCTCAGCGACCTAAGGACGGCCCTCAGGTGTTGTAAGTGCCGCTGCCAGTCATTACTATAAATGATTATATCATCAAGGTATGCGGCCGCATAGGTGGCGTGGGGGCGGAGGACCCTGTCCATCAGCCGCTGAAACGTAGCAGGCACCCCAAACAGCCCAAAAGGAAGCGTGACGAATTGTTGCAAGCCGAACGGTGTGGATAAGGCTGTTTTTTCCCGGGATCATGGAGTCAAGGGGATCTGCCAATATCCCTTCATCAAATCCAGTGTCGAATAAAAGCGAGCCGTGCCTAGTCGATCAAGCAGCTCGTCAATACGAGGCATTGGGTACGCGTCGAATTTATACACCGCGTTGACTTTTCTATAGTCCACACAGAACCGGACCGACCCGTTGGCCTTGGGTACCAAGACCACCGGGCTGATCCAGTCACTGTGGGACTCCTCGACGATGCCCATTTTGAGCATGGTCTGAAGTTCTTCCCGAACCACCTTTTTTTGTGTTCGGGTAGCCTGTAAGGGCGGCTACGCACTACCACCCCCGGGGGTGTCTCTATGTGGTGCTCTATGAGGTTAGTGCGACCAGGCAGGGGCGAGAACACATCCGAAAATTCGGTCTGCAACTGGGCGACCTCCGTGAGTTGGGTCGGGGAGAAGTGGTCTCCACAGGGGACCGGAGAGGTACGTGATGCCAATGTCCCTTTTTGAACCTCCGGCCCCAGCTCCGCCTTCTCCGGAACTACCGACACCAACGCCACGGGGACCTCCTCGTTCCAGAGTTTAAGCAGATTGACGTGGTAAATCTGTAGCGCCCCACCCCTGTCCGTTCGCCTCACCTCATAGTCGACGTCCCCGACTCGCCGTGTGACCTCAAAGGGTCCTTGCCACTTGGCGATCAATTTGGAGCTTGACGTGGGCAACAGTACGAGTACCTTATCTCCCGGAGTGAACTCTCTAAGGCGCGTACCCTTGTTGTACAGGCGGGCTTGCCGTTCCTGGGCCTGCCGCAAATTCTCCTGAGTTAGGTGGGTGAGCGTATGGAGTTTTGCGCGCAGGTCCATAATGTACTGAATTTCGTTTTTGCTTTGGGAAGGTCCCTCCTCCCAATTTTCCCGCAGCACATCTAGGATGCCGCGCAGCTTACGCCCATATAATAATTCGAATGGGGAGAACCCCGTGGAGGCTTGGGGGACCTCTCGCACTGAGAACAGCAAGGGCTCGAGCCACTTATCCCAATTACGTGCGTCCTCACTTACGAATTTTTTAATAACATTTTTGAGGGTGCGGTTGAACCGTTCTACTAAACCGTCCGTTTGTGGGTGATACACACTGGTGCGGATCGGCTTAATCCCCAATAACCCATACAGTTTGCGCAGTGTCCGTGACATAAATGTAGTGCCTTGATCAGTCAGAATCTCTTTCGGGATTCCAACTCGGGAGATGACGCGGAAGAGTGCCTCCGCAATACTGCGTGCTGAGATATTGCGAAGAAGCACTGCTTCCGGGTATCGCGTTGCATAGTCCACCAGAACTAATATAAAGCGGTACCCTCGTGCTGACCGATCTAATGGCCCGACGAGGTCCATCCCAATTCTCTCAAACGGGGTCTCGATTAACGGAAGAGGGCGCAAAGGCGCTTTTGGAATGGCCGCTGGATTTACTAACTGGCATTCGCGGCATGCCGTACACCACCTACGAACATCGCTGCAAATCCCCGGCCAATAGAATCGGGCCATTATTCGGGCTAGTGTTTTATCCTGCCCTAAGTGTCCAGCCATGTCATAAAGTGAGCCGCCTGGAATATCAATTCCCGGTGGCTCTTTGGAATTAACAGCTGTGTGACTCGCTCTTTAGTTTGAGTGTCCTGCATCACTCGGTATAATCTATCCTTCATAACTGCGAAGTAGGGGGTGGCATTCAGCTGGAGCGTTTGACCATCGATTACTCTCACTTGGTCAAACGCATGCCGCAGAGTCTCGTCTCGCGATTGTTCTAATGGGAAATCCGCGAGGGATTCCCCAATAGAGAGAGGAGGAGCCGGCGGCTCCTCACTCTGACGCGGAGATGACGTAGACGGCTCTGCGACAGCTGCTCCCGCCAAAGCGACACTGGGACCTCCCCGTCAAATGGCAGGACCCACTCTTTACTAGGCGCGTCATTAAACCCCGAAATCCCGGCCAATCAGTCCCCAAAATTAAAGAGTGGGTAAGGCGAGGATTAACCGCCGCCTTCACTATAGATTTTTCCCCTCTGAAAAATATTTGGACTGACACCAAAGGGTAGCTGTGAACATCCCCGTGCACACACAACACCTTCACCCCCTGTGCTCCCCCCAATGCCTCGTCTTGAACCAGGCTTTGGCGGATCGAGGTCTGATTGCAACCAGAATCCACCAACGCCTGATATGTAGCCCCTTGGACACTCACCGGTATGCGATACGCTCCGGCCCGATCGAGGGCGGCCTCTGGCGCGTCGGGGATCCGTACCACCGCGCATTGTTGTTGCAGGTGGCCCGGCTCCCCGCAGCGCCAGCAAACCGGCCCGGGCTTTCCCTTTGCACTGGTGCTCTGGGGCTCACTCACCTGAGGGGGGGGAGAGACAGACACAGAAGGGAGAAATGGGAGGGCACCACGGGTGCAGCGGGCCGGCTGGGGTGGAGCCGGCCCCCATCTCCGCGGTGGGGGAATGGGGCGAGGACTGGACACAGAAGGAAGGGGAGAGAGAGAGAGAGAGAAGAGGAGAGAAGGGTTGACGTCGTCGGCTGTCCTGCCGCCGGAACAGCTGCCAAATGATCCTCCGCCAGCCCGACTGCCTGATCCAGCGACGCCGGGCGGTGGCACTGGACCCACTCCGCGGTTCCTGCTGGTAAGCAGGCGATGAACTGTTCCAGTACCACCTGGTCGACAATTCCCTCAGCGTCGCGATTGTTGGCCCTCAACCACCGCCAGCAGGCGTCCCGGAGCTGCTGGCCGAATGCGAACGGCCGGCCGACTTCCTCCAACCGCAGCGCACGGAAGCGCTGGTGCTGTTGTTCCGGTGTGCACCCCACACGCTGGAGGACGGCCCGGCGGAGGTCCGCGTTGGCCAGCCGGCGGTCGGCGGGGAGCTGTAGTGCGGCCAGCTGTGCCTCTCCCGTTAGCAGGGGGAGGAGGCGCACCGCGCGCTGCTCCATCGGCCACCCCGAGGCTTCGGCGACCTGTTCAAAACAACATGAGGAACGCCTCAGGGTTGTCCTGCGGGTCCATCTTGGTGACAGTGGGGGGGGGACGGGCCCGCGGCCAGAGCGCTGGTGGACCCCGCCGACGCGAGGAGATGCCGGAATGCCTCGCGATCTTCCTGCTGGGCCAGCACCAGGGCTTCGAAGCGCCGCTCTTGTTCCTTTCGGAGTGTGACGAGCACCTGGGGCTGGCTTTGCTGAGCCGTGGCGAGAGCGTGGACCAGGTCGGCGAACGGGGAGGATTCCATGGGGCTGCTTGGTTGGTGCTCCACTTTCTCCCGGGTTTCAGCGCCACTGTAGTATGTTCCCTATGTGTGGGTGGAGCACAGAGGACGGCAGGACAGAGATCAAGGTAATCAGAAGGCTTTATTGCCGTACTTTCCAGTCTGACAATTTCAAATGTAAATTCGAGACACACACACACTGTCGTCTTGTCTCGGGAAGCTCTCCCTCTGCTCTCCCTCTGCCTCCTTAAATAGGGCGCGGTCACTGGGAAGACACACAAACACAGGTTAATTGCCGTCAGGTGTAGTGATTCTGCCACTCACCCTCCCTGACTCCGCCCTCTTGTCACAGACCGGCGCTTGACCACGCCCCCACTGCCACAGTGTGATCCTTAGAAATGACTGTGGGAATAGAATTCAGGGTCATGGTTTCAGAGCTGAACACTGTACAGTTGACAAAGATGGATGAAAGTAACAAAACACTTAATGCATATCAGTGCTTAGGAAAAAAAAAGTTATCATCCATTTTAGTAGCAGGCATGTGTTTATACCAACAATGACAAAGATAGAGCTACATTTGTGTCAGGTTCACCTGGGAATGAACCTGGGTCATTGGTGTAGCAGGTAGGAATGCTGTCCCTGTGCCACAAGGTGGTGTTATAAGAGCCTGATGCAGAGACATGGGTGTTATTCAGATCAAGGGTTTTTACTTGATTTGCAGGGCAAGAATAACTGAACAGCAAGAACACAATAAATCAGGAGTACAGGCCAGGCAAAGGGTCAATAGCCAGTGCCAGTCAGAATCAGCATACAATCTAAAGTAGCAGGCAAGGGTCAACAACAAGAAAACAAACAGAAGAAACCTCAGAGCATAAACTCAGGAACAGGCTTAGTCACTGGGTTTGCACAGCACATCAACTCAAGACAAAGCAAAGAACTCAGGAAAACAGGGGACTTAAATAGGCACATAAACCAGGCTCAGGTAAAGGGCAATTCCATGTAAATGTCAACCTCACCATGCAAAAATTAAGCAACATGTAATACATCAAAACCACTCCCAGAGATATCACCTAGGCCTGTATTTTACAGATGTGAATAAGTTGAACCAATTTGTAACCAACCTAATATGTCACTGTCAGTCTTTCTTTCTTATAATGTAAAACCCAAGCTAAAATCAACTTTGATCATGTACAATTCTATATTATTGCCACAAGCCACAGAAATGGATGCTAAAATCCACAAAACAGCAAAACAATAGCCATCCTAAATATTATTTAAGAACTTTGATAGTTTTAGCTGATATTTAGAGAGTTTTTCAAAGGGTTATGGTGGTTAAATTGCTGATTTTCTAAACATATGCCGTGTCTATTTCAGACGCGTCACATCCATAACGCTGACTTTTCCTTCCGAAACTCTGCATGAAATACAAAATATTTTAAAACAAAGATTTTTTAATATTCACCTTGGACCCCTCTATCAAATGGATATCTCCATTTCGACATTAGGTTTACAATTTCACAGAGTTTGATAAAAATGTACAGTCACCCAAGAAAAGTGATACTTTTTCTGTCACATCCATAACGCATCTTTTATTGGCATTTTCTGGCATGCCCTAGATGTACTATGGGAATTGTTCTTGTTCTATCACTTCTCCAGTATGGTACAGCCTTAAAATATGCAACACCTGTTTAAATACTGGGATAAAACATTCACTGGGTCATTTGTTGCCATTTTGAGTTCAAGTGTCACGTCCATAACGCTGGAATTGCTCTAAACACAATACATAGATAATGAGACCAAACACACACTCACTGTGTCTGAAATCACTCATTACTCACTATTTAGTGAGTTCGCCATTTTGTAGTGCTGTCCGAATGTATAGTGAGAATTATTACACCCTATATAGTGGACTCATAAGTATCCCACAATGCACTGTGAAAAAAAAGTGTACAACCAATGGTCACTAACCAAGCAATATTATGCATTGCGGTTGTGCTGAAAGAAAAAAAAAAAAGTGTGTTGGGGTGAATGGATGGAGGAAGAAACACATTATAAATGGACATTCAAGTACTATATTAAAAATAGCTAAAATAGAATAAGACAGATAAAATCCAAGAATAAAAGTGACAGTGCAGAGTGAGAAAGTAATCAAAAGCCTCAAATTTGATTAAATAAAAGGCAGCAGCAAAGAAGAAAGTATTCAGCCTTGATTTAAAACAACTGAAAGATGCAGCAGACACAAAAAAGTACTTTGTATATACTGTATTAATGTGGGAAATATGCTCAGTATAATATGGATTTATCATAAAAATACATGCATGTATTTATTATTTTGAAAACCCATCAGCTGACTGATCTGGCACATTTTAATTGTGCGACAGTAATGATGTAAATAACAGCATGATGGAGTAGTATCTAAAAGTGCTTTTTCATTTTGCCAATGAGCTCACTACCGTATATAGTCCTCTATACAGAATTCCCTATATAGTGAATAGGAAGTAGTGAATGAGTGAGTGATTTCAGACACAGCCACTGAGAACCCCACATGGCCAAAAAAGGACTAGCAATAACAAAGTCATGGCAGTTAGACATGCTAGAATTTGTATATTTTGACAGAAAATACACCTACAGTGGTGCTTGAAAGTTTGTGAACCCTTTAGAATTTTCTATACATCTCCATAAATATGACCTAAAACAACATCAGATTTTCACACAAGTCCTAAAAGTCGATAAAGAGAACCCAGTTAAACAAATGAGACAAAAATATTGTACTTGGTCATTTATTTATTGAGGAAAATGATCCAATATTACATCTGTGAGTGGCAAAAGTATGTGAACCTCTAGGATTAGCAGTTAATTTGAAGGTGAAATTAGAGTCAGGTGTTTTCAATCAATGGGATGACAATCAGGTGTGTGTGGGCACCCTGTTTTATTTAAAGAACAGGGATCTATCAAAGTCTGATCTTCACAACACATATTTGTAGAAATATATCATGGCATGAAAAAAGGAGATTTCTGAGGACCTCAGAAAAAGTGTTGCTGATGCTCATCAGGCTGGAAAAGGTTACAAAACCATCTCTAAAGAGTTTGGACTCCACCAATCCACAGTCAGACAGATTGTGTACAAATGGAGGAAATTCAAGATCATTGTTACCCTCCCCAGGAGTGGTTGACCAACAAAGATCATGCCAAGAGCAAGGCGTGTAATAGTCGGCGAGGTCACAAAGGACCCCAGGGTAACTTCTAAGCAATGGAAGGCCTCTCTCACATTGGCTAATGTTAATGTTCATGAGTCCATCATCAGGAGAACACTGAACAACAATGGTGTGCATGGTAGGGTTGCATGGAGAAAGCCACTGCTCTCCAAAAAGAACATTGTTGCTCATCTGCAGTTTGCTAAAGATCATGTGGACAAGCAAGAAGGCTATTGGAAAAATGTTTTGTGGACGGATGAGACCAAAATAGAACATTTTGGATTAAATGAGAAACGTTATGTTTGGAGAAAGGAAAAACACTGCATTCCAGCATAAGGACCTTATCTGTGAAACATGATGGTGGTAGTATCATGGTTTGGGCCTGTTTTGCTGCATCTGGGCCAGGATGGCTTGCTGTCATTGATAGAACAATGAATTCTGAATTATACCAGTGAATTCTAAAGGAAAATGTCAGGACATCTGTCCATGAACTGAATCTCAAGAGAAGGTGGGTCATACAGCAAGACAATGACCCTAAGCACACAAGTCGTTCTACCAAAGAATGGTTAAAGAAGAATAAAGTTAATGTTTTGGAATGTCCAAGTCAAAGTCCTGACCTTAATCCAATCGAAATGTTCGAAGGACCTGAAGCGAGCAGTTCATGTAAGGAAGCCCACCAACATCCCAGAGCTGAAGCTGTTCTGTACGGAAGAATGGGCTAAAATTCCTCCAAGCCAGTGTGCAGGACTGATCAACAGTTACCAGAAATGTTTAGTTGCAGTTATTGGTGCACAAGGGGGCGTCACACCAGATACTGAAAGCAAAGGTTCACATACTTTTGCCACTCACAGATATGTAATATTGGCTAATTTTCCTCAGTAAATAAATGACCAAGTATAATATTTTTGTCTCATTTGTTTAACTGGGTTCTCTTTATCTACTTTTAGGACTTGTGTGAAAATCTGCTGTTGTTTTGGATCATATTTATGCAGAAATATAGAAAATTCTAAAAGGTTCACAAACTTTCAACCACCACTGTACATACAGTACAACATTGTTCACACTTTAAGCAGTATGCTAAATTGGATTGAATGGCTGGTGTCTGATGCATTATTAAGTTAAATATAAAAGTTAACCCTGATTTCACACCAGCCATTTTTACTTACTAACTTTCAAGCAAAAAAAAAAAATAATAATAATAATTAATGATGTCGGAAATTAAGACAGAGTCATCAATGTCCAAAACAGTATTAATTTTGAGAGGAATTTTAAATTTACTTTTAGTCTTAGTTTTGTTTTTGTATACACCCTGTCTGCATCCATCACCAGATTGCTAGGCCTGTCACAGCTTTGCCAGACAAACAACCATTCCCACACACGGGCAACTTAGAGTAGCCAGTTAACCTAACTGTATGTTTTTTGGGGGAAACTGGAGCACCCGGAGGAAACCCATGCAGGCACAAGGAGAACATGCAAACTCCATACAGAAAGGCCACAGTCAGCTGCTGGGCTCAAACCCAGAATCTTCTCGCTGTGAGGTAAGTGTTAACCACCACACCACTGTGCCTTATTCTTAGTTAGCTACTTACTGAAAATTGTAGTTGGTTTAAAATCACATTTTATTCTTTTTATTTGGTTTTAGTCAAGATTTAGTCAGTGAAACTCAGTTTTAATTTTAGTCATTGTTTTAGTCATCATTTCCTCAGACCATTTCATGATACTTTAATGGGTTTTGCTGGAGGATATTTCTACTGATTGTAAAAATTCCCTTTCCATACTTCTTTCATAAAATCATATAAAAATGAATGTTTAAGGTGTCTTTTCAAATTGGTAGTGCCTTTCCACCCATCTTAAGCCTAGTTGTGGTATTTTGTCCATATTAAACTACATTTTTGATCACTGAAAAGTGACCTTTTGCAAAACTCCTTCCAGGGTGAAAATTTTCAGAAACTCTATTTTCAGAGTTGAAGTGTATAAAGGGAAAATAGAGATTTTGATGTGCAACGTCAGCATTACTTTGCAACCCCATTATTTTTGATGTTCGACTGTGTACCATTACCTTCATTGTTTATTTTTGTTTTCATGTGGGTGGATATTTTTCTAAAACAGTGTTTGTGTGGATGAAATAGGAAAACCTCTGTTTTAAAATATACCTGTGTATGTGTGGACTAGACCTCAATTCCACATGGCACTGCATCCTTATTGGGAATGAGACAATGAGGTTTTTTTTTTTTTTTACAATAACAGAAACATGCTCACAGATTGTCTTTCCTTTTTCTTACCACAGGAGTCTGACAGGCCTCTGGTGCCTGGTGAAGTTGAGGAACATCTTTAGGCTCTAACAAAGTTAGCTTGTTCACATTGGGTATACTGGAAGCTGGCATTTGCGCAGACATGTACAGAGCAAGAAAACTTAATCATATGAAAGATACATGGAAGCAGTGATAATTTATACTTGCACTTAGAGATTTATGTATGGAAATGATTGGTTAAAAAGGAAAACAAGCAATGCTTTGAGATGGTTACTGTGATCTAGGTTGTCTGCCCACACAGACCAAGCTGTTTTCTCTCATCCTTACTTGTCAGGGCACAATTAACAGAGATTTCACATTAATTTCCATTGTCAAATATTTTTTTTTCATGTACATTATCATCACAGTTTAGTAATGAAATAAAAGGTCATCCCCAAATACTTAAACAAAATTTTCATTGACAAAATTAACACTGGTCCAAAACCTGTGAGTATTGTGAGTATTTTTGCCACAATTATCTGTACAATACTAAATGATAAGTAAAATGAGTGTAAAAGGTTTTTGTTGGTTATAAAAGTGTTGTTGTTCAGCCCACAACATTGGCTTCTTTTACATACAATAGAGCATCTTTATCTGGTGTTTGTGTGATTGATGTCCATAACAATGAGTAGAGTACCAGGTTGTGATGCAAGTTCTGGGAGATAGTCTTTCTCTCATTCATATATACATTCACACATCTGTCCTAATATGAGCCAGTGAGAATAAAGAAAATTGTATAACTATATATAGAAGTTGTAAAAGTTGTATTAATCACAATTTAAGCAAACAGCCAGCTATTTTAATTAAAAAGGTTGTCATATACAGAGATCAGTCTATCACAGTCATACAAATGGTGCTGCATACGACACAGTTTACAACCCCAATTCCAAAAAAGTTGGGACACTGTATAAAACAAATAAAAACAGAATGAGAAGATTTGCAAATCATGGAAACTCCATATTTCATTGAAAACAGTACAAAGAGAACATATTGGGAATTGTTGAAACAGATTTTATTGTGTTTTGAAAAGTATATGCTCATTTTGAATTTGATGTCAGCAACATGGGCAGCACGATGGTGTAGTGGTTAGCGCTGTCTCCTCACAGCAAGCAGGTCTGGGTTTGAGCCCCGTGGCCAGTGAGGGCCTTTCTGTGCGAAGTTTGCATGTTCTCCCCGTGTCCGCATGGGTTTCCTCTGGGTGCTCTGGTTTCCCCCACAGTCCAAAGACATGCAGGTTAGGTTAACTGGTGACTCTAAATTGACTGTAGGTGTGAATGTGAGTGTGAATGATTGTCTGTGTCTATGTGTCAGCCCTGTGATGACCTAGCGACTTGTCCAGGGTGTACCCCGCCTTTCACCCATAGTCAGCTGGGATAGGCTCCAGCTTGCCTGTGACCCTGTAGAACAGGATAAAGTGGCTAGAGATGATGAGATGAGATGTCAGCAACATGTTTCAGAAAATTTGGGACAGGGCAACAAAAGATTGAAAAAATTGTGTAATGTAAAAAACAAAAAAAATGAATTTACTTAATTGGCAACAGGTCAGTAGCATGACTGGGTATAAAAAGAGCATCCCAGAGAGGCTGAATCTCTCAGAAGTAAAGATGGGGAGGGGTTCACCACTCTGTGAAAGACTGCATGGGCAAACAGTGCAACAATTTTAAGAATAACATTCCTCAATGTAAGATTGCAAAGAATTTGGGGATCACATCATCTATGGTACATAATATTATTAAAAGATTCAGAGAATCTGGAGAAATCTCTGTATGCAAGAGACAAGCCTGAAAACTAACATTGGATGCCTGTGACCTTCAGGCTCTCAGGCAACACTGCATTAAAAGCAGACATGTGTCTGTAGTGGAAATCAATGTATGGGCTCAGAAACCCTTCAGAAAGCCATTGTCTGGGAAAACAGTTCACTGCTGCATCCACAAATGCAAGTTAAGACCATATATAAACAATACCCAGAAACACCACCATCTTTTCTGGGCCCGAGCTATTTTACAATGAACTAAGGTGAAGTAGAAAATTGTCCTGAGATTTGATGAATCAAAAGTAGAAATTCTTTTTTTTTTTTTTTTTTTAGAAATCATGGACACCATGTCCTCCAGGCTCCTCTCTTTAGGAGAGGGATCATCTGGCTTATCATCACTGCACAGGTGCATTAATGCACATGACATGGGCAGCTTGTACATCTGGGAAGGTATCATTAATGTTGAATGATATATACACGTTTCAGAGCAATATGCTGCCATCCAGACAAAATCTTCAGGCAAGGCCTTTCTTCTTTCAGCAAGACAATGCTAAATCGCTTTCTGCACATATTAAAACTGCGTGGATCTGTAGTAAGAGAGTCCAGGTGCTAACCTGGCCTGCCTGCAGTCCATACCTGTCTCTCATTTAAAACATTTGGTACATTATGAAGCACAAAATACAAGAAAGGAGACCCCGAACTGTTGAGCAACTGAAATTGTATATCAGGCAAGAATGGGACAATATTTCTCTTTCAAAACTACAGCAATTGTTCCTCAGCTCCCAAATGGTTACAGAGTGTTGTTAAAAGTAAAGGTGATGCAACAAAGTGGTAAACATGCCCCTCTCCCAACTTTTTTGAAATGTGTTGCTGACATTAAATTCAAAATGAGCATATATCAAAAAACAATAAAATTTCTCAGTTTCAACATTTGGTATATTGTTTTTTGTGGCAGCAGGGGCGTGGTCAAGTGCCGGTTTGTGAATGGAGAACAAGGGCAGGGAAGGTGAGTGGCAAAGTGGAAGTACCTGTTGTAAATTAATGTGCTGTTTGTGTGTGTTTGTGTGCAGTGAGAAGGAGCAGATAAAAGGGAAGAGGAGCAGAGAGTGAGGATCTCTTCCCCTGGCTGAAATCACATCTGTGCATTGGCACACAAATTTATTTTGAATCTGCGGAAAAGCGTCTTTTTTTTGTTGACTACCAGTTGAGAAAATAAAAATGGAAGTGAATTTGATCCTGCCTGCCTGTCCACTGTACTAGGGAAGCCATTACACTGGTGCCGAAAGCCGGGACGCTGGAAAAGAGCCATTGCCATGGAGTCCTCCCCATTTAGTGAGCTGATTCATGCCCTCACCGCCACCCAGCAGAACCAACACCAGGCACTGGTTGCAATGAGGACAGCAAGAGCAAGACTTTGAGGCTCTGCTGAGGGCCCAACAAGATGACTGCCAGGCACTCTTGCATCTCATCACCCCGGCAAGTGCACCAGCCCTGGAGTCCATGGGATTCCCACACATCACCCTCACAAAAATGGGGCCATACGATTATGGACCTGTTCAAGCAATCCGCGGAGGCGTGGGGGTGGCCGGATGAGCAGCGAGTGGCCCACCTATTACCGCTCCTGACTGGCGAAGTGCAGTTCACAGCTCAGCAACTACCCATGGAAAACCGGCTGCTGTACACCGACTTGAAGTGTACAATCCTCCAGTGAGTCAGCCGCTCCCCAGAGCAACATCGGCAGCACTTCTGTGACCTGACACATAGGACACCTGCCGATGGTGGCTGAGAGTGGAGGACCACGATGTAGAGGGAATCATTGATGCGGTGGCACTGGAGCAATTCATCACTCGGCTGCCTAGGGGGACAGCAGAATGGGTCCAGTGCCACTGGTCGGCATCGCTGGATCAGGCCATTGAACTGGTGGAGGACCATCTGGCAGCAGTTCCGGTGGCAGGCAGACATCCAGCTACTCTCTCTGTGTCTCTCTCCTTCTGTGCCCCTTCCTCTTGTTCCTCCCCTCCCTCCTGTCCCCCACCCCACCCCCCCAACAGAAGTGGGTGCCAATTCCCCTGCAGCCAGCTCCCTGAGCCTGCGGTTCCCCTTCCTCCTCTTCCCCTTAGGTTTCTCCTCGCCCCAGCAGTGCAGAGGTGAAGTCTGGGCCGCTGTGCTGGTGCTGCGGGGAGCCTGGGCACTTCCAGGACCAGTGCCACCTGATGGAGGTAGGGGCAGTGGTCTGGGTCCTTGACATGCCAGAAGCCGCCCCCGATCAAGCTGGAATGTACTGCATACTAGTGAATGTTCAAGGGGGTATACATCAGGCACTGGTGGATTCGGGTTGTGATGAGACCTCCATATATCAAAGCCTGATTCAGTGCGGGGCACTAGGGAATGCATGTTTGTTGAAGGTTAAGTGTATGCATGGTGATATACACAAATATCCACTAATGCCCGTCACTATTCATTTCCGACAAGAAAAGCATAATGTAGAGGCAACGGTTAGTCCAAGCCTCACCCATTTGCTGATCTTGGGAACTGGTTGGTGGGGGTTTAAAACATTAATGAAACAGATAGTAGTGGGTGGGTCCTGCAGTTGCAAATCATGGGGGAATCCTGCCGCAATGTTGGCTGGGGAGGCGGTCTCAGACATGTCCATGTCACGATGATGGAGTGGGAAGAGGTGACATGTCCATGTCATGATGGAGTGGGAAGAGGTTGCCTCTCTCTGGGGAGATTTCCCATTGAAGCAGGTGCATAATGAGTCTCTGAGACACGTTTTTGACCAAGTGAAAGTAATTGATGGCCACGTCCTTCAGCCTAATGTGCGCTGTCCTTCCCATACTTTTCTATTATTAAGGATGGGTTGTATCGAGTGACGCAGGATACTCAAACAAAAGAAAAGATGGGTTATTGAGTCCTGAAGAGCCATAGCGAACTTTTATTCTGTGCGGCTCATTATAATCCTATGGCTGGGCATTTCGGGTGGGATAAGACAATGAATCGTCTCATGGCCCATTTCTATTGGCCAGGCTTCATGCCAATATCTGCAGATGGTGTGCGGCATGTCACGAATGCCAGCTGGTGAATCCAGCAGCTACACCAAAAGCGCCATTGTGGCCCCTTCCATTGATCAAGATCCCCTTCAAAAGAATTGGCATGGATCTCATCAGGCCATTAGATCGATCTGCATGTGGGTATCGTTTTGTGTTAGTCATAGTGGATTATGTAACTCGATACCTGGAAGTAGTGCCTCTCCATAATATATCCACACAGTGTTGCGGAGGCGCTCTTCTGCATTATCTCCTGAGTCGGGATTCCAAAAGAAATCCTGACTGATCAAGGCATTACTTTCATGTCACACACACTGTGCAAACTGTATAAATTATTGGGGATTAAATTGATTCATACTAGTGTTTATCATCCTCAAACAGATGGGCTGGTTGAATGATTTAACCAAACACTTAATAATAAAAATTCATAAGTTTGTTCATGGGGATGCTAAAAATTGGGACAGGTGGCTCGTCCCTCTGTTGTTTGCAGTGCATGAGGTCCCACAAGCCTCTACCAGGTTTTCCCCATTTGAATTGCTCTATGGACATAAGCCCCATGGTGTCCTAGACATCATTAAAGAAAATTGGGAGGAAAAGAAAATTGAATCATTAAGTCATTAAAGAAAATTGCCTTCTCCATCTGGGAGCAAAACTCCATGCACTGAGTCACATAACCCTACAGGTTATGTGACTCAGTGCATGGAGTTTTTGCTACAGGCCCAAGAACATCAATCTTTTCTGTTCAGACGGACATGGCTAAGGGAATTTGCATTGGGAGATAAAGTCCTCATTTTACTGCCCACTTCAAGTTCAAAATTGCTCGTCAAGTGGCAAGGGCCCACTGAGGTCACATGGCAAATTGGGGAGGTTGACTATGAGGTCAAGCATTTGGATAGAGGCGAAACATGTCAAATTCACCACCTCAATCTCCTAAAACCATGGAGAGAGGAGGTTCCTGTGGCTCTGGCAACAGTAGTTCTGGAGAAGGCAGAGCTGGGACCAGAGGCAAGTCTAAAGTGTGGTTAATTCACCCCAGTCCCCTGTGGAGACCACCTCTCACCATCCCAGAGAGCACAGGTTGCTAGGTTACAGGAGGAGTTCTCCGATGTGTTCTCACCCCTCCCTGGTCAAACTGACCTTACAGAACACCACATTGAGACTCCCCCAGGGGTGGTGGTGCACAGCCGCTTGCATCGGGCTCCCCAAACACAAGAAAAATGTGGTTTGGGATGAACTCCAGGCTATGCTGAAGATGGGGGTAATTGAATCACACAGTGACTGGAGCAGCCCGGTGGTCTTGGTTTCCAAGACCAAAGGGTCGGTCCAGTACTGTGTGGACTATAGAAAAGTCAACACCGTGTCTAAATTTGATGCATATCCGATGCCTCACATTGATAAACTGTTCGATCAGTTAGGCACAGCTTGCTTTTACTTGACACTGGATTTAAAAAAGGGATATTGGCAGATCCCCTTGACTCCATTATCCTGAGGAAAAAACAGCCTTTTCCACTCCGTTCGGTTTATACCAATTTGTCACGCTTCCTTTCAGGTTGTTTGGGGCCCCTGCAACATTTCAGCATCTCATGGACAGAATTCTCCGTCCCCACAATGCATATGTGGCGGCCTACTTAGATGATATAATCATTTATAGTAATGATTGGGATAAGCATCTACAACATCTCAGGGCCATTCTGAGGTCTCTGAGGTGAGCTAGGCTCACAGCAAACCCAAAGAAGTGTGCAATTGGGTGGAAGTATGGTATCTGGGCTTGGGTCTTGGGCAGGTGTGTCCCAAATTGATAAGACTGCAGCAATTGCGGCCGGCCCAAGACTGAAGACCAAAAAGGGGTTGGAAGCAGTTCCTGGGGCTGGCAGGCTTGTGCCTAATTTTTTGGATGTCAACAGCCCACTGGCTGACCTCACTAAAAAGGGAGTGCCATATCCAGTCCAGTGGACGGAGCCATGCCAGCAGGCCTTTAACCAGGGAAAAGCTGTACTTTTAGACTCCCCTCTCCCTTTTGTGTTGCAGACCAACACAGACAGAGGACTGGGGGCCATTTTGTCCCAAACAGTGGAGGGGGAGGAGCACCCCATGCTGTACATAAGCCACAAGCTTTCCATGTGGGAGATGAAATACAGCACCATCGAGAAGGAGTGCTTGGCCATCAAGTGGGCGTTCCTCACCCTCCATTATTACCTGCTGGGATGCCCTTTCACTCTCTGCTTGGATCACGCCCATTCCAGTGACTCCACCGCATGAAAGATGCCAATGCCCGGATCACCCGTCAGTATCTGGCTCTGCAGCCTTTGAAGTTTGAAGTGGTCCACAGGCTGGAGGCACAGATGGGGGGGTGTCAGCTGCAGGCCGGATGGCTCCCCGGCCTGAGTCGGGCGATGGGGGTATGTGGCAGCAGGGGCATGTTCAAGCTCTGGTTTGTGAATGGAGAGCGAGGCCAGGGAAGGTGAGTGGCAAAAGTGGAAGCACCTGTTGTAAATTAATGTGCTGTCTGTGTGTGTTTGTGTGCAGTGAGAAGGAGCAGAGAGTGAGGATCTCTTCCCCTGGCTGAAATCACATCTGTGCAGGGGCACACAGAAGTTTATTTTGAATCTGCTGAAAACCATGGTTTGTGTTGACTACCAGTTGAGAAAATAAAAACGAAAGTGAATTTGATCCTGCCTGCCTTAGTGTCCACTGTATTAGGGAAGCCTACATCTTTGTACTATTTTCAATGAAATACAGAGTTTCCAAGATTATCACATTGTTTTTATTTACAGTTTACATGGCATCCCAACATTTTGGAATTGAGGTTGTATGTTTTGCTTTTCCTTCAATTTTATTCTAATATATATTAGTTTAAATCTTACCAAGCCTCAACTGTTACTTTTCATTCATAACATCTCATTATCTCTAGCTGCTTTATCCTGTTCTACAGGGTCGTAGGCAAGCTGGAGCCTAGCCCAGCTGACTACAGGCGAAAGGCAGGGTACACCCTGGATAAGTTGCTAGGTCATCACAGGGCCGACACATAGACACAGACCACCATTCACGCCTACGGTCAATTTAGAGTCACCAGTTAACCTAACCTGCATGTCTTTAGACTGTGGGGGAAACCAGAGCAAACCCACGCGGACAACATGCAAACTCCGCACAGAGAGGCCCTCGCCAGCCACAGGGTTCAAACCCGGACCTTCTTGCTGTGAGGCGACAGCGCTAACCACTACACCACCGTGCCGCCCTCGTTCATAACATGCTTCTAATAATGCTTGAGTAAGACCGTCAATATCAGCTTGTTCATCCATGTCATTGTCCAGGTCTTGCCCATTGTTGTCTTTGACAGGTCTTGCCCATTGTTGTCTTTGCGAGTGGTTGATCTTTGTATGCTGCATACTGGCTGTTAAAAACTTCGTAGTCTGTTCCTGCTTAATTTGAACAACCTTGAGCGCTAGAGACTGGTGATGCACTCCACTCAGAATCACTAGACGTCTTTTTAATTAAAAGGCTGATAGTGTATGTTCTATAGACTACCATAAACAAAGCTTCATGAAAACAAACACTTTGCAACCAATATGATGTTATCAAAATGCATCCTGCAATAAAACTCAGCCCAGTCCACCGGAGATTTTTTTTTAGATATAGGTGGGGTTTCAACCAAAACTTAATAGGGTTTTCTTTTGTTTTTATGGATTTTCCACATACAATGGCTTGCAAAAGTATTCATCCCCCTTGGTGTTTGTCCTGTTTTGTTGCATTACAAGCTGGAATTTAAAAGTTTTTGGAGGGTTAGCACCATTTGATTTGATTTACACAACATGCCTACCACTTTAAAGGTGCAAATTGTTTTTATTGTGATACAATCACAGACAAACAGGCTAAACTGACTGTCTGGTAGCTGCACGGAGTCGTCACTCAGGGTCCCCTACATCGAGACTGTGTCTGTTCCCCGAGCTCAACAAAAAATAGAAATACTCAGAGTTTGTTCCAGTAACCTAATCAATGTAAAATTAGATCATACTGACTGTACAGCTGCTGCCAGCACCTTTGATCTAAAGGGGGGGCTATTAAATATTAGATCGCTTACATCTAAAGTGCTAATGGTTAATGAACTCATTACTGATCAGGAGTTTACTTTGTTTAACTGAAACATGGATTAAACCAAATGAATATATAGCATTAAATGAAGCGAGTCCTCCTGGATACAGTTATATACACCAGCCTCGTCTAACTGGCAGAGGAGGAGGTGTCGCGGTTATTTATAATGATTATCTAGGTGTAACACAAACCTGGTTACAAATTGAATACATTTGAAGTTCTTTATACTCAATGTATGTAGCCTCGAAAAATAGGTCTACCCAGTTAATTCCATTACTTCTTATTTACAGGCCCCTGGTGCCATATTCTGAGTTTCTTTCTGAATTTGCAGATTTTATCTCAGATCTGGTTATTTCCTTAGACAAAGCTTTAGTTGTCGGAGATTTTAATATTCACTTCGATAACCCAGAAGACCCTTTGAAAACAGCGTTTGTGTCCATTTTATACTCAGTAGGGATTAATCAGAATGTCATAGGACTAACCCATAATGGTGGTCACACCCTCGATCTAATACTAACATTCGGGTTAAACGTAGAAAATATAGTCATACTTCCACAGTCTGAAGTTCTCAGATCATTAGCTCATCTCATTCAAAATATGTCTGAGTAATAATATATGCACCTCACCATGCTACTGTATTAAACATACATTCACATCAACTAGTGCACAGAGCTTTATAAATGATCTCCTAGTGTTATCAACTTTGATTGGGTCACTATCAGCCCCTGCAGAACCTGATCAGGCAACTGAATGCTTAGAATCAACGTTCCCCCATACTTTAGATAATGTAGCTCCTCTTAAAAGGAAAATGGTCAGAGACAAAAAATTAGCACCCTGGTATAATGATGACACTCGCACTTTAAAACAGACCACTCGAAAATTGGAATGTAAATGGCATCAAACAAAATTGGTAGTGTTCAAATTAGTGTGGAAGGAGAGCTTCCTGAAGTATAGAAAAGCTCTTAGTGCTACTAGATCAACATATTTCTCCTCCTTAATAGATGATAAAAATAATCCTAGATTCCTATTTAACACTGTAGCAAAATTAACCAGGAATAAGTCCACTATAGACACATGCACACCTGTAGTATGTAGGAGCAACGACTTCATGAATTTTTTTAATGACAAAATTGAGAATATCCGAAAAAAAATTTCAAACTGCTAATTTAAGGTCAGACAATGTAAGTGACCCTGTAGTTAACAGTATAACTGTATCAGATCAGCAATTAGAATGTTTTACTCCCCTTAGAGAAATTGAATTACTTTCATTAATCTCCACATCAAAAGCCTCAACTTGTGTACTAGATCCCTTACCTACACGTCTATTCAAACAGATAATACCTGAAGTAACTGAACCACTTTTAAAAATAATAAATTCTTCTCTTAGCTCGTTGGCTATGTACCCAAATCCTTTAAACTAGCAGTTATCAAACCCCTGACTAAAAAGTCTGACCTTGATCCCTATCAGCTGTCCAATTATCAGCCAATATCAAACCTCCCCTTTATCTCCAAGATCCTTGAAAAAGCTGTGGCACAGCAGTTATGCTTATATTTACATTGGAATAACATCCATGAAATGTACAAGTCAGGATTTAGACCTCATCATAGCACAGAGACAGCTCTGGTTAAAGTAGTAAACAACCTACTATTGGCGTCTGATCAGGGTTGTGTCTCACTTCTTGTGTTGCTTGACCTTAGTGCAGCATTTCATACTACTGATCATTCCATTCTTCTGGATAGACTAGAAAATGTTGTGGGAGTTAAGGGAACGGCCCTCTCCTGGCTCAGGTTTTATTTAACTGATCGCTATCAGTATGTTGATGTAAATGGTGATTTTTCTAGACATACTGAGGTAAAGTTTGGTGTTCCAAAAGGTTCTGTCTTTGGTCCACTGCTTTTTTCTTTATATATGTTACCTCTGGGTGATATTATTCATAGACATTGTATTAGCTTCCACTGTTATGCTGATGACACACAGTTGTATATTTCCGCAAAACCTGATGAGAGACACCAGCTTAATAGAATTGTGTGAAGGACATTAGACACTGGATGCTTATTAACTTCCTTCTGCTTAACTCTGACAAAAATGAAGTACTTGTACTAGGACCACATGCAGCTAGAAGTAAGTTTTCTGATTACACAGTGACCCTGGATGGCCTTTCTGTTTTTTTTACGTGCAGCAGTAAAAGACCTCGGAATGATTATTGACCCTAGTCTTTCATTCAAAACTCATTGATAACATTACCTGGATAGCTTTCTTACATCTCAGAAATATTGCTAAGATAAGAAATTTTGTACATGATGCAGAAAAACTATTGGATTATTATAGGTTGGATTATTGTAATGCCTTACTGTCTGGATGTTCCAATAAGTGCATAAACAAGCTCCAGTTAGTTCAAAATACAGCAGCAAGAGTCCTTACTAGAACTAGAAAATATGACCACATCACCTCTGTCTTATCCACACTGCATTGGCTCCCAATCAAATTTCAGATTGATTTATAAAATACTACTATTGACCTTTAAACACTGAATGGTCTCGCTCCACAGTACCTGAGTGAACTTCTGGTCCTCTATGACCCACCAAGCCTACTTGGATCAAAAGGTGCAGGCTATCTGCTGGTACCTCATATAGTGAAGGCTACATCAGGGGGCAGAGCCTTTTCTTACAAAACCCAACAGTTATGGAACAGCCTTCCAAGTAGTGTTTGGGAATCAGACAGTCTCAACGTTTAAGTCTAGGCTGAAAACATCTGTTTAGTTAAGCCTAACTAAATGGCTTTAGTAAATGGTGTTTGAGATAAAGGAGTAGATCTGGAGGGTCCTCAGACAGAGTGTTTTGGTAAACTGGGATGTATGGATGCTGTCAGTTCCCCACTTGCTTGCTCACTCGAGTTTGTTGATGGCGAAGTGGCTGGCTGCTTTATGTCCCGGGGCTCCCTCATGCTTGTGTTACCTTCTGGCTCTCCCCTTTTAGTTATGCTGTCATAGTTAGTTTTGCCGGAGTCCCTGCTTGTAGTCAGTGCAATATGTGTACTGTTCCTACTTATTCAGGTGACATTGGGCATGCCTAACAACCTGTCTATCCCCCCCCCCCCCCCCAATTTGTCCCTCTGAGTTACGTCAGTCCTGGGATCAAGATGCTGACCTCTTCTGCTCCTCGTACCTGCCTGATACATCCTGGTGCCCTGTGTCTAGTTGGAGTCTCATTGCATCGCTCCTGTGGAGGACGACCCCATGTGGACAGTTGAAAGTCACACTTGGAGGATGCTCTGGACGCTTACAGTAATGCTTTTATGGCTGAGGACTACAGTTGACTTGCTAACTTTAGGACTGCAGTTGTCATGAACAGTTTTGCATTCAAGTTTCCATCAATGAAGAGTTTATAACATCAACGAAACTGACTTCATGTTAAAACTGTTAATGTTAGTCATGTTGCCTGTTGTTGCCCAAATGAGGATGGGTTCCCTTTTGAGTCTGGTTCCTCTTGAGGTTTCTTCCTCGTGTCATCTGAGGGAGTTTTTCCTTGTCACCATTGCCACAAGCTTGCTCATTGGGGATATATTAAGGATAAAATTAGCTCATGTTTTAAGTCATTCAAATTCTGTAAAGCTGCTTTGTGACAATGTTTATTGTTAAAAGCACTATACAAATAAACTTGACTTGACTATCAGATGAAGAAACAGAAATCTTGAGTGTGCATAGGTATTCACCCCCTTTTGTTTGAAACCCCTAAATAAGAGCTGGTCCAACCAATTCACTTCATAAGTCATGTAATTAGTTGATTAAGCACCACCTGTGTGCAATTAAAGTGTCACATGAGCTGTCACATGATGTCTGTATAAATTAACCTGTTCTGGAAGGACCCTGATTATGCGACACTACTAAACAAAAAACCAAGGAGCATTCCAAACAAGTCAGAGACAAAGTTGTGGAGAAGTATAGATCAGGGTTGGGTTATAAAAAATATCCCAAACTTTGAAAATCCCAGAGAGCACCATTAAATCCATTATCGCAAAATGGAAAGAATATGGCACCACTTCAAACCTGACAAGAGAAGGCCACCTATCAAAACTCAGACTGGGCAAGGAGGGCATTAATCAGAGATGCAACAAAGACAGCACTGAAGGGGCTGCAAAGATCCACAGCGGAGATGGGAGTATCTATCCATAGGACCACCTTAAGCCGTACATAGAGCGGGGCTTTATGGAAGAGTGGCCAGAAAAAGTCATTGCTTAAGAAAACATGTTTGAATTTTGCCCAACAGCATGTGGCAGATGCCCTAAACACATGGAAGATTCTCTGATCAGATGAGACTAAAATTTATCTTTTTGGCCATCATGGGAAATGCCATGTGTGGCGCAAACCCAACACTCTGAGAACACCATTCCTACAGTGAAGCATGGTGGTGGCAGCATCATGCTGTGGAAATATTTTTCATCTGCAGGACCAAGAAAGCTGGCCAGGACTGAAGGAAGGACGGATGGCACTAAATACAGGGCAATTCTGGAGGAAAACCTGTTCAAGTCAGCCAGAGGTTTGAGACTGGGACAAAGGTTCATGTTCCAGCAGGACAATGACCCTAAACATACTGCTAAAGCTACACTGGAGTGGTTTAAAGGGAAACATTTAAAAATCTTGGAATCACCTAATCAAAGTCCAGACCTCAATCCAATTGAGAACCTGTGACATAACTTGAAGATTGCTGTACACCAATGCAACCCATCTAACTTGAAGGAGTTGGAGCAGTTTTGCCTTGAGGAATGGGCAAAAATCCCAGTGGCTAGATGTGCCAAGATAACTTAGATAACCTGTGATGGCATGATTGGCAAAATTATTGTTGTCCATTGCTGTTTTTGGAAACGTAATATCTTGTGGCATGATGATATACAACATAACCCAGCTATAAAACCAAATACACCAGCCATTACATTAAAACCAGTGACAGGTGATGTGAATAGCATTATCTCATTACAGTGGCACCTCTCAAGGGGTGAGCAACAAGTGAACTGTCAGTTCTTGAAGTTGGTGTGTTGGAAAAAGGAAAAGTGGGCAAGCGTAAGGATATGAGCGACTTTGAAAAAGACCAAATTCTGATGGCTAGACAACTGGATTAGAGCATCTCCAAAATGGCAGGTCTTGTAGGGTGTTCCTGGTATGCAGTGATAAGTACCTACCAAAAGTGGTCCAAGGAAGGACAACCAGTGCACTGGTAACATGGTCATGGGCACCCAAAGCTCATTGATACATGTAAAGAGCAAAGGCTACCCAATCCCATAGAAGAGCTACTGTAGAACAAACTCCTGAAAAAGTTAATGCTGGCTATGATAAAATGGTGTCAAAACACAGTGCATTGCAGCTTGCTGTGTATGGGGCTATATGGCCACAGACTGGTCAGAGTGCCCATGTTGACCCCTGTCCTCTGTCAAAAGTGCTTACAATGAGCACACGAACATCAAAACTGGATCATAGAGCAATGGAAGAAGGTAGCTTGGTCTGATAAAATCACATTTTCTTTTACATCATGTGAATGGTCGGATGCATGTGTGTCTCTTACCTGGGGAAGAGCTGACACCAGGATGGGAAGAAGGCAAACCATAGAGGCACTGTGATACTCTGGGCAATGTTCTGCTGGGAAACTTTGAGTCTATTCATGTGGATGTTACTTTGACACATCCCACCTACTGGTACCAAAACATTGTTTCAGACCAAATACACCCCTTCATGGCAATGGTATTCCCTAATGTCAGTAGCCTCTTTCCACAAGATATTGTGCCCTGGTACACTGCAAAAATTGTTCAGGAATGGTTTGAAGAACATGACAAAGTGTAAAAGGTATTGAATTGGCTTCCAAATTCCCCAGCTCTCAATCTGATTGAAAAGCTGTGGGATGTGCTGGACACACAGCTCCAATCCATGGAGGCCCTACATTGTAGTTTACAGAAGTTAAAGGATCTGCTGCTAATATCTTGGTGCCTGATATCAGAGATCTTGTTGAGTCCAAGCATCAAAAAATCAGAGCTTTTTTGGTGGCAGAAGGGTTATACATGATATGAGGCAGATGGTTTTATGACTGATATGTAAATTTACTGATGGTAAATGCATACAAGATGTGTCATTTTTTTGGTTCAGAGTTGGTTGGGAAATGCCAGACCTCTCTCCAACTTCTCATTAAAATGTGACAGGGTAGGAAGGATGTTAGTATGCATGGGAATGCTAATGCTGCATTTTGTTGGACTCACAAAATATGGGGCAAGCTGCTGGCAGAGATAAAATAAAATTGTACTGGGCAAATGCATTTGTCCATTTATCACTCTCAAAACAAAGAAATTTTCTGTCCAAAGATGTGTGTGCCAGATATCAAGTGAGACATTATGCCTTTTATATGCTTTTAATTGACATGATGGTGTAAAGCCTCTATTAGCAGGTGTGATATTTACAAAAACAAAACCATAAAGCAGAGTACTTAAACAGCATTGTAAACATGGCTAGAAATAAATGCGACAGTGATAATACTTCGCAAAGCCTCCATGAAAAAAGATTTCATGGAGCCAGTCGTTATGGGAAACACCTGATGCTGATTTGAGCACAATCAGCATGAGCAAATACAGATGCTGTTTTCACGGAGGCTTTGTGAAGTATTATCACTGTCACTACATGATCATTCGTGACCCCATAGCAATGGTAACTAGGGCACATTGACAGGGGCATGCTTGCAGTGCTTCATTCAACTGAGTTAGTTGTTATTGGTAGGTATGGGAAGGTTTTGCCGAGTTTTTGGACATGCAAATACTTTTGAAACTAAGACATCAGATTTTTTTAATTTACCAAAAGTAATTCTTCATCAGGTGAAAAAACTAGAGTGTTTTCATCATCTGCAGTCAGTCGATATGACTAAGGCTGTTGACAGAGGTTTAATAAGTTTCCTCCAAGTAGGTCCGTCATAGGCTGTCTCCTGCCATTGGTTGAGATCAATGCCTCTCCATTTCATATTTCTCTTAGCAATGTCTTTAAAACTTAATATGGGTCTCCCTTGGTTACACTTTCCTAAACAGAGCTGAGAGTACAAAAGCTGACATCCATGCACATGTCCCAGCCATCCAGGGTTTTTCTCAATGAGAATATCAGCAGAGAATTTTCACGTTCGTAACCTTTTCCTTCCAGGATATGTTCATTATGGCTCTCAAATGCCTCATCATATAAGCATGGAGCTTTTTCATTTGGGTGCGATATATGATCCATGTTTCAACACCATACAGGAGGGAAGAAAGCACAACAGCTCAATAGAGCTTGCACTTGACTTTGATAAACACATGCCAGTTTTTCCCTAGCCTGTCCTGTAATTTTCCAAATGCAGTACTTGCCATTTCCCATCCTGTACCTGAGTTTGCTGTCTAGTCTGACAATGTTGGAAATGGTGCTACCTAAATATTTAACATCTGTTAACATCTGTATTTAACATTCTTTAGCACCAAGGGCTCCTGGTTGATAGTTATGGTTGTTGGCTCAGGAGCTGGGTTAAGATATTTTACTGGTTGGTACAAGCACTGAGTTTTCTTGATGTTGATCTTAAGGCTGAATTGGGAGGCAGCTTTGGCGAAACTATCCACTATTCTCTGAATGGCATCAGCACTATGTGCCACCACAGCACTATCATCTGCAAACAATTCTCGCATGAGGACCTGGGCTGTGTGTTTTTTCACTCTAAAATGGGCTACATTAACAGATCAGCATCATGATGAGTTTGAATGTAGATACCTTCCCCAGCACCCTCAAAGGCTACTTCTAACATTGCTGCTAGGTAGAGAGAGAACAGTGTTGGGGAGAGTCATGCAACCTTGCTTGACTCCATTGGTGACAGCAAATTCCTTTGAGATGCTATTTCCTTGAGCCACATGAGCTTGCATTCCATCATGTAGTGCCTTCACCAAGTTGATAAATTTGGTGGGACATCTGTACTTTCCAAGTACTTCCCATAGGCCCTTCCGAGACACTGTGTCAAATGCCTTGTCAATAAATACGGCATACATCGGCATATTCTGCTCTATACACTTCTCTTGAGTTTGTCACAGACAAAAGATCATATCCATGGTGCCTCTACCACTGCGGAACCTGCATTGAATCTCAGGCAAAATACTGGGAGCTACGTATTCATTTATTCTGTTGAGAAGTATATGAGCCAGGATCTGTTTGGCTATTGAAAGAAGAGAGATACCTCGATAGTTACCACAGTCCTTTGTACTTCCTTTCTTAAAGACTGGTACAATGCGAGCATCTTTCCAGTCTTGCGGCACTTCCTCATTTTCCCAGATCTGCAAGACCAGCTCATACAGACTTGAGGCAAGTTTCACACCTCCCTATTTCCAAATTTCCACAGGTATACCACACCTTCCTTTGTTGCATTAATGGCATCCAGCAGTTCCTTGAGTTCAGGTTTTTCATCAAGGGCTGTGATGATTGACTTCTGCACAATGGGGTCCTGTCCAAGGCAGAGCAATCAGCCTCTCCTATGTTGAGTCAAAATAAAAAACTAGATTTTTCTAAACATAGAAGGGGAAAAACCGTTCAGCAGGACTCAGTGTTGAACAGAAAGGTCAAAAACCCTATGGTATGCTCACTTCATTTTCATAAAGGTAACAATTAAAAAAATAATTTCACAACTACAGCAAGGTGCTCATTCTTATCCAGTGAAGTGAATATGAGCAACAACACAGAGGGTCTGCAGAGCCACTTTCACTGAGGTGCAATTCAGGGATCCTTCGGAGTGTGTTGTGTGCGTGCTTGGGACCCAGTCATTATGGAAAACACCTGATGCTGATCTGAGCATAATCAGCATACTGTTTTCACAGAGACTTTGCAAGTATTCTGTCAGGTATGTGGCGGTAGACAGGTCTAAGTACAGGAAAAGTGTTTATTAGCAGACATGATACTTACAAAAATAAAACACAAGCAAAACTGAAAGCAGAGTCATAAACATGGCTAGAAACAAATGTGACCATGATAATGAATACTTCACAAAGCTTCTGTGTTCTTATAAGCACATGCTGATTGTGATCAAATCAGTATCAGGTGTTTCCCATAATGACTGGGTCCCAAGCGCATGCACAATGTGCTCTGAAGGATTCCTGAATGTAAATGCACCTCAGTTCATGTTCACTTCACTGGATAAGAATGAGCACTTTGCTGTAGTTGTGATTTATTTTTGAATTCTTACATTTGTGGAAATGAAGTGAACATACCATAGGGTTTTTGACCTCTCCATTTGACACCGAGCCCCACTGAAAAATTTCCCCCCATTTTTTCCTTCTACGTTTAGAAATTTCTCTGGTTTTTTTTTCACTGATAATTACTTTTGGTAAATTAAAATAAATCTGTCTTTGTTTCGTTCAAAATGATTTGCACGTCCAAAAACATAGCAAAACCTTCCTATACCAGTCAATAACAACTAACTCAGCTGAATGGAGCAGTACAAGCATGCTCCCTATCATGGAGCCCTACTTGCTGTTGCTATGGGGTCATGTGATGGTACAAAGCCTCTATAAACACTTTTCCTGCACTTAGATCCGTCTACCACCATCTAATCTTGTAGTGTCTTGTTCCCCAGATCTTTAACCCAGCTACATATAAAAAGTTGTATGCCTCCATGCTCTTCCAGGTTTTCATCTGTTTGTCCATGTAGAACGATGTCTGCAGCACCAGGTAGTTTGAGATGTCGGGGAACTCAACGGATGGATAATTTTCCAAATCACAGGAAAAATCCTTCTTTGTTAACATAAGGATCTATCCCATTGAGTGGTTTCTGTATCCACTTCTTTTAATAACTTGCTTGTTTGCTGTACACAAACATGGCAATAAGTTATTGTGTTAATCGACCAGAATCCTCTTTTGGATCATTAATCTCTTGACTGAAAATGCTCTGCATGCATGGTTTGGCTTCTGGCACATCCATACAGTTTTAAATACAACAATTAAAAAGTTTGTTTTTATTGCATTTATTTAATTCCTGGGTTGTCATCTGTAACAGGAAGTGATGTTGCATTCAATTAATACACTTTACAATAGATTGATTCTAATAGAATAGATGAGCCAAAATAATTGGGGATCTTTTTTAATGGGCCCTGACTCGTTACCAGTATGAACAGGTGGGCCTTAAAGTAGAAAAGGTTGAGAACCCCTGATCTACAGTATATGAAGTTTGTTTTGAGCACTAGAGACAATTACTGTCAGTTATGCAGACATGACTGATAAATGTCATGAGGGCTTCTCAATCAGGTTATCCATGATTACACTTTTCTACCATTAGAGATTTCTGCTGATGTATGGTTAAGAGTAGTTCTATCTATCCATCCATCCACATACACAAGAGTAATGGGGGGGGGGGGGATAGATTAGGGATAAAATTAGCTCATATTTTAAGTTGTTCAAATTCTGTAAAGCTGCTTTGCGACAATGTTTATTGTTAAGTGCTATACAAATAAACTTGACTTAATGTGATAAATCACATTTTAAGCATAGAAATATATGAGTATGCATGATTTGTGCACAAAACATGTGCACACTTAATAAATGAAATTCCTGGTCTCACTGCCTATGAGAGAACATTGAAAAATTGTTTTAACTTAAAAAAAAAAAAAAAAAAAATACTAACCCAGCTGTCTTAAAATTGAGTTTATTGAATTTCATAGTAAATTAGCACAATGAGAAAATCAATTTAAATTACTATGAACTTCAAATCACCTCAACATTTTAAGGCAGCCTAGTTACTAACTAAGTTAAAACAATTTCACAGTGAAGGATGTGTTTGTGGGCATATAACATGGTTCTCAACCCCCCGTCCTACACATTTTAATGTTTTTTTTTTCTGCTATATCACACTTGATTCAAACTGTCTGCTAAGCCAATCCTGAGAAGTGGGTGTGTTAGATCATGAAGAACATTCAAATGTGCGGGGTACTCTTGTTCAGATAAATTATCAATGTTTCCTAGTGTAAGATAAATTATGGAAATCAAAATACACTAACCAGCCACATTAATAGAAACTTGTTCTTGATTCTAAGATTCCTGTTCTTGGCTGGCAGGAGTGGAACCTAATGTGGTCTTCTGCTGTTGTATGCCGAGATGCTCTTCTGCTCACCATGGTTGTAGAGTTGCTATATTCTTCCTGGCAACTGGAACCAATCTGGCTATTTTCCTCTCAACAAGGCATTTCCACCCACAGAACTGTCACTCACTGGTTTTTTTTGCACCATTCTGTGTAAACTCTAGAGACTGTTGTGTGTGAAAACCCCAGGAGATCATCAGTTTCTGAAATACTCAAACCAGTCCATCTGGCACTAAACCCATGCCATAGTGAAAGTCACAGAGATAATTTCTCATTATGATGTTTGAAGTGAACATTAACTGAAGCTCTTGATTTGTATCTCCATGATTTTATGCATTGTGCTGCTGTCAAGGGATTGACTTATTAGATAACTGCATAAAACAGTAGGTGGATAGGTGTTACTAATATAGTGGCCAGTGAGTGCATGTTCCCTGTGCACAGTTGAACAGTAGCAAGAGTGCACTTGGTATTTATTGCACTTAGCAATTTATCGCATAACAAGTGGAGTGGATTATCATCTAATCATGTTACCCAAGTACTCTTTGATACGGTGGCACTCTTGCCAGAGCAGACATCAAATTCCTGAGTCCTGTGGGTGATGATGTTAGCAGTTTTCTCTGACCTGTGGTTTGCTTCCAGCTGGAAATCATTACCAATGTCAGTTAGCATCACTGTCCTGAGTTTGATGCAGTTATACTGTATGTTAATTATGTAAAGCCATCACTCTATACCAACTGCTTTTACATACATCTCTGGGACATCATTGTTGGAGAGTTTTCACAATCAGATTCAATGGTTTTTAATATCTTTTAAAAACACCCAGCCAAATGAAAACCATATGACACCAGAACAAATCCAATGCAATTAAAATGTGATGTCCTGCAAAAAGTTATATAATAGCAATATCCTTATTATATTTCATGTTATATTTAAATAATATTGGCTGCTGAAGACGAGTTCAATATCATGCTAGCTGTATGAAATACATCTGATTACCATGAAAAAAAAGCACTCTCATTTCATTATCTCTAGCCGCTTTATCCTGTTGGAGCCCATCCCAGCTGACTACGGGCAAAAGGCAGGGTACACCCTGGACAAGTCGCCAGGCCGTCACAGGGCTGACACATGGACAACCATTCACACCTATGGTCAATTTAGAGAGTCACCAGTTAACCTAACCTGCATGTCTTTGGGGGAAACCCATACGGACAGCATGCAAACTCCGCACAGAAAGGCCCTCGCCGGCCATAGGGCTCGAACCCAGACCTTGCTGTGAGGCAACAGCACTAACCACTACACCACCATTCTTATTATTCACACATTTTCCTTTCGGGTGTTTCGGGTCGATGGAGCTCAACCTCAGCTAGTAGCTCATCTAGAAGGAAACCTCTGATCTCAAACCTCTGCTGCCTTGCGCCCATACCCACTCATGGGAAAGGCTTTGGGAGTAAACCCTGAGGAAAAAGTCAAGCGTTGGAGTCCCTCAGGCAGTTTGATGATGTTCACAACCTTGTCCTGGCAACTCCTGTGATTACACTGATCCCAGGATGTATTGGCAACTGTCTCTCCCCTGGATCACATTGGTGGAGTGGAGGGACCTGCTGCATGGGTAACAGCTTGTTCTCCATATTTCACTGCTCAGACTTGCACCCTGGAGAGGACACTCCAGCATCACTTTGCAGCATTGACAACATGGGGAGCAGCAGTTTACCAGTGATAAGCCTATGCACACAATTGGTGTAGAGTAAGGTGCCAGGGGTTGCTCTCAACAGTGGGAGGGATTCTAGGATGCCATTGGGCAGCTACTGCCTGTTTCAAGCTGGGCAATCCCCAGTCAGTTCAGTGCTGCCTCACCATGATCCACTTGCTCCAGTGGGTGTGTGGGGCTTAGGGAAAAACCTGACAGGTGGATTGACAACCTTACACCAGGCAGAACAAAAGAGATAAAACATCCAGCCCTCAGCCTAGGCACCTGAATGTGAGGACCATGACTCCTGGACTCACAGATGACCTGCAAGAAGTCAGTAATGCTTGCAAGTGATCAATAATGAACTGCACAGACTGTATGGATATCAGCCTGCAGGAAACAAGACTATCTTCATCTGGGAGGCTCTGAGAGAAGAACTTCACCTTCTTCTGGCAGGGAAAAATCACCAGATGAGACTAGAGAACATGGCATAGGTTTTGCCATCAGAAACAGCCTTGTTGGGTCGGTCATCCCACTACTGGAGGGAACAGAAAGATTGCTTAAGATCCAACTTCAAGCGTCAGTGGGTCTATGCCTAAGATGCCTTGTCAGTGTCTATGTGCCAAATCTAGTCTCCACCCAGGAAGCAAACAGGTTCTACAACAAACTCAGCAAAGCCATCAATGACATCCCTTCCAATGTTTGTCTTTGGGGATTTCAATGCCAGAGTTGGCAGCGATCACCACAGCTGGCCTTCCTGTCTGGGATAGTTTGGAATAGGAAAGATGAAGGAGAATGAGCAGCGATTCCTTGAACTTTGCTGCTGACAACCTCTGCATCACCAACACATTTTTCAACACCAAGCCCAACACAAGATATCATGGAGGCACCCAAGGTCCAGACACTGTCACCAGCTCAACCTAGTCCTGGCAAGATGCGTCAGCCTACAAAATGTCAAGCTGACCTGCACCTACCAGAGTGCTGACTGTGACATGGATCATTCTCTTGTGTGCAGCAAGGTGAAGCTACAGCCGCAGAGACTTCATCACTCCACAAAGGAGGGTAGGCCACACATTGACACCAAGACTCATGACCCTGCAAAAGAGGAAGAATTTATTCACACCCTTGAAGCATTCAAGGTCCCCCTGACACAGACATCAGCAAGAGATGGGAGCACCTGCAGGACACCATTTACAACACTGCGATGTTGACATTTAGGAAGACTACCAAGTCTGCTGACTGGTTTGAAGCACATTCTGGAGTTGCTACCTCTGATTGAGGAGAAGAGATATGCACTGGCAGTCCACCCCCAGTGAGAAGAACTTGCAGTCACTCCAGACAGCTCAGAGTAAAATTCAGCAAGCTGCCAGGAGGTATGCAATATGAATATTGGCTCCATCTTTGCTCCAAGATCCAGACAGCAGCAGACACTGGCAACATCTGGGATGTATGATGGGATCAAGCAGGCCCCACTCAAGTTATCCACAGGAGAGGTCATCAAGGACTGGACTCAACAGATGGAATGCTGGGTTGAACTCAGCGTTGTATGCCAGAGAGACTGTTGTTACAGAGGCAGCCCTCAACAGCATTGATTCATTGCCTGTTATGGAGGAACTGGATGCTGAACCCACCCACCCTTGAGGAACTCTGAAGCACTGGAAGCACTTGCATCTGGCAAAGCACTAGGAAAAGATGCCAATCTTCCAGAGGTCCTCAAGTGTGCCAAGGACACCCTCAAAGAACTACATGATCTCCTCTGCCACTGCTGATAAGACAGTGCCTCAAGACATGAGGGATTCAAATAGTCACTATACTGTACAAGAACAAGGGAGACAGGAGTGATTGTAACAACTATCATGGAATTTCGCTCCTCAGCATCATGGGCAACCTGTCATTTTGAAGAGGCTGCAGGTCCTTGCCAACAGAATCTACCCTGAATCTCAGTGTGGGTTCAGAACTGAGCGGTCCACCATCGACATGGTCTTCTCCATCAGGCAACTACAAGAAAAGTGCAGAGAAAAGAAGAAACCTCTGTATCTGGCCTTCATTGATCTCACCAAGGTGTTTGACCTCACCAAGGTGTTTGACCTTGCGAACAGAAAAGGCCTGTTCATCCTGGCCAAGATCAGCTGCCCTCCAACCCCGTTCAGCATTGTCAAGTCCTTCCACAAGGACATGAAGGGGACCATAATCTATGACAGCTCCACATCTGAGCCATTTGACATCTGCAGTGGAGTGAAGCAGGGCTGTGCGCTTGTGCCAATGCTGTTCAGCATTTTCTTTGCAGTCCTGCTCAAGCACACTTTTGGAACACCCACAGAAGGCATCCATCTCTGCACAAAATCTGATGAAAACCTCTTCAACCTCTCCAACCTTAGAGCAAAGACCAAAGTGCAGACCAGATGTCTTAGAGACATGCTATTGCTGCTCACTCACAGCAGGAGCTACAATCTCTGATGTCCCACTTCACTGATGCCTGCAGAGAATTTGGCCTCACAATCAGCCTGAAGACACAGATCAAGATGTTAAACAGCCATTAGCATTGTTGACTACAAACTGGAAGTCATCTATGGTTGTGTACTTGGGGTCAACAATTTCAGACAGCCTGTTACTTGAGAAAGAGATCAACAGATGTATTGAAGCAACCACAACCTTTTCTTGACTGACAGTCTGTTCAAATGGCCGACTCACAGAGCACACCAAAATCCAGGTTTACTCAGTTTGTGTCCTGAGTACCCTCTATGGTAGTGATATATGGACCCTGTATTCAAAACAGAGGCTGAACTCCTTCCATATGCACTGTGAGACATATCCTGGGCATTATCTGGAAAAACAGGGTCACCAACAACGCAGTACTGGAGAGGACACCACCTCCATGTTCACCCTCCTCAAACAGAGAAGTGCTGTTTGGGTCATGTCTCTCACATGGAAGATGGCCGGATCCCCAAAGACCTCCTGTTTGGTGAGCTGATGTCTGGAAAAAGGCCAACAGGACAGACCCAGCTGCACTACAAGGACATTTGCAAGCATGACCTCAAGGCAGCTGCTATCAACACCAGTAGCTGGCAGCTGCTTGCCTCAGACAGAAGCACCTGGAAACAAGTGGTGCACAAGGGACTCTTCAACCATGAGACTACACGGAGGCACCAAGCAGATGACACGAGATCTCACAGAAAGTCCCACCCCCAAGACACCAGTTCTGCCCCCACCTTTTGCTGTGCGAGATGTGGCAGGGCCTGCCACTCTTGCATTGGACTTTATAGCCACAGCAGATGCTGCTCAGAAACATCCACTGGTGCACATCAGTGATCCCCTGGTATCAACAGCTGCCTACTACTACCACCTTTTGGGCATTCAATGTGTCCCTCATTCAAAATTATATCAAAATATTCCATATTTAATGAAGCAAACCTGGGAGCCATGTTTGTTTACAAATTGTTACAGTTGCTCACTAGCACAGAAGTTGTGTATATCCATTGTGTGAAATCACGTTGTCTTGACAACCATGCAATATCGTAAACCATATTCAACACTCATTCTCCACTGGATAGAGTGACATAATACATGTAGGATAAACAATATGCTAACAATCTTGCATGCTATCAAACCAAATTAATGAAACCTGCTAGAAGGGAATTTTTTTTATTTCATTGAAAAAGTATCCTGTATGTGTAATGTATAATAAATATATTTCTCTTTTTACACATTGTAGGTTATCACAACCTACAGTGTCTTGCAAAAGTATTTATCCCCCTTGGTGTTTGTCTTGTTGCATTACAAGCTGGAATTAAAATGGATTTTTGGGGGTTAGCACCATTTGATTTACATAACATGCGTACAACTTTAAAAGTGAAAATTGTTTTGTGATACAAACAATAATTAAGATGAAAAAAACAGAAATCTGGAGTGTGCATACTGTAGGTATTCACCGCCTTTCATATGAAACCCCTAAATAAGAGCTGGTCAACCAATTAACTTCATAAGTCACATAATTACCGTAGTTGATTAAGATCTACCTGTGTGCAAAGTGTCACATGATCTGTCACATCTGTATAAATCAGTCTGTTCTAGAAGGACCTGACTCTGCAACACTAAGCAAACAACAAGAAAACCAAGGAGCAATCCAAACAGGTCAGAGACAAAGTTGTGAAGAGGTACAGATCAGGGTTGGGTTATTAAAAAAAAAAATCCCAAACTTTGAATATCCCATTAAATCCATTATAGCGAAATGAATGTCACCACTACAAGCCTGACAAGAGAAGGCAGCCCACCAAAACTCAGACCAGGCAAGGAGGGCATTAATCAGAGCTGCAACAAAGACAACACTGAAGGAGCTGCAAAGATCCACAGTGGAGATGGGAGTAACTGTCCATAAGACCACTTAAGCTGTACACTCCACAGAACAGGGCTTTATGGAAGAGTGGCCAGAAAAAAAAAGTCACTGCTTAAAAAAAAAAAACCATGTTTGGATTTTGCCCAACAGCATGTGACAGACTTCCCAAACACATGGAAGATTCCCTGGTCAAATGAGACTAAAATTGATATTTTTGGCCATCATGGGAAATGCCATGTGTGGTGCAAACTCAACACCCTGAGAACACCATTCCTACAGTGAAGCATGGTCATGGCAGCATCATGCTGTGGGGATATTTTTCATCTGCAGGGACAGAAAACCTGGTCAACACTGAAGGAAAGATGGATGGCACTAAATACAGGGCAACAGGTTTTCTGGAGGAAAACCTGCTTGAGTCAGCCAGAGGCTTGAGACTGGGATGAAGGTTCACACTTCAGCAAGACAATGTGAACATACTCCTAAAGCCACTTTGGAGTGGTTTCAAAGGGAAACATTTAAATGTCTTGGAATGGCCTAGTCAAAGCCCAAACTGCAATCCAACTGAGAATCTGTGGCATAACCTGAAGATCGCTGTACACCAATGCAGTTTTGCCTTGAGGAATGGGCAAAAAATCCCAGTGGCTAGATATGCTAAGCTAATAGAGACATACCCCAAGAGACTTGCAGCTGTAATAGCTCCCAAGCACAACTATGTCATCACTTGTTTACTGCAATGCATTGTGGGGGATAGCCAGGGTTGGTAGTTGAGCAATAGAACATATGTGACCTGGCGCAACCGCGGCACACAATGGAACCCGACTACGCCACCCCGAAGGGACAAAAAGGTTTTGCCAAGAGACGGCACCTCTAACACATCAGCATGTACTGGCACACAAGTTAACAATCAATAAAGGCAGCAGAGACCCAGTGCTCAAGTTCAAGCAATAATTTATTTAAACATATGGAACTGAATGCGGATGGAGCTGGAAGCTAAAGCAGAGTGGTCAATGCAAAAATGTTTATTACAATATTAATTTTACATAAAATTGAGCCTCATTTAAATAGACATAAATATACACACTTACATAGCCAGCTAAGCCTACCAGCAGGGGGAGCAGCCAGGTACAAGCCACTGAGAGCTCAGAGAACCAGAGGAGACACCCAAGACCTGTGATGGAAATAGTCACACGCGCACAGCAAGTCTATCCACACGCACTGCAACGAAAGGTGCACTGCAAACATACAGAAAAAGGGTGAACACTACAAAAAGCCCACTAAACATGCAGTGAACTAAACGTTAAGCTGACGGGAGAAACCAAGAAGATCCCGCACTCCAATGGACCTGGCAATACCTGCGGCAGAACTAAGCAGAAAGGGCTATGCAATGCAACGTGATCAAAATAAAATAGAACCCCACAGTTGGTTTGACAATTAAAGCAAAAAACACCATTACACCTGGACCATGACGGGCGCGAAACCCCAGCTAAACAATCTGCACTCAGTCTCCCCGCGCTCACACTCACGGGGAAACAGAATAGGATAGAGGTGCGGCAAACAGACTCGCGAAACAAATGGTGAAAGTCAAAGCAAATCGGAAAACCAAACAATATGAAACAAAACTAAACAAAGCAGCAGTAGTGCAAAGCAGCTCGAGTCTTCCCTACAAAGGAACAAAAGCGTCATTAGACCGAGGCATAAAATCACCAATCACCGACTACAATGTCACACAACATTACCTTGCCTCGGTACTAATGACGCCAAGTCCCTCACTCGGTCATCACCGTGCTGAGCCTTCCTGCTAACAAATCCCAAAGGAAAAATTAAAAGCAACTTAACAAGAAAAAAAAACATTTAAAAGAATAAAACGCACCTGCACAAGGAATCAGCTGGCTTAACGCGATAGAGGCCCGCAGTGCATTCACGCGGGACTCACAAGCCACAGAAACCTATCAGGCAAAATACACATAAGTAAAAATTAAACTAAATAAAAAGTGTGCACTACAAACCTTACTCACCTGCTAGCAACGAAAGTCTAGGGCCAAGATAGTCCAAAAAGTCAGGCTATACCCCGAACAGGAAAAAGGCTGCTCCTATAAAGCCCCTGCAATTAATTAACTGAACGCAGGTGCGCTACAATGCGGGCCTGCACTTCAGACTTCGGAGGCGGGGCACCCGGCTACACATATGTCAGATTAATTTTACATGAGAGCGATGTGAGAGGAGTGATTTTGCTGTGCTCTGTTGTGGAAGACAACAAATTGGTGATTTAAAGAGGTGGATAACATGTCGAGGGTTTACAGCAGGAAAATGGGGATCCAAATCAAGCTAGATCGAGTCTACCACACTGGACAACAACATCAAATCTCAGAATTTCTTATTTCTGAGGGCATATATTGGATCACAAAGCAATCTTAGACTTAACTCTAAATTTGTTTCTTTTAATCTGAAATCTTAGTCTTGTACTTAATCTTGATACAGCACAATGAACGTTACAAATACAGTAAGGGAAACTAATGAAAAATCAGCTGTTGACTTAAGTCTAAGGTTGCTTCGTGATCCCAGGCCCAGATGAACAGCATCAAAACATTTATAAATATTAGTTAAATAAAACTTGATATCAGGAAACATTACCAAAAAAAAAACTTTGGAAACCCACTGATCTGCCATGTCATGTTCAGTGTAAATGCATTTTCTTCAATAAATGCCACTAGTGAGGTACACTACCACACTAGTGGCATACATACCCAAAAGAGAATCCTTTGTGGTTTGGGAGTTTTATTGGTCCGACAGGCTCATTCGGCTGCTGAGTGCTTTAGCACGTTGAGAGGCAAAGGCCAAAGAATGCTTTTTTGTTTTACAGGCTTTGGATTATCACTAGTTTCAGACAATGAAGAGTGTTGATTGTTATAATCTTCTATTCCTTCGGTTGAAGGCCATTCTGCAAACCATGGAAATATTGCTGGGTCACAGTTTAAGTACATCTTTTTCCCACCAGAGAAATGTAAGCTACAAACACTTGTCCATTTTGATTTAGTTCGAAGGTTTTTGTTGCAGATTAAACTTATCCATTTCTTTCTTCTCTTCTTCTCAACTGGCAGCTGATAAAAGCTCAAATTAGGTGTTCTCTTTGTCATAGGCGGTTTTAAACGGGGGCCAGAGCCCCTGTAAAATTGCTCCTGGCCCCTGTTGTGGCCCCTGTGCTGAACAGATAATAAGATTTATTAATTTCGACGTGCGCTGGCTCGAAGATCGGAACTGACATGACGGAGTGTTCTACACGGACTCCTTAAAGCGCTACACGCACACTGTTACCTGCAGCAGAAAGACCAGCAGCAGCGCGAATTGTAAACTTCGGACGTGAGTGATAACAGCTGTCACGTCCGAAGTTTTTTGATTGAAAAGCCATCAGATACAGTAGCGTTGACACGTTTCACTGAGCCATATAAAGAAGTATTTTTTGAGCTCTTTAGACCATGCAAAATAGCTGTGGCACTCCCAGTGAGATCTGCCTCTTGTGAGCGGAGTTTCTCCACTTTGAAACTGGTGAAGACCTACCTCCGATCCACCATTAGTGAGGAGCGTCTAAGCAATCTTGGTGTGCTCAGCATTGAATCCAGAAGGTCCAAGGCTTTGAACCTTGATGCATTTGTAGACCGTTTCTCAAGGAGTCACAATCGCAGAATCTTGTTGTTGTAGTGTTTCAGCCTGCTGTGAATGCTATAGGGTGATTCTGAGACCACTGTATGTGAATTTATTTTTTCTTTCTTGCAGTTTATTTGTTCCTTGCAGTTCCTAACACTGACATCATAGAAATGGGATTTAAAAAGGTGGGTAACTGATAACTCTCTCCTCCTGTGTAAAGTCCACAAGCGGAGGCCATCTGATCTGCTTTAATATCAACAGATCTTCATTTAAGGTACGTGAATCTTTTCATCATGGCACACCTTCAGCCTGTTCAGTGTGCTGAGTGCAGGATGTTTAGTCATTCTTCCTCCGTCACTAGCGATAGCTCTATTAGCTTTACTTGTGATAAGTGCAGATTAGTTAGCTCTCTGACGGAGAAGATTTCAGTGCTAGAAGCGCGTGTCCAGGCTTTAGAGCAGGTTAGTGAGCGTGAGAACAGTGTAGTTTCTGTTAGGGAAAGTCTGGACGCCCTAGGTGGAGTTAGCAATCCCCCAACTCCGGCATTAGAGCCCTTACAGCGGGGCGAATGGGTGACGGCTCGGCGGCATAAGCGTAGAGCCAAAGCTACCGCTGAGGCTCGCCCACGGGAGCACCACTCCTCTCCGCGTCACGTGTCGAACAGGTTTGCTCTCCTTAGTGATGCACCCACTGAGAAACCTGAAAGAGCTCTGGTTATAGGGGACTCTATCATACGGCACGTGAAATTAGCTCAGCCTTTAGGGGCACCAGCAGCTTTAGTCAGGTGTATACCGGGAGCCAGGGCGCCGGACATAGCAGGTAATCTTAGGGTCCTAGGCAAGCACAGGTTCTCAAAGATAGTTATCCATGCAGGAGCTAATGATATACGCCTTCGTCAGTCTGAGGTTACTAAGAGTAACTTTGTAGAGGTGTTTAAATTAGCGAAGGCGATGTCCGATGCTGTAGTATGCTCTGGCCCCATCCCAATGCGGCGTGGCGATGTAGCTTACAGCAGGTTATGGTCGCTGAACTGCTGGCTGTCCAGGTGGTGCTCTGAAAACAGTGTGGGCTTTATAGATAATTGGGCTAATTTTGAGGGCACTGCTGGCCTGTTAGGGCGGGACGGTATCCATCCCACTCGGGAAGGTGCTGCTCTCATTTCCTGCAGCATAGGTCATAGTCTCAGAACAGGCCTAGTTAATTTCTGACAATCCAGAGCCAAGGCCAGGGAGCAGACGAACAGGCTAAACCGACTGTCTGCTAGCTGCACAGAGTCGTCACTCAGGGCCCACTACATCGAGACTGTGTCTGTTCCCCGAGCTCAACAAAAAGGTAGAAATTTTCAGAGAGTTTGTTCCAGTAACCTAATCAATATAAAATTAGATCAGACTGACTGTACAGCTGCTGCCAGCACCTTTGATCTAAAGGTGGGGCTATTAAATATTAGATCTCTTACATCTAAAGCGCTAATGGTTAATGAACTCATTACTGATCAGGAGTTTAATGTACTGTGTTTAACAGAAACATGGATTAAGCCAAATGAATATATAGCATTAAATGAAGCAAGTCCTCCTGGATACAGTTATATACACCAGCCTCGTCTAACTGGCAGAGGAGGAGGCGTCGCGGTTATTTATAACGATTATCTAGGTGTAACACACAAACCTGGTTATAAATTTAATACATTTGAAGTTCTTCATACTCATATAATGTATGTAGCCTCGAAAAATAAGTCTACCCAGTTAATTCCATTGCTTATTATTTACAGGCCCCCGGGGCCATATTCTGAGTTTCTTTCTGAATTTGCAGATTTTATCTCAGATCTGGTTATTTCCTTAGACAAAGCTTTAGTTGTCGGAGATTTTAATATTCACTTTGATAACCCAGAAGACCCTTTAAAAACAGCGTTTGTGTCCATCTTAGATTCAGTCGGGATTAAGCAGAATGTCATAGGACCGACCCATAATGGTGGTCACACCCTTGATCTAATACTAACATTCAGATTAAACGTAGACAATATAGTCATACTTCCACAGTCTGAAGTTATCTCAGATCATTGTCTCATCTCATTCAAAATATGTCTGAGTAATAATATATGCACCTCACCACGCTACTGTATTAAACGTACTTTCACGTCAACTACTGCACAGAGCTTTATAAATGATCTCCCAGAGCTGTCAACTTTGATTGGGTCACTGTCAGCCCCTGCAGAACTCGATCAGGCAACTGAATGCTTAGAGTCAACATTCCGCCATACTTTAGATAATGTAGCTCCTCTAAAAAGGAAAATGATTAGAGAGAAAAAATTAGCACCCTGGTATAATGATGACACTCGCACATTAAAACAGACCACTCGAAAATTGGAACGTAAATGGCGTCAAACAAAATTGGTAGTGTTCAAATTGGCGTGGAAGGAGAGCTTCCTGAAGTATAGAAAAGCTCTTAGTGCTGCGAGATCAACATATCTCTCCTCCCTAATAGAAGATAACAAAAATAATCCTAGATTCCTATTTAATACTGTAGCAAAATTAACCAGGAATAAGTCCACTATCAACACATGCACACCTGCAGTATGTAGTAGCAACGACTTCATGAATTTTTTTAATGACAAAATTGAGAATATCCGACAAAAAATTCAAACTACTAATTTAAGGTTAGACAATGAAAGTGACCTTGTAGTTAACAATATAACTGTATCAGATCATCAGTTAGAATGTTTTACTCCCCTAAAAGAAACTGAATTACTTTCATTAATCTCTACATCAAAAGCCTCAACTTGCGTACTAGATCCCTTACCGACACATCTATTCAAACAGATAATGCCTGGAGTAATTGAACCGCTTCTAAAAATAATAAATTCTTCTCTTATGATTGGCTATGTACCCAAATCCTTTAAACTAGCAGTTATCAAACCCCTGATTAAAAAACCTGACCTTGATCCCTGTCAGCTGTCCAATTATCGGCCAATATCAAACCTCCCCTTTATCTCCAAGATCCTTGAAAAAGCTGTGGCACAGCAGTTATGCTCATATTTACATAGGAATAACATCCATGAAATGTATCAGTCAGGATTTAGACCTCATCATAGCACAGAGACAGCACTGGTTAAAGTAGTAAACGACCTACTGTTGGCGTCTGATCAGGGCTGTGTCTCGCTACTTGTGTTGCTTGACCTTAGTGCAGCATTTGATACCATTGATCATTCCATTCTTCTGGATAGACTAGAAAATGTTGTGGGAGTTAAGGGAATGGCCCTCTCCTGGCTCAGGTCTTATCTAACTGATCGTTATCAGTATGTCGATATAAATGGTGATATTTCTAGACGTACCGAGGTAAAGTTTGGTGTTCCACAAGGTTCTGTCTTGGGTCCACTGCTTTTTTCTCTATATATGTTACCTCTGGGCGATATTATTCGTAAACATTGTATTAGTTTCCACTGTTATGCTGATGACACACAGTTGTATGTCTCTGCAAAACCTGATGAGAGACACCAGCTTAATAAAATTGAGGAATGTGTTAAGGACATTAGACACTGGATGCTTATAAATTTCCTTCTGCTTAACTCTGACAAGACTGAAGTACTTGTGCTAGGACCACATACAGCTAGAAGTAAGTTTTCTGATTACACAGTAACTCTGGATGGCCTTTCTGTTTCTTCACGTGCAGCAGTAAAAGACCTCGGAGTGATTATTGACCCCAGTCTTTCATTCGAAACTCACATTGATAACATCACCCGGATAGCTTTCTTTCATCTCAGAAATATTGCAAAGATAAGAAATTTAATGTCATTGCATGATGCAGAAAAACTAGTCCATGCTTTCGTTACCTCCAGGTTGGATTATTGTAATGCCTTACTGTCTGGATGTTCCAATAAGTGCATAAACAAGCTCCAGTTAGTTCAAAATGCCGCAGCAAGAGTCCTTACTAGAACTAGAAAATATGACCACATCACGCCTGTCTTATCCACACTGCATTGGCTCCCAATCAAATTTCGTATTGATTATAAAATACTACTATTGACCTTTAAAGCACTAAATGGTCTCGCACCACAGTACCTGAGTGAACTTCTGCTCCTCTATGACCCGCCACGCCTACTTAGATCAAAAGGTGCAGGCTATCTGCTGGTACCTCGTATAGTGAAGGCTACATCAGGGGGCAGAGCCTTTTCTTACAAAGCCCCACTGTTATGGAACAGCCTTCCAAGTAATGTTCGGGAATCAGACACAGTCTCAGCATTTAAGTCTAGGCTGAAAACATATCTGTTTAGTCAAGCCTTTTGTTAATGGTGTTTATGAGGTAAAGGAGTAGATCTGGAGGGTCCTCAGACATAGAGTGTTTTGGTAAACTGGGATGTATGGATGCTGTCAGTCCCCACTCGCTTGCTCACTCGAGTTTGTTGACGGTGCAGTGGCTGGCTGCTTTATGTCCCGGGGCTCCCTCATGCCTGTGTTACCTTCTGGCTCTCTCCTTTTAGTTATGCTGTCATAGTTAGTTGCCGGAGTCCCCGCTTGTACTCGGTGCAATATGTATACTGTTCCTACTTATTCAGGTGACATTGGGCATACCTAACCACCTGTGTTTTCTTTCTCTCCCCCCCCCCCCCCCCCCAAATCTGTCCCTCTGAGTTACATGGAGTCAACAGGAAATCTTTTGGTGGAGACGGTGGGGACCTCGACTGGCTATCGTAGCCTGCAGGGAATCGGCCGTCAGACATTCTGTCGCATGTCCCAGACCCGGTGAAATGTAACTGAATTGTCTTGGCCAGGCCTAAGGGTCCCATCTGCATCTCATCATTGCTGAGGAGTGTGCTCCCATCACCCAATCAAGCATCCAGCCAGAGCAGGTCATGATATATTTTTTACCATATTAACATGCCATTGTGCGTCATGCCTCATGTAAAGACTCTCGTCTCTGCGAGCCTACCACACAGATTTAATACTTGTCATTTTTAGGGCATACCTAACAACGTGTTTTCTCTCTCTCCCCCCCCCCCCCCCCCCCATCTGTCCCTCTGAGTTACATGTTGATCCTGGGATTGAGATGCTGGCCTCTTCTGCCCCTCGGACCTGCTTGATCCATCCTGGTGCCCTGTGTCTGGTCGGAGTTTTATCGCCCCACTCCTGTGAAGGACGGCCCCATGAGGACAGTTGAGGGTTATACCTGTTAAAACTGTTAATATTATAGTCAGGCTGTCTGTTGTTGCCCAAATGAGGATGGGTTCCCTTTTGAGTCTGGTTCCTCTCGAGGTTTCTTCCTCATGTCGTCTGAGGGAGTTTTTCCTTGCCACCGTCGCCACAGGCTTGCTCATTGGGGATAGATTAGGGATAAAATTAGCTCATGTTTTAAGTCGTTCAAATTCTGTAAAGCTGCTTTGCGACAATGTTTATTGTTAAAAGCGCTGTACAAATAAACTTGATTTGATTTGATTTTGACTTTCTATTCCCCCCCCCCCCCCCGGGCGGCACAGTGGTGTAGTGGTTAGCGCTGTCGCCTCACAGCAAGAAGGTCCTGGGTTCGAGCCCCGGGGCCGGCGAGGGCCTTTCTGTATGGAGTTTGCATGTTTTCCCCGTGTCCGCGTGGGTTTCCTCCGGGTGATCCGGTTTCCCCCACAGTCCAAAGACATGCAGGTTAGGTTAACTGGTGACTCTAAATTGACCGTAGATGCGAATGGTTGTCTGTGTCTATGTGTCAGCCCTTTGATGACCTGGCGACTTGTCCAGGGTGTACCCCACCTTTCGCCCGTAGTCAGCTGGGATAGGCTCCAGCTTGCCTGCGACCCTGTAGAAGGATAAAGCGGCTAGAGATAATGAGATGAGATGAGATTTCCTCCCCCTGCTGTACATAAAGAGTGAGATGACAGTGTGATTTAGATAAAGATAGTGATTGTACATTCAAGTCTCATGCTGTGAAAAAGAAAATTAATTCATGCTGTGAATTTAAAAAGTGTCATTGGACAGATAAAAGGTTCATTGTATGCAAAAATAGAAATCTTATTTTACAAAAAAGAGAAACATGGTTTTAAGATTTATTGAGCACAATTTATTTTATGTTTAGGCTATTGAGACAGAATGTTTATCTCATTGTATTTATGCTCAATGTATTTTGTTTTGGTTTTAAATAAACTAAACAAAACATTTTGAACGCTTAAATATTGCCATGTTTTTTCCTTATATGTGCCCCCCTGAAAAAACACTGGCCCCACCTCGGCCCCCCTAGTAATTTTGGTCTAGAACCACCACTGCTCTTTGTTGTGGAGACACAGTAAAGCACACAGCAATTTAATTTAGGCATGGTTAAAACTGGTTAGACAGAACAATGCAGTGTTTAACAAAGGCGAATGTAAACAATATGGCAGAGCTGATCCCGGGTATCGTCCATAATGCACTGCGGTAAACAAGCGATGACGTAGATAACTACGTCATCGCTTGTTTACCGCACGTGACGCCCCGGTGTCCGCCATTTTGGAGGTCAAGCTACATACTAACGCTGCAGACAGAGAGGGAAAACCAGCTTGGAAAAAAAACGTGTTACAGACACCTAGAATAGATTAATTTGTCAGTAAGCACTCTATAAATAACCATGGTGTTTGCTTGTTGTGCTGTGGGCTGCCACAACAGACAGGGACAGCGTGCAGGACTCTCCTTTTACCGGTTTCCTACTGACCCAGACAAGAGGGCCAAATGGATTTTTTATGACGAATGAGCCCCCTAAAATAAATCATTTAATTTTTCCTGTTTTCCCTGTTTACCCTGTTCAAACTATGCCGATATTTTCGGGGGGTCCCTTTTTTCCCTTGGGGGGTGTGTGTGCTTGTCTCAGAGCGCGGATCTCCAAACACATGAGAAGCCTATCTTACGCACATATCACGCGGACTCCACACCTCCACACACGCATCGCGTCTGAAGTCATAACTCATCAGGGGAAATCGTGTCCACATTGGCATGTTCAAAAAACAACCTCACGTCAACAATGATACCACATGCAAGAAAAAAAAAAACAGTCAGGCTACTCAACAACCAACCTGGCAGCAGCAGTCGTTGTCATGTAAACACAACACTTCAGATATGCAAATGCTTCCCATTACACACGATTGCTATGTCAATAAACATCATTTTGCCAATATTTTAGAGACCCCCCAACATTTCCCAAATCATGTTTTCAAGGGATCTCATGTCTGTTTCAGGGGATCTCGGGTCCCCCGAGTAACAAGACAGTGTTGTGAACATAGCCTACCTTATACCATTTCAAACTGCTGGGGTCATCCTTCATCAAATTGTTGACTTCTGTCGACAACCTTGGCTCCATACCAAGGCTGGGTACAGTGTTTGTGATAAAAGACAGATCCAATTTAACATGAATCACAGCTTACTTTCTTGTTAAAATGTGCAAAGGTCTCCACCATCTCATACCGCCTTGCACTGAAAGACTTAAGCGTGCCGTCCAAAATGGCTGCATCACATGACTTGGTCACGTGGGTGAAAAACCTCAATTGCAGCAAAAGGTGGCTCTCCAAAGTATTGACTTTGGGGGTGGGTGAATACCTACCGTATGCACACTCCAGATTTCTGTTTTTTTCATTTTAATTATTGTTTGTGTCACAATGAAACAGAAATTTTCACCTTTAAAGCTGTAGGCATGTTGTGTAAATCAAATGGTGCTAACCCCCCGAAAATCCATTTTAATTCCAACTTGTAATGCGACAAAACAGGACAAACACTAAGGGGGGTGAATACTTTTGCAAGACACTGCATATTGTTTATACACACTTTCTTTGTACTTGCATGGTTTCTCAGTAACATGAAAAGCTGGGGGGGGTTCTTCACTTTTTTGTATCATTAACTTCAAGAGAAAACAGGAGACTGGTGAAGGAACATGGAATCAGAAAACTTACTGACTTTTGTTCAATAAATGTCTCCTTATTAGCACCATATTAGCAATTATTATACATACAGGACACTTTTTCAATGGCATAAAAACATGTATTCTATTCTTTCCTAGCAGGTTTCATTCATTTAGTTTGTTAAAGTTTGTTAGTACTTGCCAAATATGAGTCTTCTATAATTTGAAGGGGGATACAACATGTCCATGTATCATACATTAGATTAGATTAGATAGAACTTTATTACATTTGCATAATCAAGGAAGATTTTAGCATATAAATATTCTAAACGACAAATTCCTTTGTTTGAAAGATTGTATTTTTTTTTCCTTCATGGAAATGTGATGCAGGTGCTATTTTATAAGACATTGCAGGCAAGGTCTATGGAAGAATCCTTTCAATCTTAAACATCATTTAGCATACTGTTATACATTAAAATCTACAAACCCCATTTCCAGAAAAGTTGGGACACTTTCCAAAATGAAATAAAAACAAAAATGTGTGGTTTGTTACAACCCCGATTCCAAAAAAGTTGGGACAAAGTACAAATTGTAAATCAAAATGGAATGCAATAATTTACAAATCTCAAAAACTGATATTGAATTCACAGTAGAACATAGACAACATATCAAATGTCGAAAGTGAGACATTTTGAAATTTCATGCCAAATATTGGCTCATTTGAAATTTCATGACAGCAACACATCTCAAAAAAGTTGGGACAGGGGCAATAAGAGGCTGGAAAAGTTAAAGGTACAAAAAGGAACAGCTGGAGGACCAAATTGCAACTTTGGCAATAGGTCATTAACATGACTGGGTATAAAAAGATCATCTTGGAGTGGCAGCGGCTCTCAGAAGTAAAGATGGGAAGAGGATCACCAATCCCCCTAAATCTGCGCCGACAAATAGTGAAGCAATATCAGAAAGGAGTTCGACAGTGTAAAATTGCAAAGAGTTTGAACATATCATCATCTACAGTGCATAATATCATCAAAAGATTCAGAGAATCTGGAAGAATCTCTGTGCGTAAGGGTCAAGGCCGGAAAACCATACTGGGTGCCCGTGATCTTCGGGCCCTTAGACGGCACTGCATCACATACAGGCATGCTTCTGTATTGGAAATCACAAAATGGGCTCAGGAATATTTCCAGAGAACATTATCTGTGAACACAATTCACCGTGCCATCCGCCGTAGCCAGCTAAAACTCTATAGTTCAAAGAAGAAGCCGTATCTAAACATGATCCAGAAGCGCAGATGTCTTCTCTAGGCCAAGGCTCATTTAAAATGGACTGTGGCAAAGTGGAAAACTGTTCTGTGGTCAGACGAATCAAAATTTGAAGTTCTTTATGGAAATCAGGGACGCCGTGTCATTCGGACTAAAGAGGAGAAGGACGACCCAAGTTATTATCAGCGCTCAGTTCAGAAGCCTACATCTCTGATGGTATGGGGTTGCATTAGTGCGTGTGGCATGGGCAGCTTACACATCTGGAAAGACACCATCAATGCTGAAGGTATATCCAGGTTCTAGAGCAACATATGCTCCCATCCAGACGACGTCTCTTTCAGGGAAGACCTTGCATTTCCCAACATGACAATGCCAAACCACATACTGCATCAATTACAGCATCATGGCTGCGTAGAAGAAGGGTCCGGGTACTGAACTGGCCAGGCTGCAGTCCAGATCTTTCACCCATAGAAAACATTTGGCACATCATAAAATGGAAGATACGACAAAAAAGACCTAAGATAGTTGAGCAACTAGAATCCTACATTAGACAAGAATGGGTTAACATTCCTATCCCTAAACTTGAGCAACTTGTTTCCTCAGTCCCCAGGCGTTTACAGACTGTTGTAAAGAGAAAAGGGGATGTCTCACAGTGGTAAACATGGCCTTGTCCCAACTTTTTTGAGATGTGTTGTTGTCATGAAATTTAAAAATCACCTAATTTTTCTCTTTAAATGATACATTATCTCAGTTTAAACATTTGATATGTCATCTATGTTCTATTCTGAATAAAATATGGAATTTTGAAACTACCACATCATTGCATTCCGTTTTTATTTACAATTTGTACTTTGTCCCAACTTTTTTGGAATCGGGGTTGTAATTCACGTGAACCTTTATTTAACTGACAAAACTATAAAGAAAATGTTTTCAATACTTTTACTGACCAACTTAAATGTATTTTGTAAATATAAATGAAGTTAAAATTTGATGCTTGCAACCAGGGCTCTCAAGTTTTGAATGCAGGCAAGAGTGAACACCCCCCCCCCCCCCCCCCGTTGGGGGGGCCGGTTGGACAGGTCGCAGGAATGGGGGTCTTTCATTAATAAATATTATTATTAGTGTTGCTGTTATTAATAACTGCTCAGACTTGCAGAAGAAAGGATAACACACGGCACTGACAATTCAACCAAATACAAAGTCTTTATTCAATTTCCATGTATTGAAATAAGTGTATGTATGTGTGTGAGAGAGCAGAGAGAGAGATTATGACTGGTGTTTATTGTAAGTGTTTGTTGCCTTTTTGGAGTCCATCATTTGTGTTGTTGGCTCCCACTTAAAACAGTTCGGCTCAAGTCCAGCCATTTTCAGGGTCATGATAGAGGCCAATGTCCCGTCCAGAGACAAGCTGTTTCGGGTTGAGGTTTTGTTCAGACTGACCATTGAAAATACCCTCTCAGCATCAGCATTTGAATGAGGAAGCACCAAAACCAAGGTTATCTTTGATAACCTCCCAAATTGGTTCAAGCCAGTCACCTTTGAAAAAGGAACCAAGGGCCTCTATTACTTAAATGTTTTCCTTTTATCTTAATAATGAGCAATCATGTTGTGTGCAAAAAATTTCTTACTTTGTTCTTTTTTGAGGACATTCTTCCCCAAAACTCCTCAATGTCAAAGGATGTTGGGTCCTGTAATCTGTAATAATTGGACTTTCCTCTTCCCTATATCTTCCCCTGGAGTCACGCAGTTTCTATATGATGAACAATAAAAACTTAATCTTTCACAAACGGGTCTTTCATAACTGCTGACAAATGAAAAAAAATCTTCACTCTTACTGGTATTCACATGCTGCTTTAAACACACGTTAGTGTCGCTGTTATTGTTACTGACCAGTGTCTGTTATTGCCCGTGAACAAGTGGAGCTGCTCGCCAGGGGATCATTTAAACAGGTGCAATACAGCTCAGCTCCTGTAAAACCTTACCATGTCCATGCTAATTATCTGGGCAACATTCTCTCACAGCAGGCAAGTTGTCATTTCTTGTGTCAAACAAGTTGTGAATTTTTTTTTTTTTTAAAGATATTTTTTTGGGCTTTTTGCACCTTTATTGGACAGGACAGCGCAGAGACAGGAAACGAGCGGGAGAGAGAGAGACGGGAAGGGATCGGGAAATGACCTCGGGCCGGAATCGAACCCGGGTCGCCCGCACCCACGGCACGGCGCCCCAACCACCTGAGCCACGACGCCCCCACAAGTTGTGAATTTGTTGTAACATTAAAACAGGATATGACTTCCTCTAGCCTCTGTGCTGCTCGGAGCTCATCCTCATGGTGTCCACTGAACAAAACTTTCAGAAGATGGTTGTAGCAGAATCACGTGAACAAGTCCCGGGATAACAATGCTTTTTTCATTGGTTGTTCCGTTATCGACCCTGATACAATAGTGCTTCTGATTGGCTATTGTGTAGCCCCGCCCTTTTCCTTTTTTTGATTGGCTGGTAAGTGGCAGGCTCGACTCATGGGAGACGTGCTTGTTTCCTGCCGTTTCCATAGCGATAGCGGCGCGCCAGAGAAATTTATATTATAATTTTTTTCAGCATGAGAAATACAATGTGTAGCAGGAGTGCGTGACAAAAGACCGAAAAGCGTGACTGTCACGCTCAATGCGTGAGACTTGAGAGCCCTGCTTGCAACACACTCAAAAAAGTTGGGACAGAGGCAAAATAAGACTGAAAACTTTATAGGATATTCAAGTAACACCATTTTGGAAGATTCCACAATAAGCAGGTTAATTGGTAACAGGTGAGGGTATCATGATTGGGTACAAAAGAAGCATGCACCAAAGGCTCAGTCTTTGCAAGCAAGGATGGCTCATGGTTCACTCCTTTGTGCCAAAATTCATGGGAAAATTAGTCAATTTAGAAAGAACATTTCTCAATGCAAGATTGCAAAGAATTTAAGTCTTTCAAAATGTACAGAACATAATATTGTGAAAAGTTTCTGGGAATTCCGAGACATCTCAGTGTGTAAAGCACAAAATCGGAAACCACTGTTGAATGTGCATGACCTTCAAGCCCTCAGGTGGCACTGCCTATCATGCTAATGTGACAAATATAGCCACATAGGCTTGGGAGTACTTCAGAAAACCATTGTCACTTAACACAGTCCATCCAGAAATGCAACCTGAAACTGTAGCATGGAAGGAGGAAGCCATTCATCAATGCAGAAACGCTGCCAATTTCTCTGGGTCTAAACTCATCTCAGATGGACCAAAAGACAGTGGAAACATGTGCTGTGGTCAGATGAGTCCACATTTCAGCTTGTTTTCGGAAAAAACAGGACTTTGAGTTCTCAGTGCCAAAGATAAACATGACTATCCAGTTTATCAGAGGAAGGTACAAAAGCCAGCATTTGTGATGGTATGTGCCCATGGCATGAGTGAGTTGCATGTGTGTGAAGGTACCATTGACGTGATATTGGGGTTTTAGAGAGACATATGTTGCCAACAAGGCAACATCTCTTCCTGGGAAGTCCATGCTTATTTCAGCAGGACAATACCTCATTCCTCAGAATGAGGAAAGGCCTCATTTTGCACAGGCTACAACAGCATGGCTTTGTAGACATAGAGTGTGTGTGCCTGCTACCAGTGCAGAGCTGTCTCCTATTGAGAATGTATGCCACATCATGAAGAGGAGAATCAGACAACAGCAACTATTGAGTAGCTGAAGTCTTGTATCAAGCAAGAATGGACAAAAATTCCAATTGCAAAACTACAACAATTAGTATCCTCAGTTACCATATGATTAAAAAAGTGTTATTAAAAGGAAAGGTGATGGTACTAATGTAATGGTAATAATGCCTCTGTCCCAACTTTTTTGAATGTGTTGCAGGCATCAAATACTAACTTTGTTTATATTTACAAAATACAATTGTCAGTAAAACTACTGAAAATCTTTTCTTTGTACTTTTGTCAGTAACATTCACATAAATTAACAAATCACAGATTTTTGTTTTTATTGCATTTTGGAAAATATCCCAACTTTTCTGGAAATGGGGTTTGTACTATACACTTGTATAACAACTAAAAATATCCCCAAAATTCATAACTCAGAAAAAGATCACAATACAGTTTTAATTCATATCACAAACAAGGTTGCTCTGTGGTGTGCTGAGCCTGGTTGTCTGTTTTAATTTTTTGTTTGACCTAATTCTTTCTTGAAACTGAGGAAAACTGGCTCATGTAGTCTGATGAGGTATGCACCCTGGAGCAGGTTTTCTTAAAGATTAAAGGTTAAAGGATTTTCTTAAAGGTTGCATTTATTGTTCCCTCAATCCTGACCAGTCTCCCCAACCCTGCTGCTAAGAAGTGTAATTCTGCCCCCCCCACACACACACACTTCATTGTAGGAATAATATTAGCCAGTTTATGAGCAGTACCTGGTATTCAACAGATGCACTGTTGCACTTGGAGATCAACCCAAAGATTTCCATTTTTGTCTCATCAGACCAGAGAACCCTCATGCTCTCAGAGTCCTTTAAGTGCCTGCCACATACCTTTTACTCAGGAGTGGCTTCTTTCAATCCTACCATAAAGGATTAATTGATGGAGTACTTCTGACATGCTTGTCAAGTCAAGTTTATTTGTATAGCGCTTTTAACAATAAACATTGTCGCAAAGCAGCTTTACAAAATTTGAACGACAAAACATGAGCTAATTTTGTCCCTAATCTATCCCCAATGAGCAAGCCTGTGGCGATGGTGGCAAGGAAAAACTCCCTCAGACGACATGAGGAAGAAACCTCGAGAGGAACCAGACTCAAAAGGGAACCCATCCTCATTTGGGCAACAACAGACAGCATGACTATAACATTAACAGTTTTAACATGAAGACAGTTTCGTTGATGTTGTAACTCTTCATTGATGGAAACTTGAGTGCAAAACTGTTCATGACAACTACAGTCCTAAGTTAGCAAGTTAACTGTAGTCCTCAGCCATAAAAGCATTACTGTAAGAGTCCAGAGCATCCTCCAGGTGTAACCCTCAACTGTCCTCATGGGGCCGTCCTCCACAGGAGCGATGCGATAAAACTCCAACCAGACACAGGGCACCAGGATGGATCAAGCAGGTCTGAGGGGCAGAAGAGGCCAGCATCTCAATCCCAGGACTGACATGTAACTCAGAGGGACAGATTGGGGGGGGAACACAGGTTGTTAGGTATGACGTAAAAATGACAAATATTAAGTCTGTATGGTAGGCTTGCAGAGACGAGAGTCTTGACATCAGGCATAATACACAACCATGGCATGTTAATATGGTTAAAAAATATCATGACCTGCTCTGGCTGGATGCTTGATTGGGTGATGGGAGCACACTCCTCAGCAATGATGGGATGCAGATGGGACCCTTAGGGCTGGCCAAGACAATTCAGTTACATTTCACTGGGTCTGGGACATGCGAAAGAATGTCTGACAGCCGATTCCCTGCAGGCTATGATAGCCAGTTGAGGTCTCCACCCTCTCCACCAAAAGATTTCCTGTTGACTCCATGTAACTCAGAGGGACAGATTTGGGGGGGGGGGGGGGGGGGTAAGAAAACACGGGTTGTTAGGTATGCCCAATGTCACCTGAATAGGTAAGAACAGTATACATATTGCACTGAGTACAAGCAGGGACTCCGGCAACTAACTATGACAGCATAACTAAAAGGGGAAAGCCAGAAGGTAACACAGGCATGAGGGAGCCCCGGGACATAAAGCAGCCAGCCACTACACCGTCAACAAACTCGAGTGAGCAAGCGAGTGGGGACTGACAGCATCCATACATCCCAGTTTACCAAAACATTCTATGTCTGAGGACCCTCTAGATCTACACCTTTACCTCATAAACACCATTAACAAAAGGCTTGACTAAACAGATATGTTTTCAACCTAGACTTAAATGCTGAGACTGTGTCTGATTCCCGAACATTACTTGGAAGGCTGTTCCATAACTGTGGAGCTTTGTAAGAAAAGGCTCTGCCCCCTGATGTAGCCTTCACTATACGAGGTACCAGCAGATAGCCTGCACCTTTTGATCTAAGTAGGCGTTGCGGGTCATAGAGGACCAGAAGTTCACTCAGGTACTGTGGTGCGAGACCATTCAGTGTTTAAAGGTCAATAGTAGTATTTTATAATCAATACAAAATTTGATTGGGAGCCAATGCAGTGTGGATAAGACAGGAGTGATGTGGTCATATTTTCTAGTTCTAGTAAGGACTCTTGCTGCTGCATTTTGAACTAACTGGAACTTGTTTATGCACTTATTGGAACATCCAGACAGTAAGGCATTACAATAATCCAACCTGGAGGTAACGAAAGCATGAACTAGTTTTTCCGCGTCATGTAATGACATTAAATTTCTTATCTTAGCAATATTTCTGAGATGAAAGAAAGGGTGATGTTATCAATGTGAGTTTCAAATGAAAGACTGGGGACAATAATCACTCTGAGGTCTTTTACTGCTGCACATGAAGAAACAGAAAGGCCATCCAGAGTCACTGTGTAATCAGAAAACTTACTATGTAACTTAGCTGTATGTGGTCCTAGTATAAGTACTTCAGTCTTGTCAGAGTTAAGCAGAAGGAAGTTAATAAGCATCCAGTGTCTAATGTCCTTTACATATTCATCAATTCTATAAAGCTGGTGTCTCTCATCAGGTTTTGCAGAAATATACAACTATGTGTCATCAGCATAACAATGGAAACTAATACAATGTTTACGAATAATATCACCCAGAGGTAACATATATAAAGAAAAAAGCAGTGGACCCAAAACAGTACCTTGTGGAACACCAAACTTTACCTCAGTACGTCTAGAAATATCACCATTTATATCAACATACTGATAGCGATCAGTTAAATAAGAGCTGAGCCAGGAGAGGGCCGTTCCCGTAACTCCCACAACATTTTCTAGTCTATCCAGAAGAATGGAATGATCAATCGTATCAAATGCTGCACTAAGGTCAAGCAACACAAGTAGCGAGTCACAGCCCTGATCAGACGCCAACAGTAGGTCGTTTACTACTTTAACCAGAGCTGTTTCTGTGCTGTGATTAGATCTAAATCCTGACTGATACAGTTCATGGATGTTATTCCTATGTAAATATGAGCATAACTGTTGTGCTACAGCTTTTTCAAGGATCTTGGAGATAAAGGGGAGGTTTGATATTGGCCTATCAATAGGGATCAAGGTCAGGTTTTTTAATCAGGGGTTTGATAACTGCTAGTTTAAAGGATTTGGGTACATAGCTAACGAGCTAAGAGAAGAACTTATTATTTTTAGAAGCGGTTGAACCGCTTCAGGTATTTCTTCAGGTATTATCTGTTTGAATAGACGTGTAGGTAAGGGATCTAGTACGCAAGTTGAGACTTTTGATGCCGAGATTAATGAAAGTAATTCAGTTTCTTTAAGGGAAGTAAAACATTGTTGATCCGATGGAGTTATATAGTTAACTACAAGGTCACTTTTATTGTCTGACCTTAAATTAGTAGTTTGAATTTTTTGTTGGATATTCTCAATTTTGTCATTAAAAAAATTCATGAAATCGTTACTATTATATACTGCAGGTGTGCGTGTGTCTATAGTGGACTTATTCCTGGTTAATTTTGCTACAGTGTTAAATAGGAATCTAGGATTATTTTTGTTATCTTCTATTAGGGAGGGGAGATAAGTTGATCTAGCAGCACTAAGAGCTTTTCTATACTTCAGGAAGCTCTCCTTCCATGCTAATTTGAACACTACCAATTTTGTTTGACGCCATTTACGTTCCAATTTTCGAGTGGTCTTTTTTAATGTGTGAGTGTCATCATTATACCAGGGTGCTAATTTTTTGTCTCTGACCATTTTCCTTTTAAGAGGAGCTACATTATCGAAGGTATGGCGGAATGCTGACTCTAAGCATTCAGTTGCCTGATCAAGTTCTGCAGGGGCTGACAGTGACCCAATCAAAGTTGATAACTCTGGGAGATCATTTATAAAGCTCTGTGCAGTAGTTGACGTGAATGTACGTTTAATACAGTAGCGTGGTGAGGTGCATATATATTATTACTCAGACATAGTTTGAATGAGATAAGATAATGATCTGAGATAACTTCAGACTGTGGAAGTATGACTATATTGTCTACGTTTAACCTGAATGTTAGTATTAGATCAAGGGTGTGACCACCATTATGGGTCGGTCCTATGACATTCTGATTAATCCCTACTGAATCTAAAATGGACACAAATGCTGTTTTTAAAGGGTCTTCTGGGTTATCGAAGTGAATATTAAAATCTCCAACAACTAAAGCTTTGTCTAAGGAAATAACCAGATCTGAGATAAAATCTGCAAATTCAGAAAGAAACTCAGAATATGGCCCCGGGGGCCTGTAAATAATAAGCAATGGAATTAACTGGGTAGACTTATTTTTCGAGGCTACATGAAGAACTTCAAATGTATTAAATTTATAACCAGGTTTTTGTGTTACACCTAGATAATCATTATAAATAACCGCAACACCTCCTCCTCTGCCAGTTTGACAAGGCTCGTGTATATAACTGTATCCAGGAGGACTCGCTTCATTTAATGCTATATATTCATTTGGCTTAATCCATGTTTCAGTTAAACAAAGTACATTAAACTCCTGATCAGTAATGAGTTCATTAACCATTAGTGCTTTAGATATAAGAGATCTAATATTTAATAGCCCCACCTTTAGATCCAAAGGTGCTGGCAGCAGCTGTACAGTCAGTATGATCTAATTTTATATTGATTAGGTTACTGGAGGGGGCGGCATGGTGGTGTAGTGGTTAGCGCTGTCGCCTCACAGCAAGAAGGTCCGGGTTCGAGCCCCGTGGCCGGCGAGGGCTTTTCTGTATGGAGTTTGCATGTTCTCCCTGTGTCCGCGTGGGTTTCCTCCGGGTGCTCCGGTTTCCCCCACAGTCCAAAGACATGCAGGTTAGGTTAACTGGTGACTCTAAATTGACCGTAGGTGTGAATGTGAGTGTGAATGGTTGTCTGTGTCTATGTGTCAGCCCTGTGATGACCTGGCGACTTGTCCAGGGTGTACCCCGCCTTTCGCCCGTAGTCAGCTGGCATAGGCTCCAGCTTGCCTGCGACCCTGTAGAAGGATAAAGCGGCTAGAGATAATGAGATGAGATGAGGTTACTGGAGCAAACTCTCTGAAAATTTCTACTTTTTTGTTGAGCTCGGGGAACAGACACAGTCTCAATGTAGTGGACCCTGAGTGACGACTCTGTGCAGCTAGCAGACAGTCGGTTTAGCCTGTTCGTCTGCTCCCTGGCCTTGGCTCTGGATTGTCAGAAATTAACTAGGCCTGTTCTGAGACTATGACCTATGCTGCAGGAAATGAGAGCAGCACCTTCCCAAGTGGGATGGATACCGTCCCGCCCTAACAGGCCAGCAGTGCCCTCAAAATTAGCCCAATTATCTATAAAGCCCACACTGTATTCAGAGCACCACCTGGACAGCCAGCAGTTCAGCGACTTTAACCTGCTGTAAGCTACATCACCACGCCACATTGGGATGGGACCAGAGCATACTACAGCATTGGACATCACCTTCGCTAATTTAAACACCTCTACAAAGTTACTCTTAGTAACCTCAGACTGACGAAGGCGTATATCATTAGCTCCTGCATGGATAACTATCTTTGAGAACCTGTGCTTGCCTAGCACCCTAAGATTACCTGCTATGTCTGGCGCCCTGGCTCCCTTCACCACCTGACTAAAGCTGCTGGTGCCCCTAAAGGCTGAGCTAATTTCACGTGCCGTATGATAGAGTCCCCTATAACCAGAGCTCTTTCAGTTTTCTCAGCGGGTGCATCACTAAGGAGAGCAAACCTGTTCGACATGTGACGCGGAGAGGAGTGGTGCTCCCGTGGGCGAGCCTCAGTGGTAGCTTTGGCTTATGCCACCTTATGCTTATGCTTATGCCACGCTTATGCCACCGAGCCGTCACCCATTCGCCCCGCTGTAAGGGCTCTAATGCTGGAGTTGGGGGATTACTAACTCCACCTAGGGCATCCAGACTTTCCCCTACAGAAACTACACTGTTCTCATGCTCACTAACCTTCTCTAAAGCCTGGACACGTGCTTCTAGCACTGTAATCTTCTCTGTCAGAGAGCTAACTAATCTGCACTTATCACAAATAAAGCTAATAAAGCTATCACTAGCGATGGAGGAAGAATGACTAAACATCCTGCACTCAGCACACTGAACAGGCTGAAGGTGTGCCATGATGAAAAGATTCACGTACCTTAATCAAAGATCTGTTGATATTAAGGCAGATCCGATGTGGATGGCCTCCGCTTGTGGTCTTTACACAGGAGGAGAGAAAAAGAAAGCTTCCGGTCTCAGCGTTCTTCCGAAAAAAAGAGAGAGAAAAAAATGGAAAAAGGAAAGCGAAAGTGAAAAGTACAAAAAGGAAAGCGACAGTACAATAAAAATGAAGAGGATACTGGAAAATTATTTGTAGAAAAAAGTTAAAAAAGATTAGTAATTAACGCCAGCACTCGCGGGAAAAAAGGACTCGGCGCAAACAACTTTTCTTTTCAGCAGGTTCTCCTACCTCTGTGGAGGACTTCTGAAGCTCTGTTAGAGTGGCCACTGGGTCCTTAGGTGGGGTTTACATTAGACCGTATCAGCGGATCATCAGATTACCATTTTTAAAACGATTAGCGTGCACACAGCAACGCCAATACACGGATACGCTCGGCTCCGCAGGCATCCTGCGCTCCAAATCACTCCGCCCTGAACAGCGAGTGCCCTCTGGAGGGTGCGCACTCCGGCCCTGCGCAGCTCACAGATCGCGCGAGTGAAGTGCACGAGCAGTGATTCGGGACTGAGCCGCTGTGTGTGTGATCCTAGTGCATATCGAGCATGCGCGTCACTTACCACTTGCAAGTGGAAGGATGGCAAGCCTAAAGACAATCATAACTACACAATGGGCAGTATTTGCATCAGTATTTGCAGTATTTTCATACTTTTATACTCTTTAATGAAAGGTGATACAAGGCGGAAGTCCGTGCCGTTTTTCAGCAGTCGCGTCACATGACCAACGCCAGCGAATCAGGAAGGTGGATGTCACAGTGATGTTGTCCAATGACAACGCCAGCTAGAGCTCAGCACAGCGTATCCGCGTATTCTCTATGTTTACACAGCACCGGACCAGATACGATCTGGATTGAATACGTGGACCCTGGCGGATTCCTGTTTCCCGGCGCTTCCAGGCGTTTTAATGTAAACAGACAGTGCATCCACGAAGAAAATGAGACAGATACGGTCTAATGTAAACTTGGCCTTAGGCACCACCGTGACCAAGATTCATCACCGTGACACTCTAGGAAGAGTGCTTGTGGTTCCTCTTACATTTCACAATGATGTAGCCTGCTGTACTCTTAGGAACACTGACATCTTTGGAAAGGATTTTATACCCTTGCCCATATCTGTCTCAACACACTTTGATGACTTGGTTTATTAGTCTAACATGCACTGTGAATTGTGGGACCTTATAAAAACAGGTCTGTGCCTTTCTAAATCATTGTTTAGAACAACATTGTTACCCCTGAAAAATAAACAAAGGGATGAAATACACATTTCCCCTATAGATCATTCACAACATTGATGGAAGTTCTCATAACAGAGGAAAAGCAGATGATAATCAAAATGCATTTTTTTAAACAAAGGTTCAATGGTTTGTTTTGGCAGTATCTTAGCAGCAAAGAACTCTGAATTGATTAATTTCTAGCAGTGAAAAGTTGTTTAACTTCAGCAGAACTCTGTCTTCAGTTGCTCCTGTGAAAAGGCTGTTTACATATTAAAGGTGGGCCTTTAACCTTAACCTAACCCCACAAATATTTGTATGGCTACATGTGACTTGCATTTTTATTAGGATTGGATAGTGTATGTTATAATTCATTCATTAAACAAACAACTGATAGCGCATTGGTTTACATTTCCACTTATGCTGTATGGCATCTTTATATGAAGATACCCTTTTAAAACAGGTTTTAAAAATGCGATTAGTTAGATAGATTGTGAAATTCAGTTCTTGGTAGTTCTTGAACTTGGATTTTTGAGCTTATTATATCTCTGTTCTGTGACTCTGTTCTTGGCACTTCACATTACCAGGTACAAGTATACAGAAAACTACAGAAAACTAAAGAAAAGTGTGAAGCCACTAACTTAATGCAGCACACTCACCTTGCCTGTAGTTAGTGCTTGGAAACTGAAGCAGTGCTTAGAGTTCCTGGAACGAGTTTCATTATCTGTCCCTAACAACAATTGATATGAGTCAATAAGCCAAGTGAACTATATCAGTAACCTGATGCATGCTCTTGGGAACTCCATAGCTAGCTTTCATGGAAGCATGTTTTTGGCAATTGTTAGTTTACATTAGCATGAACGTGTTTCAGAGTACATAACAGAAATGAATGGAAATTCTGCATTTCAGAAGAAGTAGGTCCACATAGTTATTAATTGCAAAGGGAAAGGGGACACTGAGGTGCAATGTTGTAGCAACTCAAGGTAAAAATATTCGACATTGGAACTCCCAGGTTTGTGGTGCCATGTTACTAAACCTATTGCTTTTCCACCTTACAAGACACAGATGAAATATTAATGCATCTCAAAAAAATTAGAATATCATGAAAAAGTTTTTTTTTTTTCATAATTTAATTCAAAAAAAGGTCAACTTTCATATATTCTATATTCACTACATGTAAAGTGAAAAAATTCAAGCCTTTTTTTGTTTTAATTTTGATGATTATGGCTTGTAGCTCATAAAAATCAGAAAACCAGTGTTTCAAAATATTCTAATATTTCATTTCAGGTTTGAGTAAAACACTATAAATACAGTGTATCTCTTGGTCTAGTTCAGTACATGCAACCACAACCATGGGGAAGACTGCTGATTTGACAGTTGTCCAGAAGATGATCATCGACACCCTCCACAAGGAGGGTAAGCCACAGAAGATCATTGCTGAAAAGGCTGGCTGGAAAAGGTACATTAAGCAACAGGGATGACCACAGCCTTGAAAGGATTGTCAAGAAAAGTCAATTCAAGAACTTGGGAGAGCTTCATAAGGAGTGGACTGAGACCGGTGCCAGTGCACAGTGTTGCCAGTGTTGAATTAACAGCCGGAGTGTTGATTTAACACCCTACTGTGTTTATATATGTCCAATTGGTAAATTTTGCATTTCATTTGAACTTCAAACTCCTTGGATTCTGTGCCTCTCCACTCTTCCTCCAGACTCTAGAACATTGCTTTCCTAATGAAATACAAAACTTACTTTCATCTGAAAAGAGGACTTTGGACGACTGAGCAACAATCCAGTTCTTTCTCTCCTTGGCTCAGGTAAGATGTTTCTGACGTTGTATCTGGTTCAGGAATGGCTTGAGATTAGGAATGTGACTTTCCTGAAGATGTCTGTGTATGGTGGCTCTTGATGCACTGACACCAGTCTCAGTCCACTCCTTGTGAAGCTCTCCCAAGTTCTTGAATTGACTTTTCTTGACAATCCTCAAAAGGCTGCGGTCATCCCTGAACAACTGTTAAGTCAGCAGTCTTTCCAATGATTATGGTTGCATGTACTGAACTAGACCAAGAGATACATGGTATTTATCCTATTTTACTCAAACTCAAAATGAAATATTTTAATAATTTGAGATACTGAATTTCTGATTTTTATGAGCTATAAACAATAATAATCAAAATTAAAACAAAAAAAGCCTTGAAATATTTTACTTTGTGTAATAAATGGAAGTTTACCTTTTTTGAATAAAATAAAAAATATATATATGTAAAAGTATATATGGAAGTTTACCTTTTTGAATAAAATAAAATAAAATAAAATAAAAAAAAACCTTTTTCATGATATTCAGATTTTTTGAGATGCACTAGTATATTACTTGAGGCTAGAAATGAACATTGGTATGGCATTCTCTCATTCTCATTCTCTGTGATTGTACATAACAGCTTGAGTGTGTAGCTTCTACAAAAGGCAGTTTCCCCATCCCCGTAAGTCCACATATCTTCACTGTATATTCAATCTAATGTATAATTAAGTTTTGGCAATATCTGACTAAATGTTTTGCAGAATTCAGATGTTTTCAAAACTTTGAAAATGCAAATAGACCTGATAAAGTTGTAGAGGAGAGTTGATTGACTAACCATGGCTTTGCCAAGGAACACCCAGTCACTTTTATATGCCCAAGCATATACCGGTATATGTGGCAACTATCTTCAGCACTTTCACAGTGAGGAACTACTATTCATTTCTCATTCCTCAACTTTATATCACATGCTGCAGCTGACAGGAGTAGTACCTGTTTTCACTGAAAGAGGGGTTGTTTTTGAGGGCTATAAAAAAATTACAATAAGCAACTTTTAGATCAGCTGGGGCATTCATAATTCATATTGAAGGAAAATGTGCAAATATGTATAGCCAAAAACAGCATCTGTCTTGAGGCGATTCTTTTACTGGTGACTCATTCGTACAACCTTTGCATGTTGTATGTTCTTGTCACATACACAACTCAAAGTCATTTATAAAATGTCAAATTTTGTTGTTTGTGTATATCCTAATGATTATATTGTGCCATGTTTTCTTGAATAATAGTGTATCTTATTCATTCAACTAAAGGATTCTGAAAACGGTTGGTTTGTGTGTGCGACATGCTTTGTGTGTGTAACATGCTTGAGTGTTTCTGCATTATGCTCTGATACAAATGAATGGCTCTGTGCATCTGCGTATAAGGGATGATTACCAAAGAAATTCTAGTTAAGCACATCCTGGAAAAGATAAATAGTGCTGTTTTGATTATAGCTCATTTTCATAATTACACTGAAATCAGTTTACATCAGCTTTAGGGCTGATCTGTTAATTGCATCCTGCACTGTATTTCATCAGGACAATTGCTAGTTAATTACTGAGTAATTTTTCATCCTTTCTCACAAAACTCTGTGAGAAAGTTTTCACTGTTGTAAAAGTGAATTACAAATCAAATTGAACAGAACTGAATTGAATCAAACCATTCTCTCATTGTTTGCATATTTCAGCTACTCCTTAAGTAAATTGTAAGGTAATTTCATGAACCTCAAGATAATTTTCAATCACCAGATCATCATTGCACTTCAGTGGCAGTTCTAGAAATGGATATTCATGGCAATGATTATTCAAAAAACAAAGGTTCTTTGAATGTTCTTCCTGAAAACTGGCCAGATACATTAGATATACAGTAGCTATGACTTTGTAGAGTTCTAAAACCTTTCTCTGGCATTCTAATAAATTTGGTGTATAGAAATTATTTTTATTTTTAACAAGAATAAATCTGTACAGCACTGAAGACCTGTATGAATAAACCCCAAGACTTTCCCACTACAAAACACTTTTGTCGTACTGTTGGAGATACAATATATAAGACAGTCCAGTCTTATATATTGTATCTCCAACAGTACTACGAAAGTGTTTTGTAGTGGGAAAGTCTTGGGGTTTATTCATACAGGTCTTCAGAGAAGTAGATCAAGGCAGTGCTGTACAGATTATTTCCAGGAAACAGGGAGCATGCATGGTTAGGTGTGGGTTTTCAGTGGGGTTTCACCCTCAACACCTACACACTAAAATCAGCACTGTAAACAAATTCGAACTACTTTAAATGGCCCTTTTGTACATTTTTCTTCTATTATATGCTCCCTCGTGGTTTTATGCAACAAAAACTTGTGTGTGTGTGTGTGTGTATATATATATGTATGTATGTGTGTATAAGTATACATAAATACTATATATACTGTACATATCCTGTTTGTTTATGTGTGAGGGGAGAGTGTTTGTGTGTTTGTTAAAGAGTTCCATTAGTGGGAGGCTTAAATTTTATCTGACACAAAGCTCTCAGGACTTTCCAGTAGGCTTCTCAATCTAAGTTATTGCTGTTGCGTCGCGGTGTTAGTGTTAGCCACCCACTGATAGTAGACAGAACAAGTGGGCAGATGCATACACATAGTGGTTATCCCAGTTACCTGATTACTACCAAAAGGATGCTTCAGAATTTCAGAATCTCGTCACAGCAGCCACCTTTATGTCACCTCTGAGTCACTGCATCTCTATCATCAGAAATACTACACAACTCTATACAGCTATGTACAACTTACTCAAATCTACTACCAAAGGAAGCCAGGCATGCTTTGCTGTGGGTGTCTCAGCACACTACAGTAATTACACAAGAGTCTCCCTGTATGTCACTTCCTGTTAAAAGCAGATGAGTGCACAGGAAGGGTTTCCTCATTCTAAACAAGAGAACTAAGTTGTGCTTTTCTGTCTGGTCTTTAAAAGGGTATCTTATAAATGACTTCATATTGTGTGAGGAACATGTGCAGTTTCAAATAATCACTGGAGGATATTACTCACTCTGGTTTGAATCTCTTGAAAGGTTTATTGTTTTACTTTGGTTTTATTATGACACACTAAGGTTTTAGTGTGGTAGTTAACATGGAAACATGGTTTTAAAATATATTACAGTGATACTTTGATGCTTTGTGGTAACTGTGTTTAATGATATTAGAATTCTGCCATAGTTTAGTATGGTATAGTAATGTATGATTGTTGTAGTTGTTGTTATAGACTGTGAAGTTTTATACTGTGTTTCTTAGTAACTGTTATGACACTAGTCTTAGTTGCTATAGACCTGTTTTGAAATCAGACTGATATTTGAAGGAAAGGTATAGTTTTTGTTGTAACAATGAACTACCTTTTTTATTTGGGAGGGGTTGTTTATTATTTATAATAATAATGATAATAATAGGGCGGCACGGTGGTGTAGTGGTTAGCACTGTCACCTCACAGCAAGAAGGTCCTGGGTTCGAGCCCAGTAGCCGATGAGGGCCTTTCTGTGTGGAGTTTGCATGTTCTCCCCATGTCTGCATGGGTTTCCTCTGGGTGCTCTGGTTTCCCCCACAGTCCAAAGACATGCAGGTTAGGCTAATTGGTGGCTCTAAATTGACCGTAGGTGTGAATGGTTGTTTATCTCTATGTGTTGGCCCTGCGATGACCTGGCGACTTGTCCAGGGTGTACCCCGCCTCTTGCCTATAGTCAGCTGGGATAGGCTGCAGCTTGACTGTGACCCTGTAGAACACGATAAGTGGCTACAGATAATGGATGGATGTATGATATAACAAAACCTATAAAAAAAACAACAAAAACTATAAAAACTTCTGTCTTCAAAATGTTGCAGAAGTCAAACCTTACTTGTGCTATAATCTCTGGAACATGGTTCACATGAGGAGGATGGAAACAGATTGGCAGGACAAAAATGTTATCAGATTGGAACTCAAGATTGGCTAAGCACTGACCACAAGTATCTTCTCAAGAACTTCAATGACTCATGTTTCTTGGAGCCGTGATACAATTTAAAAAAATTATTATGCAAGAGTATCCACTCTCTTGGATTCAACAATGGACCCTATTATCTTGCTACATACTTTTTAAAAATCTCTGATCTATATGTAATATATACTGTTTGTACTCCAGTGTATAACATCAAAGTAAAGACAAATGACCCATTTTTAAGAATAAACAGTTTAAATGTCAATATTCAGTGTCTTGTTGCAATACCTGACTTATCTTCAGGTTATTTAAACAAAAAAACAACACACTTTTGAAGCTGTGAAACATGAAATCATGTATATTGAGGACAATTACACAGAAAAGTAGCAACTCAGTAGCCCTGTTCTGGAAATGGGACTACTGCGACAGCTGGTCTACCTCACAACTCTGTGTGTTGGTAGTTCTTCCTTCTTGCAGACCAGCTGCTGGACATCATCCACCCTACATGACCATAATTTCCTTTTCATGCTGTATGCACGAAAATGATCTAATGCAGGTACACCTGGCTGTGAGACAGCAGAGCAGTGTTTTGCATGCCACAGCTGCTGTTAAAACACAGCTGTGGTTCCAGGAAAGGAAGGTGACTAGATAAGCAGGAAACTGCTGTACATAGGGGTTCGTGACAACATGACAGCACTGAATCTCATTGCAAGCTTGTGACTGTAAGCATGAGGATTATAGTAAACTGGGTTAGACAGGATGAGTAGGGTGGAGCTTAAATGACAGAAAACTGTTTTTCATTCATTTTGTTTGGTCTTACCCCCTGAACATGTTCCATTTTACTAAAAACCATATAGACATTGTGCATTATATCTTAAATTTTAATGGTAGCTCAATCAACTCGAAGATCGATCGAGTGCAAAAGTAACACATTTTATGCAACTTTGCAGTAAAAACATAAATTGTGTACAAAGCTCAAAGATATTAAATATTTTGTGTATTTATAATGCCATGTGTACAAATTGTAAACTATATTATTACATAGTTCATATACAATTCTAGTCCTTTGCATTTCTGTGATAAAGCTCACTGTGATGGCCTCTTGTTTAATGTATGATTTATATAATTTTATTTTCTTTTATTTCATGTATGTGTATAGTAAGTTTTAGAAAAATTAGACATGTGTTCTTGGGCAGATCTGTATTGTACAGAACTACAGATTCAGAACGTATTCGGATAATTGCACACAGACACGTATTCAAAAGAAGTACCCATTCTACAGGCTTTTTTTTTTTTTTTTAGCTTTTTGGTACTTTCTTTTTGATATATTTTATCAATAAAGCGCATTTAAAAAATTGTTCAACACAATAGTTTATTTATACAGTACATTGACAGTTATAGCAATGTGGCATATTTACATTGTATATGTATTTACCAAGTTCTGTATCCAGACTTCAGAGGTACTCAAAAAAGTATCTTCAATATGGGGATAGGTATTTTACCAGAATAATTTTTATATATAATATTTTACCAGAATACTTTATTTATATATATAGAATATGACACACACACACACACACACACACACACACACACACACACACACACACACACACACACACACACACAGTCATATTTAATAACTTTAAAAATGAGCTCCACCCTAAGGAGTGGTCAGTTTGTTTTACAGAATAAGTCAGAGAGGATCTGGAAAGAGAAGGAGGTGAAGACCACTTAAGACTCATTGCTGATAATTCAGATTTTACAAGGGCCCAAATCTTATCTTTAGCTTGATTTACATGTAATGTGAAGGTTTCCAGGCAGAACATCACTAAAAAGGGATCACTTCAAGTAAATTCTGACCATTATTTATTCAGAGAAAGCAAATTAAGATCATGTTTGTGTATATGTGTACAAGTTTTACAGATTTGTGAGGGCAAAAAAAAAACCACTTACAGCTACAATTTAAACACAAAAAAATAAAAAAATAAAAGAGCCAACAATTAGCATATGGTTACTGAGCTTAAGATTATGGTGAAGACTTGGTGTAACCAGAGTAGAATGTAGCTACATTAATACAAAAGTACACCTACACCAAAAGAGCATCAAGAGTGGAATGATGGAAACTACAGCAAAACTATGATTCAAATGCAGTCACTACAACACCTTTAGAAACCGTAGCACATTACAAGCCAACCTAAAGTATTTTCAATTTAATACTCTTTCCTGGTTAAAAAAAAAAAAAACTACATATTACTAAATGCTGTAAGATCACAGGTTTAGAAATTGTGTCATTCTTTAGTGTACATCAGGAAGCTGCATGCACACGTGCCAGTATGGTGCAGTGTCAGCCTGATGTGTTCTAGGAAAGGAGAAGTCTGACCAGCTGGCACACCTACTGAGATATAACATATAGGGAACAAAGCCTTTCTGTTTCTCTTTTTAAATCAGATACCAAAAATAGAAGTGTCTTCATCTGTTTAGTGTTTAGGGAGAAGTCAAATTTGCATTTACTGCCTTTACTTCTGGGGAATGTGGTAAATCTAGGAATAACACAGTCTGTGCAGTTATATGAAAATAATGCACCCAGGGCAGGGACTCAGGGAAGGGGGATGATGTGGGACAACACGAATCAGAGTGCCGCTATCCTGCCCCAAAGTACATTATTGTTGTGTGTGGTGGTGGTGGTGGGGGGGGGGGGGGGGGGGCGTGGTCAAGCATCGGTCTGTGACCGGAGGGCGGAGTCAGGGAAGGTAAGTGGCAGAATCACTACACCTGAGGTGAATTAACCTGTTTGTGTGTCTTCCTAGTCTGGCTAACGTGACTTCAAAGCTCTGCGAGCATTTGGTCTGGCAAAGCTATTAAGCCCAACCGTTTCCCAAAGCGTGTGGTTGACCCGCCTCCCTGAAATGCCTCAGTTTGCTACTGGTCGAAGCCAGAAAAGGCTGTGACGAAGCTTAAACCAATCACATCACTCTTTCCTCTGACGTATGTGACGCGACGGGGCTAACTGGTAGATTAAACCATAAACATCCTATTATTAAACTCTTACCGAAGCCGGTCGGAAGCAAGGTGAAAACGTCCTTCCTTTCAATAAATACCTCCAGGGCTGCTCTTTGCTCCGTTTTCAATGAGAACTTCCCGTTGAATGCTTTCAATACAGCATTCGTGAATGAAGTGCTTCCGGCATAGATTCTGTAAACAATCTATGGCTTCCGGTCGCAGTTCTACTACGTCAGTGCCTTGAACACGCCTCTACCCAGGGCCGCTGGAGATGCTCAAAGTTGATTGGCTCCCGATTTTTCGGGAGCTTGGAAAAGCTGTAGATAGCTTGCCTTGCCAGACTAAGTTCGCAACAGGTCCTCGTGTTGTGTCACACTTAGGATGGGCGGGCCCAGGCTAGTGTCTTCCCAGGAGCCGCGCCCTATTTAAGGAAGAGAGCGAGAGCAGAGCGGGCTCTCTCCCGACCAGAACTCGTGTGTGTGGCGTGTGTGTATGTCTATGTCTAAGTAAATGTGTAGAAGCTGAAAAGCTAATAATAAAAGAGTTAGTGAGAACTCAGTACTGGCCTGCCGTGCTTCTGTGCTCCACCCACCTAAACACTTGCTACATTGTGTAACCATATGGTCTAGAATGTGTTATTAGGGCCCGAGCCCTATGGGCGAAGGCCCTATTGTTCTTGTAAGAGTTCACTATTATTATTCTTCTTCCGTCTTCTTCTTCTTCTTCTTCTTTATTTTTCTCCGCTGTTGGGCCATTTTCGGGGCGCTTGCCATGGGCGAAAACGCACGAAATTTGGCACCAGTTCCGAGAATTGCCACCGCTACTCAGAACCAGAAGCCCAAACTTGGCCGGGGCTCCGGGCCTCTATAGCGCCCCCTAAGTCGTTGTGATTTTGGCCTCCCGCACCCTCTTACTCCCTCCCATGTCATGTATACCACATTTTGGAAATTTTCGTCCATGGGGGGTGCTGTTTTTGGCCGACGCAATTGCTCCATAACGGGTTTTTGGTAAATAATTCCATAATGCTTCTCCTTCACACCACTACCTTGTGATAGTACGTTGCTGTTGTAGACACTTATTTTTCCATCTCCTAATCGCTCATGTACGGCATAGCGCCACCTACTGACATGGGAAAAACCAAAAAATTTATTCTTCAAAAATCTATATCTCATCTTCTATTTACTCAATTGTCATCAAACTTCATACGCAAACTCTTCATAGCTCACCTGACATCTACACCAAATTTTGTGCACTTTTGCCCCTGGGGGTGCTGGTTATGGCAAAAATGTTATTGCAGCTTCTGATCTGTCAAACTTGCCAAGCAAACTCTTTACAAGACCCTTATTGGGGCGCTTGCCATGGTCGACAACGTACGAAATTTGGCTCCTTTTTCTTAGACTGCCACCGCTACTGAGAACCAGGAGCCCAGATCCAGGCGGGCCTCAGGGCCTCTATAGCGCCCCCTAACTCGTTGTGATTTTGGCCTCCCGCATTAAGGTGCCTGGGTGCCATGTAGTTTGTAGTAGTGCCATGCCATTTGGTACGCATATGTATCTCACCAAGCCGGACAAAAATGTAATGCCAATGCATTAGCCACGCCCAACAGGAAGTGAGGTAATTTCACTTTTGTGCGAAATGCATGGCCACGAACACGGCGCAACTCCTCCTAGACCGTTCATAGGAATGTCACCAAAATTGATACACATGATCTGCAGACATGGCTGACAAAAGTTTCTAAATACGTTTCACGTAGCATGAACCGTTCAGAAGTTATACGTCAATCAATTTTCTCTGCAATATTTTACATGCTTAAAAATTCATAACAAATCTTCTGATTGCTCAAAACTGCTCATACTTCACACGCTAATCACTCATTGGGCTTCTGACATGTTACCCAATTTCTGTGATATTTCGCCACTGGGGGCGCTATTTTTGGGCAAAAATTCCAATCTTTCCTCAACTTTGGTCAAACTTCATGGCCACCCTCTTACTACCTCCCATGTCATGTATACCACATTTTTGGAATTTTCGTCCATGGGGGCGCTGTTTTTGGCCGACGCAATTGCTCCAACACGGGTTTTTGGTAAATAATTCCATAATGCTTTTCCTTCACACCACTACCTTGTGGTAATGTCTCTTGCCGAAGAAGCTGTGGAAGGTATTTCGCGGGGACGCATGCCCCCGCCCCCCTTGGCCGCTGGCGCGAGGGCCCGTCGAGGCCGCTTGCGGCTTTAATTCCACTTATACCTGAGTGATTTGCCAACAATTGCAATGCTTAATTTATTAATGAAGGGTACATCTGGGATTTTGATGGATTATATCTTTAATGTTGTGGAATGTTGAAGAGACAAATTAGTTTCTGCTCTAACTTGAATTACATCCATGATAAACAGTCATGATGATGAACCAAACTGTCTCTCTAAAACAATGCAGCTTGTTATTTTGTAGAGAAACCGGTAATCTTTGTCATGTTGGATGCTATTTGCAATATTAAGAAATATTACAAAACTCAGTTGTCTTGCACTTAGTGAATTGCTTCAAGAGCCTATCAACCAGCTTTCTCTCTAAACACTGAAATACTATGGAGACATGATTGGGAACTTATGAGTCATCTGAATCTGAGTACAATTTCCTGGTTCAATTAAAAATAGTATTTATCACTGCAGTTCTAAAGATTTCATTTTAAGAGCTGTGACTGCCTAGAATCTAAGGAAAGACTAGTTTTTTGGGTGTAGTTATCATCCTAGGCTATGCTATATCTAGCCATGCCTAGTGACATTCAGTTTCTCATAAGTGAAACTTTTGGCATGGTGTTTTCTAGTGTGTCATAGTTACTTTCCAGAATTTCTCTCTCTCTCTCTCTCTCTCATTTCTGGTTAAAAAAAATTCACTGAAGTACATTAAAGTATCTCCAAGTTCATTGCTAGGAGAGAGTTCAGAGAGAATTGCCAAGTAATGTATTGGAAAACAAGGGTGGCATGCTGGCAAAGCAGTTTGTGTTGGTCCTCAGCTCATGTTACTGTCTTTGTGGGGGTTGACTGGCCACACTAAATCAGTGGGTTTACATGCACATAGAGAGAATCGAATTTCTGCCGTTGCGCGACTGAAATCGAAGTTCAAAATGCCATGTATACACCTTAATTCGGCTGAAATTGAACCGAACTTGATTTCTCGGAATCGAGTTACACGACCTAGATTATGCGATTTCTGCCGAGCTACTTAGTGCATGTATACCCTATTGAGCTACGTATTCGAGCTACTTACTTCAGCACTGCCCCTTCCGGAAGTGACGAGTGACGAGACCACAAGCGGGAAACACAACAGCCTCGGTCGGCATGACAACGAATCATGACAACGGCATGAATCTTTTCTTTTTGTGGCATTGTTTGCACTGTTAAAATTTAGCTCACTTACTGTATCACCAAATACATCTGTACAGCTGTTGCATAGCAAGTCATTGTATTTGTATATATATATATATATATATATATATATATATATATATATATATATATATATATATCCAACATCTGAAGAATGTCAATAAAAACAAAACAATTGAACTTTTTGTGTGTTTATTAAGACATAAGTTAAATTGTAAGCAAAAAAAATATTTTTTTGTAAGCAAAAAATGGACTTTAGAAAAATATACAATTGTGCAAAATAAGTTGTCTTACAAAACAGTGGTCTGCGCAGGACAGTTTGTAGCCATACAGTATGTTAGAGCAAGCCTAACAGCTTGAGCACGGAACTTGTGAACACGGAACTGCCAGTGTTGCCAGATTGGGCGGTTTTAAGTGCATTTTGGCGGATTTGAACATGTTTTGGGCTGGAAAACGTCAGCAGTATCTGGCAACACTGCTGATAACTTTGTTTATACTCTTGAATAGCTCTTCTTCATGACGACAACCGGAAGTGTACCAACACAATGGGGCGTGTACCGCCACCTGTGGCTTGGGTGCACAATGTACCTCACACAATAGCTCGATTTCCTTGTGTGCATGTAGGATTGGATTTCTCTGGCACCCCTGCTGGGACCCTTAGCTCGATTACCGACAGTAGCTCGATTTGGATGTGCATGTAAACGCACTGATAGATGCCTCACTCAGTGCGTTTACATGCACATCCAAATCGAGCTACTGTTGGTAATCGAGCTAAGGGTCCCAGCAGGGGTGCCAGAGAAATCCAATCCTACATGCACACAAGTTAATTGAGCTATTGTGTGAGGTACATTGTGCACCCGAGCCACAGGTGGCGGTACACGCCCCATCGTGTTGGTACACTTCCGGTTGTCGTCATGAAGAGCTATTCAAGAGAAAAGATTCATGCCATTGTCATGATTCGTTGTCATGCCAACCGAGGCTGTTGTGTTTCCCGCTTGTGGTCTCGTCACTCGTCACTTCCGGAAGGGGCAGTGCTGAAGTAAGTAGCTCGAATACGTAGCTCAATAGGGTATACATGCACTAAGTAGCTCGGCAGAAATCGCATAATCTAGGTCGTGTAGCTCGATTCCGAGAAATCAAGTTCGGTTCAATTTCAGCCGAATTAAGGTGTATACATGGCATTTTGAACTTCGATTTCAGTCGAGCAATGGCAGAAATTCGATTATATGTGCATGTAAACGCACTGACTGTGAATGAATATGCGAATGTGTGTATCCGTTCCTGTCCAATACTGTACTCTTTTTTTTAAAGCAATGACTGCCACTATTTGGGAATATATAGGTGTAGACTTACCGTATACAGGTATACAATGCCTTGCAAAAGTATTCATACCCCTTGAACTTTTTCACATTTTTCCACCTTACAGCCATGAACTTAAAAGTTTTTTATTGAGATTTTATGTGATAGACCAACACAGAGTAGCACATAATTGTGAAGTGAAACGAAAATGATAAATGGTCTTCAAAATTTTAAACAAATACAAATCTGAAAAATATGATGTGCATTAGTATTCAGCCCCCCTGCGTCAATACTTTGTAGAGCCAACTTTTGCTGCAGTTACAGCTGCAAGTCTTTTGTGGTATGTCTCTACCAGCTTTGTACATCTAGACACTGAAATTTTTGCCCATTCTTCTTTGCAAAATAGCTCAAGCTCAGCCAGATTGGATGGAGAGTGTCTGTGAACAGCAATTTTCAAGTCTTGCCACAGATGCTCAATGGGATTTAGGTCTGGACTTTGACTGGGCCATTCTAACACATGAATATTCTTTGATCTAAACCATTCCATTGTAGGTCTGTATGTTTAGGGTCATTGTCTTGCTGGAAGGTGAATCTCCTTCCCAGTCTCAAGTCTTTTGCAGCCTCCAACAGGTTTTCTTCAAGGATTGCCCTGTATTTAGCTCCATCCATCTTCCCATCAACTCTGACCAGCTTCCCTGTCCCTGCTGAAGAAAAGCATCCCCATAGCATGATGCTGCCACCACCATGTGTCACAGTGGGGATGGTGTGTGCAGGGTGATGAGCAGTGTTAGTTTTCTGCCACACATAGCGCTTTGCATTTAGGCCAAAAAGTTTAACTTTGGTCTCATCTGACCAAAGCACCTTCTTCCACATGTTTGCTGTGTCCCCTACATGACTTCTTATGCCTGTCTTTCAACAATGGCTTTCTTCTTGCCACTCTTCCAAAAAGGCCAGATTTGTGGAGTGTATGACTTATAGTTGTCCTGTGCACAGATTCTCCCACCTGAGCTGTGGATTTCTGCAGCTCCTCCAGAGTGATCATGGGCCTCTTGGCTGCTTCTCTGACCAGTGCTCTCCTTGCTTGCTCTGTCAGTTTAGGTGGACGGCCATGTTTTGGTAGGTTTGCAGTTGTGCCATACTTTTTCCATTTTTGAATGATGGATTGAACAGTACTTCTTGAGATGTTCAGAGCTTGGGATATTTATTTATAACCTAACCCTGCTTTAAACTTCTCCAGAACTTTATCCCTGTCCTGTCTGGTGAGTTCTTTGGTCTTCATGATGCTGTTTGTTCTTCAGTGTTCTCTACCAAACCACTGAGGCCTTCACAGAACAAGTGTATTCATGCTGAGAGTAAATTACACACAGTAGGACTCTATTAACTAATTAGATGACTTCTGAAGGCAATTGATTGCACTGGATTGTATTTAGAGGTATCAGAGGACAGGGTGCCGAATACTAATGCACACCACATTTTTCAGATTTTTATTTGTTTAAAATTTTGAAGACCATTTATCATTTTCATTTCACTTCAGGATTATGTGCTACTCTCTGTCGGTCTGTCACATAAAATCTCAATAAAAAACTTTTAAGTTTGTGGTTGTAAGGTGGAAAAATGTGAAAAAGTTCAAGGGGTATGAATACTTTTGCAAGGCACTGTATTTTAGAGAACTTGTTCTTGTCAGGGACTGGAGATTGAAGATGAAATTGGTGGTGCAGTGGTTAGCACTGTTGACTCACAACAAGAAGGTTCTAGCGTCAGGCTAATGGCCAACAGGGCCTTTCTTTATGGAGTTTGCATGTTCTCCCCTTGTCTGTGTGGGTTTCCTCTGGGTGCTCCAGTTTCCCCCACAGTCCAAAGATATGCAGTTGAGTAACTGTCTAATCTAAAGCCTCACTCACAACCCGCCGTATGGGCTGCTACGGGCAGTCTACGGTAAAAAATGTGCCAAAACCATGCTTGAGACTTGGGTGTGTTCAGTGCTGTAGAAGGTCGCAGACTGCTTGTGGAGACTTTTGGCCCTGCACATGCAAATTCTACGAGTCCTGCGACAAATCAAGAATGCATACACTACGTACGGGACCCGTACTCCTTTTGTACACCTGAACCAAGTCAGCGGTATGGCTAGTAGGGGCTTTTTGTGATGACAGCATGAGTGACGCACAGTCATTGTATGAGTGACGTGCCTCAGAAGTACTACACAAGTATTCCACACGTGCTATTTGTGTGGCCCACAAGACAGAAGTACATCTCACTTTCTACCTCTATGTGTGGCGTGCACGCAGCGCACGTAACCGGCACGCTGCGCATGCGACCTGCATGTGACATGAGGGGCAAGACTCTGGGTATACCGTATATATTGGGGAGGAACCAAGGAACCGATCATGTAGCATGTAGCATTGTAGAAGGGAAGAAGACCACCTCTTTTGCTGTTTTTATTTGAGTATATGTTAATTTACCATGCAAACGTCAAATAATAAAACATGAGTATAAGGGAATAATGCATTTTATTACATTGTAAAAAATTCCAAACTAAATAGCCCAACAGTTTAAGCATTGAAACACACTTTGACTCTGACTCTGAGCTACTGTCCTGCTCCTACTCCTGCTGAGTGGTGGGACAGGGTGTCGGGATGTCCTTGTCCTCATCACTGAGCATGGCACAATGGCCTGACAGTGATGATGGGATTGCAATGTCCTCACTTCTGGGCATCGTTAGCTGAAACATACATGAAAATCAGCATATATAATATTAATTACATAAGCATATAGATACTGAAATGTATGGATTGGAGACCATACTCTTAACGAAGAGACAGGAGGCAAAGTTGGAGATGGTGGAGTTGAGGATGTTAAGGTTTGCGATGGGAGTGACGAGGTTGGACAGGATAAGGAATGAGCACATCAGAGGGACAGCACATGTGGAGAGCTTGGGAGTTAAGCTAAGAGAGATGAGACTGAGATGGTATGGGCACATCCTGAGAAGAGATGCAGAGCATGTTCGAAGGAGAATGTTGAGGATGGAGCTGCCAGGCACACAAAAACAAGGAAGGCCAAAGAGAAGATACATGGATGTGGTGAGAGAGGACATGAAAGTGGCAGGTGTGGTAGAGAAGGATGCAGAAGACAGGGAGCAATGGAGATGAAAGATTCGCTGTGGTGACCCCTAATTGGGAGCAGCCAAAAGAAGAAGATATAGATACTGAAATGAATGTTTAAAGCATGTGTATTTCCCTGTGAAAATTTACCTGTGGTGGGGTGCTGTGCCTTCTGCTGGCTTGAAGGCATACTTCTCCCTGTCCGTGCAGCGCTCACCAGTGCTGCTACCATCATCATCAAATTCTTTCTCCTCCTCCAGCAGAGGTGCTGTTTCAGGCTGAGTTACTTCACTTTTGCTCGCTTCTTCTTGGGTCCCATTTTCTAAACTTTAAACTAAAAATTTTTTAAATTTTCCCACAAAATATCCAATGTTCTTCAGTCGAAAGACAGATGCAGAATGCTGCAGACATGCTGGTTTTATACCCACTCCTGGCTTGCGTCACACACAAGTTATGAGTGATTGTAACATGCTAATCACATGAGTCACACATGCTTCACAAGTGCGGCCCAAACTCGTAGTGCAGAAAACGGGTAAAATGCAAGTCTCACACACTTCACACTCATTGAACACGCACACTCACTGAACACGTACTGATCACATGCATCAGCTTTCCATGGGGTAACAGCGCAATTTTTCCCACACCTTGAGGAAGTCAGGTGTGCAACCTGTACTTGACAACTACTTTGCCCATACTCCTCCCCCAAACTTTCCCCTGGGTTCACCGCGACCCTGTGGCATGGCTGCGAGCTACCAAACTGTGCGACCCATGCGTGTCCAAAACACTTACGGCAGGTTGTGAGTGAGGCTTTAATTATTCATAGGTGTGAATGCTTGTTTGTCTGGGAAGCTGCAACAGACCTAGCAAAATGGTGGTAGATGAAGTGTGCTCTTGATAGACACTGACAGCCTTGTAAGAGGCTGGCAAGTGACAGGTCAATTGGCCTACAGGGCGTCAGGATAAAATAAATAGTGAAACAGGATGTAGGTACAGACACCTGACCAGGTCATGTGATATACTTGGACTGATGGGAAATGTAGATTCTGCACCATTACTGACATGACAGAACCACCATCCCCCACACTCATTCTCCCAACAAAACCAGTCATGTCCGGGTCCTGGACCTCCACCAGCTTTTGGAGGCCTGGGGGATGACGTGGTCCAAAATAAGTGTTACCCTTAGCGGAGTAGGGAGGCGGAGCAATGTCCTCATCAGAACAAGTGACAGCATGGAATAGACAGCCCTTATATAAATAATTGTAATTTGTAATGCAATAATAGGATTATATTCACTGTTTCAGGATGCCTGATTTTCTTTTTTTTCCATTCAGTCTATCTCATCACAAACAATGTCTCCAACTTCATTTTCATGATCTGATTCTATTTTACCTAACTCACATTCTCTTTTGCAGTTTTTGTGAAATTAATTTGCTTTTTGAATTTTGAAATCAGATAATAAATGCTTGTTGTTGGATCACCAATAGTTATCTGTATTCAGATATGTCAGAGCTTGTAAAGAGCATGTTAGCAGATGCCATTGTCTGGCTGAACTGAAATAAACTTGGAGTTGTGGATTAGCGTGAGGTCATGCATCTCCTTCGTCTGTGTTTTCCATAACGACAGTTATGTTACAGTCCTGTATGTGCTGAAAAATGTTTTCCAAGTAGCTCTGGTGGTTTCCATGAATGTACAAGAGTTTGCCCTGACGTCAGGGCTCTGTTGTGGTTGCTATGGAAGTGGATTGTTTATTTCTCTATCTTTCCTGGGAGAACTTCCAGCTTTCATTCCCTCTGGTTTTTTTAAGTTAATGTGAACGTAGTCTAAATGTAAATATTTGATTCAGTTGCAATGCAGAGGCATGTTTTCAGTTTGTTGTTTGTGTTATAAACAGGCAGAAACCAAAAGGTATCTAGTAAGAAATTTAACAGGACAAAAAAACTCCACTGATTATTTCAGTACACACACACACACGCACTGAAAACATGGTGGACACTGATTAAAGAATGTCCACCATGTTTTCAGTGTATATATATATATATATATATATATATATATATATATATATATATATATATATATATATATATAGTAGAGTAAAAAGTCTCTGTCAGCCAACAACCAGTCTGTCCAAAAGGATCCAAAGGATACCACGGGTCCCAGCAGTGTAGATATAGATAATGTAGAATAGAAAAATTTCACTCTGACACTCAACTTTTGAACATTATTAAAAATTTATTCTCGACAAACATTTCGGCCATCAGCCTTCTTCAGTGTAAAAAAAACCCCAAACTGAAGACACTGAAGAAGGCTGAAGGCCGAAACGTTTGTCGAGAATAAATTTTTAATAATGTTCAAAAGTTGGGTGTCAGAGTGAAATTTTTCTATTCTACATTATATATATATATATATATATATATATATATATACTGAAAACATGGTGGACATTCTTTAATCAGTGGAGTTTTTTTGTCCTGATAGGGCGGCACGGTGGTGTAGTGGTTAGCGCTGTCGCCTCACAGCTAGAAGATCCGGGTTCGAGCCCTGTGGCCGGCGAGAGCCTTTCTGTGTGGAGTTTGCATGTTCTCCTTGTGGCCGCGTAGGTTTCCTCCGGGTGCTCCAGTTTCCCCCACAGTCCAAAGACATGCAGGTTAGGTTAACTGGTGACTCTAAATTGACCGTGAGTGTGAATGGTTGTCTGTGTCTATGTGTCAGCCGTTTGATGACCTGGCGACTTGTCCAGGGTGTACCCCGCCTTTCGACCGTAGTCAGCTGGGATAGGCTCCAGCTCGCCTGCGACCCTGTAGAAGGATAAAGCGGCTAGAGATAATGATATATATATATATATATATATATATAGTCCAGTACATAAATATTTGAACATTGATAAAGTTATTGTTATTTTAACTGTCAACCACAGTATATAGTAGTTAGAATTATACAAATATATATAAAAATAAAAGTCCATAAGTATGTGGACACCTGCCCATCATAGACATATGTGGGCTGTCCCCAAACTATTGCCACAAAGTTGGAAGCACACAACTGCATATACAGTGGTGCTTGAAAGTTTGTGAACCCTTTAGAATTTTCTATATTTTTGCATAAATATGACCTAAAACATCATCAGATTTTCACACAAGTCCTAAAAGTAGATAAAGAGAACCCAGTTAAACAAATGAGACAAAAATATTATATTTGGTCATTTATTTATTGAGGAAAATGATCCAATATTAAATATCTGTGAGTGGCAAAAGTATGCGAACCTTTGCTTTCAGTATCTGGTGTGACCCCCTTGTGCAGCAATAACTGCAACTAAATGTTTCTGGTAACTGTTGATCAGTCCTGCACACCGGCTTGGAGGAATTTTAGCCCATTCCTCCATGCAGAACAGCTTCAACTCTGGGATGTTGGTGGGTTTCCTCACATGAACTGCTCGCTTCAGGTCCTTCCACAAAATTTCGATTGGATTAAGGTCAGGACTTTGACTTGGCCATTCCAAAAGATTAACTTTATTCTTCTTTAACCATTCTTTGGTAGAATGACTTGTGTGCTTAGGGTCGTTGTCTTGCTGCATGACCCACCTTCTCTTGAGATTCAGTTCATGGACAGATGTCCTGACATTTTCCTTTAGAATTCGCTGGTATAATTCAGAATTCATTGTTCCATCAGTGATGTCAAGCTGTCCTGGCCCAGATGCAGTAAAACAGTCTCAAACCATGATACTACCACCACCATGTTTCACAGATGGGATGAGGTTCTTATGCTGGAATGGAATGTTTTTCTTTCTCCAAACGTAACGCTTCTCATTTAAACCATAAAGTTCTATTTTGGTCTCATCTGTCCACAAAACATTTTTCCAATAGCCTTCTGGCTTGTCCACATGATCTTTAGCAAACTGCAGACGAGCAGTAATGTTCTTTTTGGAGAGCAGTGGCTTTCTCCTTGCAACCCTGCCATGCACACCATTGTTGTTCAGTGTTTTCCTGATGGTGGACTCATGAACATTAACATTATCCAAAGTGAGCGAGGCCTTCAGTCACTTAGAAGTTACCCTGGGGTCCTTTGTGACCTCACCGACTATTACACACCTTGCTCTTGGAGTGATCTTTGTTGGTTGACCACTCCTGGGGAGGGTAACAATGGTCTAGAATTTCCTCCATTTGTACACAATCTGTCTGACTGTGGATTGGTGGAGTCCAAATTCTTTAGAGATAGTTTTATAACCTTTTCCAGCCTGATGAGCATCAACAACGCTTTTTCTGAGATCCTCAGAAATCTCCTTTATTCATGCCATGATACACTTCCATAAACATGTGTTGTGAAGATCAGACTTTGATAGATCCCTGTTCTTTAAATAAAACAGGGTGCCCACTCACACCTGACTGTCATCCCATTGATTGAAAAACACTTGACTCTAATTTCACCTTCAATTAACTGCTAATCCTAGAGGTTCACATACTTTTGCATACTAATTATATTTGGTCATTTGGTTCACATACTAATTATATTTGGTCATTTATTTATTGAGGAAAATGATCCAATATTACACATCTGTGAGTGCACAGATGTGTAATATTGGATCATTTTCCTCAATAAATAAATGACCAAATATAATATTTTTGTCTCATTTGTTTAACGGGGTTCTCTTTATCTACTTTTAGGACTTGTGTGAAAATCTGATGATGTTTTAGGTCATATTAATGCAAAAATATAGAAAATTCTAAAGGGTTCACAAACTTTCAAGCACCACTGTAATATATTTTTTTTATGCTGTAGCATTACAATTTCCCTTCATTGGAAGTAAGGGGTCATGGGGATTTTTGCTCATACAGCCTCAAGGGCATTAGTGAGGTCAGACACTGACATCAAGTGAGAAGACCTAGTGTGCAGTCAGCATTTCAGTTCATCACAGAAGTGTTCCATGGGGTTGAGATCAGGGCGTGAGTCACTCTACTCTAGTTCCTGTCTGGATGTTACATTTTTTTTATCTCTGTAGTTACATGGATAGTGGGTAGAATAGAGTGTTGATCCCACCTTGAACACCGTAGTTACCTGTGAATGAATGAATGTAAATGTTTTTGATCTGAAGGCCATGGTTTTTATTCTTGACTGTGGTTATTTTCATCATTTATTCATTCATTAATCTTCAGTAACTGCTTTATGCCTGTGAGGGTCATGGTGGATCCAGAGCCTACCCTGGAAACACTGGGCATGAGGTGGGAATACACATCGGATGGGTCGAGTAGTTTAGTATAATTTAGTGTAGTTAATATACTGTTTATTTCTGAGAAGTGGGGGAAACCAGAGAACCTGGAGGAAACCCACATGGAATTGCACAGAAACTCCAACCAGACATTAACCTGAACTGAAGCTGAAACCAGCAATGCCACCAGCTACAGCAATGTGTCATGACATTAAACTCATCCACCTAATGAAAGTGGAAATTTTGAGTTTGACTGCAATGAATTGGTTTGCCCATTCAGGGTGTTCTAGTCTTCCACCCAGTGTTCCCGGAATAGTCTCCAGCTCCATCAAGATCCTGACCAGCTAAAATGTTTATTGAAGATGAATGAAAGTTGATGAACCCTGAAGATAATACATTGTGTCATAGATCAGTGGAGATTTTGAGCCAAAACTCTAAGGTTGTGTTTGCTTACTGTGCATTATGTCAGTCCTGTGAGAATGAAATATATGTTGTGTGTATGAGAAATCAGGAACATCTTGAGCTAACTCTCAAACTGTCCCAGGTCACTACCTGGACACTAAATTCTTGAATCAGCTATTTTAATTCCTTTGAGCATTAAGTCTAAATATGACTCATACTGCATGATCTCATTTCATTTTGTACCTTTAACCTTTTTGCTTTCTTTACTAATTTGCTCCAGGACCATTTACTATAAATGCCTTTAGCATGACCGAAAATGAAAGTATTAGATGCTATAGTAAAATGTGCTGTCTCAATTCCATTTATAGTGTGTGTGTGTGTGTGTGTGTGTGTGTGTGTGTGTGTGTGTGTGTGTGTGTGTGTGTGTGTTGCATGTTCATAATAACAATATGCATCCACAAAGCATGCAACCTGAGCAAAAATCCTCCCCATGACAGGGAAAAGAAAAGGCCCTCAGTTACAGGAAATTAGGAAATGCTTTCATGACTCAGATAAGTACACAATATGCAATGATATGATAAAGAGGACACTTCATTCCTTGTCAAAAGTCTAACAACTTTCCACTGAAATTCAGGAGATACTGGAGTTTCTTGAAGTACAGATGAACAGGAAATGTTTTAATGCTCTTCCATAGCATAGTGTTTAAGTTGAGTCCTCATAACTAATCACATACTAATCTAGGACAATTGTTTTGTCCTAGAAGTGTGTGCTTTAATATAATCACATTCAGATGTAAGAGTTCCTACCCAGAAGATCCTGTACAACAATCTTTTCCTTCCCTCATACTTGGTAATCTGACACACACACACACACACACACACACACACACACACACACACACACACACACACACACACACACACACTTTCTTGTGCTTCTATCTTTGTGGGGACACTCTTTGGCATAATGCATTCCCTAGCCCCTTGCCCTCACAACTAAATGTCTAAACCATCACAACTAAATGTCTGACCCCAACCCTTACCATAACCCTAACCTAAGCCTAATTCTAACCTGAACCCTAAAACTAAGCCTTAACCATCAAACAGCCCTTTGAAGAAGTGAGGACCAGCCAAAATGTCCTCACTTCCCAAAAATGTCTTTGCTCTGTTGGAAAAAAAAATTCCAGTCCTCAAAATGTAACCAGTACAAGTACACACACACACACACACACACACACACACACACACACACACACACACAGACAGAGAGAGAATTTAAAAAGGCCCAATAATTCAAAAAGCTTTGAATTATTGTATTGAATATTGGTTTGTCATTTTAAGCCATTCTTTTAAGGTTCAAAATAATTCTGAGGTTGAATATAAAGGAATGGGGTAACCATCTATTTCTATGTCCAAATTTTTATACATCAAACCTGTCCCTGAGTTCCCACCACTGACCAGATTATTTTGGTTGGGGACCACAATGACACTCAGCAATGCTGCTGGCATGGTAATTGAAGAGTCTCACCCATGCTTCATAATAAATCTCACCTGAAGCTGTGAGAGCTGTACCCAAGAAATGGCGCTGTACCAATAAGACAGTCATGTGCTCATCCCAGGACTCTTTGTTTCCCCATTATGCTCATCCTTTTGATCATCCTTTCAAAACACTTAATACTGTTTTACTTTACAGTGTACAGTTGTGGAAGGGTAAAGGTTATATAATCCCACTATCCAGTGTAACCCAGAGGAGGACCTTTGAGTCTGGTTCCCCTCAAAATTTCTTCCTCCAAGGTTTTTCTTGCAACTGTCACCTCTGGTTTGCTCAGTAGAAATCTAAATCCGAATTTCTGTAAAGCTACAGCTTTGTGACATAATGTGTTGTTAAACACACTGACTGGAGAAAACCTGGATGACATAGCTCTATTGTCTTCCAGTCTATAGAAATGAAGCCAAAATACCTTAACCATGTTGTCAAATTTGGGGCCAGAGATTGTGCAGTAGAGGCTTTCTGCTACTAGAGTATGCACAGTCTATATAGAAAGCTTAAACAGTTTCTGTTGGAGATATTTCATTAACACAGATGTGTTAATGAAATCTTAGGACATTAATCACATGAAGATGAATTGGAAATTCCCAAATTCACTGATGTGACTAATATTACACATTCATCACTGGTGAGTTAATTATTATTTGGGACATGGCAGTTCTGAGCACACTGTAAAGTTACTAGCCTACTTATAAAATCCATCCTGATGTTATGTTGGCAGCAGGCCAGTCAAGCACATGCACTCTGTGTCTAAAAAAGCCACATTGTTGTAGCACATGCAGAATGAGGCTTGGCATTGTCCTGTTGAAATAAGTGTGGACTTCCCATGAAGAGAGTTTGCCTATTCCTGTGGTATTTGGTTTGAATTTCAGCAAAATTGCCCACAGTTCACCTGCTTCACATCAAAGAAGTTTTTGCTTCACTGAAATGCACCACTGCTCCTGTTATCAATTAGTATACTGTAGCTACCATGGAGTTCTTGTGAAAGCATCTGCTGGGCTATGTGTATTTCCAGAAATACATTGGAAATCCCTGCTTCTTCTTATGCATTGAGATGAGTGGTGAATCTGAAAGTGGAAGCTAACACACCCATACTGCCATACCGGTGTTCCCAGTGTATACATGATTCATAACTGTGTAATTCTTTTGAAGAGCTCAGTTCATCTATTTGATCAGGGTAACCTTTCATTTTATAATGTTTCCACAGAATACATGAACAATAGTTAAATGCACAAACATTCCATGGGATTATAACTCACTGTACTAAACACTGTGTGTAAAGGGTGTTAGTAGTGCAGGGCCATTGGAATGGGCTTTTCAATTGTCTTCACTTCATGCAGTATAAATACCACCATTGTCATATGTATGTCAGTCAGAGCCTTTATTTACAACCCTGATTCCAAAAAAGTTGGGACAAAGTACAAATTGTAAATAAAAATGGAATGCAATGATGTGGAAGTTTCAAAATTCCATATTATATTCAGAATAGAACATAGATGACATATCAAATGTTTAAACTGAGAAAATGTATCATTTAACTCTTTACCCCTTAATGACGACATATGACGACCCCGTGTATATCCCTTAATGACGACCCCGTGTATAATGACGACATATGATGCCTTGTCTAAAACCTTGTCAAAACCTTGTCTTTAGAATTTTTTTCTTGTAAATATGTTCTCAGGGTGAACAGTATATAAATATACAAGGGTGGCTGTAGCAACTGCTTTAAGGGGTAAAGAGTTAAAGAGAAAAATTAGGTGATTTTAAATTTCATGACAACAACACATCTCAAAAAAGTTGGGACAAGGCCATGTTTACCACTGTGAGACATCCCCTTTTCTCTTTACAACAGTCTGTAAACATCTGGGGACTGAGGAGACAAGTTGCTCAAGTTTAGGGATAGGAATGTTAACCCATTCTTGTCTAATGTAGGATTCTAGTTGCTCAACTGTCTTAGGTCTTTTTTGTCGTATCTTCCATTTTATGATGCGCCAAATGTTTTCTATGGGTGAAAGATCTGGACTGCAGGCTGGCCAGTTCTGTACCCAGACCCTTCTTCTATGCAGCCATGATGCTGTAATTGATGCAGTATGTGGTTTGGCATTGTCATGTTGGGAAATGCAAGGTCTTCCCTGAAAGAGACGTCGTCTGGATGGGAGCATATGTTGCTCTAGAACCTGGATATACCTTTCAGCATTGATGGTGTCTTTCCAGATGTGTAAGCTGCCCATGCCACACGCACTAATGCAACCCCATACCATCAGAGATGCAGGCTTCTGAACTGAGCGCTAACAACAACTTGGGTCGTCCTTCTCCTCTTTAGTCCGAATGACACGGCGTCCCTGATTTCCATAAAGAACTTCAAATTTTGATTCGTCTGACCACAGAACAGTTTTCCACTTTGCCACAGTCCATTTTAAATGAGCCTTGGCCCAGAGAAGACGTCTGCGCTTCTGGATCATGTTTAGATACGGCTTCTTCTTTGAACTATAGAGTTTTAGCTGGCAACGGCGGATGGCACGGTGAAGTGTGTTCACAGATAATGTTCTCTGGAAATATTCCTGAGCCCATTTTGTGATTTCCAATACAGAAGCATGCCTATATGTGATGCAGTGCCGTCTAAGGGCCCGAAGATCACGGGCACCCAGTATGGTTTTCCAGCCTTGGCACAGAGATTCTTCCAGATTCTCTGAATCTTTTGATGATATTATGCACTGTAGATGATGATAAGTTCAAACTCTTTGCAATTTTACACTGTCAAACTCCTTTCTGATATTGCTTCACTATTTGTCGGCGCAGAATTAGGGGGATCTTCCCATCTTTTCTTCTGAGAGCCGCTGCCACTCCAAGATGCTCTTTTTATACCCAGTCATGTTAATGAACTATTGCCAATTGACCTAATGCGTTGCAATTTGGTCCTCCAGCTGTTCCTTTTTTGTACCTTTAACTTTTCCAGCCACTTATTGCCCCTGTCCCAACTTTTTTGAGATGTGTTGCTGTCATGAAATTTCAAATGAGCCAATATTTGGCATGAAATTTCAAAATGTCTCACTTTCAACATTTGATATTTTGTCTATGTTCTATTGTGAATACAATATCAGTTTTTGAGATCTGTAAATTATTGCATTCTGTTTTTATTTACAATTTGTACTTTGTCCCAACTTTTTTGGAATCAGGGTTGTATTACTTGTAAGTGTCTAGAGCAATCTTCCAAGTGTGACTTTCGACGGTCCATATGGGGCCGTCCTCCACAGGAGCAATGCAATGAGACTCCAGCCAGACATAGGGCATCAGGATAGATCAGGCAGGTCTGAGGAACAGAAGAGGTCAGCATCTTGATTGACATATAAGGATTGACATATAACTCAGAAAGACAGACAGAGTAGGGGGGAGGGTTAGTGGACCCTGAGTGATGACTCTGTGCAGCTAGCAGACAATCAGTTTAGCCTGTTTTTCTGCTCCCTGGCCTTGGCTCTGGATTGTCAGAAATTAACTAGGCCTGTTCTGAGACTATGACCTATGCTGCAGGAAATGAGAGCAGCACCTTCCCAAGTGGGATGGATACTGTCCCGCCCTAACAGGCCAGCAGTGCCCTCAAAATTAGCCCAATTATCTATAAAGCCCACACTGTTTTCAGAGCACCACCTGGACAACCAGCAGTTCAGTGACTATAACCTGCTGTAAGCTACATCGCCACGCCGCACTGGGATGGGGCCAGAGCATACTACAGCATCGGACATTGTCTTCGCTAATTTAAACACCTCTACAAACTTACTCTTAGTAACCTCAGACTGACAAAGGCATATATCATTAGCTCCTACATGCATCTCTGAGAACCTGTGCTTGCCTAGGACCCTAAGATTACCTGCTATGTCCGGCACCCTGGCTCCTGGTATACACCTGACTAAAGCTGCTGGTGTCCCTAAAGGCTGAGCTAATTTCATATGCCTTATGTTAGAGTCCCCTATAACGAGAGCTCTTTCAGGTTTCTCAGTGGGTGCATCACTAAGGAGAGCAAACCTGTTCGACATGTGATGCGGAGAGGAGTGGTGCTCCTGTGGGCGAGCTTCAGCAGTAGCTTTGGCTCTACGCTTATGCCACCGAGCCGTCACCCATTTGCCCCACTGTAAGGGCTCTAATACTGGAGTTGGGGGATTACTAACTCTACCTAGGGCATCCATTCTTTCCCCTACAGAAACTACTCTAAACTACTAAATGTTCTCATTTTCACTGGCCTTCTCTAAAGTCGGGATACACGCTTCTAACACTGTAACCTTTTCCATCAGAGAGCTAACTAATCTGCACTTATCACAAATAAAGCTATCACTAGCGACGGAGGAAGAATGACTAAACATCCTGCACTCAGCACACTGAACAGGCTGAAGGTGTGCCATGATGAAAAGATTCACATACCTTAATCAAAGATTTGTTGATATTAAAGCAGATCCAATGTGGATGGCCTCCGCTTGTGGTCTTTACGCAGGAGGAGAAAAAAAAGAAAGCTTCCGGTCTTGGCGTTCTTCTGAAAAAAGAGAGAAAAAACAGAAAAAGGAATGCAAAAGTGGAAAGTACAAAAAGGAAAGCGAAAGTACAATAAAAAATGAAGAGGATACTGGAAAATTGTTTGTTGAAAAAATTAAAAAAATTAGTGATTAACGCCAACACTCGTGGAAAAAAGACTCATCGCAAAAAACTTGGGAACCAGGAAGTGTCTCCAGGACACTTGGTGGATCTCCTCACACTTGAAAAAGGTGTTGGTTATGCACAAGCCATGGAAACAGCAGAACTCCAACAGTCACTGGCCGTTCTTATTGATCTTGCCCCTTCCCTGGGCACCTAGGCAGTGGGCCAGGCCACTTGATCAGCTCCCACTCTAGCATTGAAGTCTCCAAGGAGATAAAGGGCTTCAGTGCTAGGGATCCTGGATATCACTTCATCCAGGGCCTCGTAGAACTGGTCTTTTTCCTCAGGAGTTGAGTAGAGGGTTGGGGCATATACACTGATGATGTTGGCTGAGCCTGAGGATGTTGACAGCCGGAGGGTGAGGATTCTCTTGGTGCCTGCTGAAGGAGTTTCAGTGAGGGCAACAAGCATGTTCTTCACAGCGAAGCCAACACCATGCTGCCAGGGTTCATCCGAAGACTTCGATTGCCAGAAAAAGGTGTAGCTTGCTTCCCTGATGGTGCCGCTGTCAGCCAGTTGGGTCTCCTGGAGGCAGGCAACATTGACTTTTAGCCAGGAGAGTTCTCTGTCAATGACAGCAGTCCTCGCATCATTGATTTGTTGTAGGTCAGCCGTGAGACCAGAACACATGGTCCTGACATTCCAGCTTGCAAAATGAAGAGCTGGAGTCTTCCTTTTTCTACTGTTTGTTTTGCCTGGTGCAGGGTTTATGGCCCACTTTTCAAGATAGTTTCTAATCCCCACACACCCAGTGGGGCAGGCAGGCCATGGTGGGATAGCACCTAACTGGCTGGGAGCTGCCCAGCTTGAGGCGGGCAGTAGCTGTCCAGTGAGGTATGATGACCTCTCCCACCATCGGAAGTGGCCCCTAGCACTCGTTTCCTTTGCCAATCAGATGAGCTTCAAACCGGTAACTGCTCACTTCCCGTGTTGAACCGGCACCTTTTGATGTCACTGGAGTGTCCTCTCCAGTGGAGCTACATAGCCTGGGCAGGGGAAATATGGAGGATCAGCTGTTGCTCGGGGAGCAGACCCCCCCTTTCCACGCAGCTGGTGGATCCAAGGGAATGACGAAAGTCGATACAGCTTGGCACCAGTGGCGTTGCAGGAGTTGCCAGGATGGCATTATGATGCCACACTGCCTTAGGGACTCCACCTCAGGATTTCCTGTCAGAGTTAGCCTTTCCCATGAGTGGGTATGGCCACAAGGCAGCGGAGGTTTGAGATCAGAGTTTTCCTTCTCCTAGGTGAGCTACCAACCAAGGTTAACGAGCCCCATCTACCCAAAGCATTTGGTTTTGAGTCACCAGGGACTGCCTTTCATCCCTTCTTCTCTTAGTAGAAACAGGTACACTGGGTTTAGAAGCTAAACCACATGTGAAGGCCAGGAGCTGGACTTAGTTGTCAGAGGCTGTTTGAGGCGCATGCCTATTGGGCACTTTATAGGAGTGGGAGCTTATCCCCTATATATATATTGTGTGTGTGTGTGTGTGTGTGTGTGTGTGTGTGTGTGTGTGTGTGTGTGTGTGTGTGTGTGTGTGTGTGTGTGTACACACACACACATATACAGGGTGGCACGGTGGTGTAGTGGTTAGCACTGTTGCCTCAAAGCAAGAAGGTTCTGAGTTCGAGCCCAGTGGCTGATGTGGGGCCTTTCTGTGTGGAGTTTGCATGTTCTCCCTGTGTCCCCCAAAGACATGCAGGTTAGGCTAATTGGTGGCTCTAAATTGACCGTGAGTGTGAATGGTTGTTTGTCTCTATGTGTCAGCCCTGTATACCCTGCCTCTTGCCCATAGTCAGTTGGGATAGGCTCCAGCTTGCCTGTGACCCTGTACAGGCAAGCTGGAGTCTATCCCAACTGACTATGGATGGATATAATGTATATATCCATTTATTATCTGTAGCTGCCTTATCCTGTACAGGGTCACAGGCAAGCTGGACCATTTATTTATATATTTATTTATTGTAAACTAAGTGCCTCCAACTGTATCCTTTATCAGTAAAAAATGTCCTCTCAGGAAAACACTCACTATATAATGAGGTTGGAAATTATTTTTTAAAGAAAATACTTGTCTCTTTTGAAGCAGAATACTCTGTTGTTGTACAGTAAAAAAAAAAAAAAAACAGGACTTGAAACAGATGCAAGACACATTTGCAGCAGAGCTTCACATGTGGTTGAAATGTGAGTCTGTCAAAAAGGATCCTCTCTGGAAAACCACAAGGATCATGACCACTTCAGTTGTTATTACATTCAGTTACCACCATGTACAAACATTGCTGCACAGTACTCGAACATGTGTACTTAAAATCACATACATTTCAACAGTTTTTCATTTTGTATACCTTACTCTTTTGGACGATAAGAATATGGGTCAATTGTATAAATACACGATGTGCTGTCTTCTCACCACAAGTAACATGCCCAGTATAATATGACCTGCAGCTCTGAAATTCTGGGTAGTTAATTTCCATCTCAAAAAGAAATTTTTGGCAGCAGAGAAACATAAAAATCTGTGGTATGAGTTTTAGACTATTGTGGACCCAAAAAGTATACCCTGATTGTGAAACAGCCCATGGATGATTGCATAAGCATGTGTGTTGGAGTGCCATTAGGATTGGGGTGTTTCAATGATGCATGTTTCACTGACTGTCCCATATTGTATACAAAGGTAAGCAGTTTAAATTTGCTAAATTGATATGTCACACTGTATACTGTAAACTGTGTGTGTGTGTGTGTGTGTGTGTGTGTGTGTGTGTGTGTGTGTGTGTGTGTGTGTGTGTGTGTGTGTGTTGATCTGAATGAGACAGCCTCTGCCTGTCAGTGGTTTAGGACCTTCACAGAGACATTCACACACGTCATGCCTTGTTGCCCTTCCCCTTGTGAAAAACTTGTGTAATTTCTATAATCATATGCAGAGACACATATTCATATGACAAATCTGATGACAGGCCACTCATTAGGGGAGGGGAATTCCTATATCATGATTAACAGCTCTCTACTACAGCTTTGTCAGGTTGCTATTTTTTTTTTATCACACCACTCTCATCACTGAAACTAGATAACGAGATAAGCTTCCAAGAAATGCTTTAAAATGGCCAAGTTGGGATGAGGCATTGAGTTCTTGACTGCAAGTGTCCATGCAGTGTGTTAATCTATTTTGAAAAGTTTGTGGCTTGTAGCTATTTATATGCTATTCAGTGATATTTTTTCAACATGCTTATACGTTTGGACATGAATTCAGATACACTGCAAGAAAAATCAGATCGAATCTGTTTCACTGCTAGTGGTTTGTGTAAAGGTGGAGCAAGGTTGGTTGCATCACTTGTCTTCATTTAGGACAGCTGCAACATTACCAGTGTAAATGTGGTACTTCTTCAGAAGAATAACAGAATTAGGAGGCGGGTACAGCACAGTTAAACAAAGGTCACACTAGTTGGCAGAAGGTGAGAGAGAGGAGGGGAGGAGGGGAATGCAAGAGAGGAAGCAGTGTGAGTGAGACAGACAGATAAACAGAAAAAGGGACAAGTGTGTGTGTGTGTGTGTGTGTGTGTGTGTGTGTGAGAGAGAGAGAGAGAGAGAGAGAGAGAGAGAGAGAGAGAGATTCTTTGCACAATTATGTTTGCACTTCTCTGGAATTTTGTACATGAGGCATTATTTACCAAGGAATTTCTCTGTAGTTGATGCAGAGATACTGAAGAACAGTCTATTATTGCTGGAGGCACATTGACTTCAAGAGAATCAGTGGGGCAAAGACTAGAATTTGGGCCTTTTTTAATCCACAAGAATCCATATTTTTGCTAATAAAACATCACTCAATTCTAAAATTATTAGAGTTCTACACCTATCAGCCACAACATTAAACTCACTGAGAGGTGATTAATTATCTCGTTACATTGATACATGTGGGAAGCAAAGGCTAACCCATCTGGTCCAATCTCACAGAAGAGGTGGTGTAGCACAGATTGCTGAAAAGGTTACTGGATATGATAGAAAGGTGTCAGAACGCACACAACACCTCACATCTTGCTGCTTATGTGGCTACATAACCACAGACTGGTCAGGGTGTCCATGTTGACCCCTGTCTACCACTGAAAGTGCCTACAATGGAACAATAGAACAATGGAAGAATGTAACCTGGTCTGATGAATCACATTCTTTTACATCATGTGGGTGACAGGATGAGTGTGCATCACTTACCTGGGAAGAGATGGCACCAGGATGCACTATGGGAAGAATGCAAGCTTTAGAGGCAGTGTAATGCTCCAGCCAATGTTCTGCTGGGAAACCTTCGGTCCTGGCATTCATGTGGATTGAATTGACACATATCACCTACCTAAACATTGTTACAAACCAAATACACCCCTTCATGGCAATGATATTTCCTAATGTCAGTGGTCTCTTTCAGCAGGACATTGTGCCATAATACACTGCAAAAATTGCTCAGGAATTGTTTGAAGAACATGACAAAGATTTCAAGGTGTTGATTTGGCTTCCAAATTTCCCAGATTTCAATCCAATTAAGCATCTGTGAGATGTGTTGGACAAACAAGTCTAATCCTTGGAGGCTCCACCTCACAACTTACAGGACTTAAAGGTAAACTGCCTTTCAGATTTTTCAAGTGTAGGTCATAAAAAGAATTTTCCCTGACACCCAATTATTTTTGTTTAGTGGACTGAAAGCTACTGAATTTGAATCATAGACTTCCAATTTTATTTTTATTTATTTTTTAAATAGAACAACTAATGAATTTAGGGGCATGTGGCCCTAAATTCTCTGCTATTTTGCCTGCTTTATCATGACCCAATTCAAGATACTACATCATGCATCATGTGGTGGGCTTTCCCTGTTCGCGCAAGGTATTGTGGGATACAAATTTGAAACAGGAGAGAAAAATGGAGGACATGAGTGTGTGAATGAAACGTGAAAGACTGACTACAGTGAGAAGAAAATATGTTATGCTGTGAAGGAAAGGAAATGCAGGACCAAACTAATAAATATCGGTGGTCAGCGAGTGCCTCGGTGTGATCAGCTATTCATTTCATGACAGAATGATGTAACTGTCAGTGCATGGTCAAGGTAAACCTGGGCATGCGCACACGGACTTCCTGTGTCTGCTTGACTGCATGAAATGAGCAATTTCATGCACATTATTTGCTAGGGAATCCCCTCAAATTAAATAACTTCCCAGCCACATAATGGCCTGATATTTTGTGAGATATTACAGAAATAAATACACATCACAATGACCAAATTCAGAGGGAACTTTAAAGGATCTGCTGCGAACATCTTGGTGCCAGATGCCACAGTACACCTTCAGAGGTCATGTGGAGAGTATTATATATATATATATATATATATATATATATATATATATATATATATATATATATATATATAATACCATTAAAGATGTTTACAACATTAATTTAGTGCTAGAATTAAAGAAGTGCAAAAGTAAGTCTATATTTCTGTTAGGTCTGTTAATTCATAAATTATTAAAGGTGATATATAAGTCAAAATAGATTACAAGATTGTTGACTGACAGAGGCTGAGTCTCACACGGCTCTTATGAGAAGCTGTGCTGTGTGCTGGAATGAGAATACCTGTTCAGAGCAATGTAGTCACATTTCTGTGCTACATGGGACTGATGAGAACAAGATCAAAAGCAATTCTAACAATTCTAGTAGAGAGGAAGTAGTTGGCAACAACAATTTTACATGTCGCAAATCGGTTCTGGTTTTTGGGCAAGTAGGTTTTTGTTTTTTGGGGTTTTTTTTTTACACCTGCTTCTTAGTACAAAAAGGTCTCATAGCTCACGTATTTTGAAACAGGCTGATTTTCTTCTCTTTTTGGTTTCCTGTAATACCCCTGAGCAACAGGAAGAGAACAGCGTGTGCAAAGTAAATGCAGAGGAAGTGATACAAAGCCTGCTGCAATGAAACAGCCCATACATAAATTTCCATGGGGTTATTTAAATTAATGTGCAAAAAAGTGAACAATCATCACATAATTATGCCTTTTTTAGTAATTTAGCAAGAAAAAAAGTAGTATACAAATAGCATACGGCTTATATATTGCGGCACGGTGGTGTAGTGGTTAGCACAGTCGCCTCACAGCAAGAAGGTTCTGGGTTTGAACCCAGCGGCCGGCGAGGGCCTTTCTGTGTGGAGTTTGCATGTTCTCCCCGTGTCTGCGTGGGTTTCCTCCAGGTGCTCTGGTTTCCCCCACAATCCAAAGACATGCAGTTAGGTTGACGTGGGGCGGCCTTGGGCTGAGGTGCCCTTGAGCAAGGTACCGAACCCCTGACTGCTCCCCGGGCGCTTTGGGCTGACCACTGCTCTGGGTGTGTGTGCGCGTGTGTTCACTGCTTCAGATGGGTTAAATGCAGAGGATGAATTTCATTGTGCTTGAAGTGTGCATGTGATGAATAAAGGTTTCTTCTAGAATATATACCTAGAATTAGTACACTCAGAAGGAATATGTAGAAAAATTACACAAAATATGTGACACACTCAGCGGCATGGTGGTGTAGTGGTTAGCACTGTTGCCTCACAGCAAGAAGGTCCTGGGTTCAAGCCCAGTGGCTGGCGAGGGCCTTTCTGCATGGAGTTTGCATGTTCTCCCCATGTCTGCGTGGGTTTCCTCCAGGTGCTCCAGTTTCCCCCACAGTCCAAAGACATGCAGGTTAGGCTAATTGGTAGCTCTAAATTGACCATAGGTGTGAGTGTGAATAGTTGTTTGTCTCTGTGTCAGCCCTGCGATAACCTGGCAACTTGTCCAGGGTGTACCCCGCCTCTCGCCCATAGGTCAGCTGGGATAGGCTCCAGCTTACCTGCAACCCTGTAGAACAGGATAAGTGGCTACAGATAATGGATGGATGGATGGATGGATGGATGGATGGATGGATGGATGGATGGAAAACATGTGGCTAACGCCAGGCATTTAGAAACAAGTCAGTACTTACTGTAGTTGGTGTCAGTTCTCATCACTCTCATCTCAGTACTTACATGGTTCTCATCACTTCGCTCCTGTGGAGGATGGCCCCATATAGACATTACATGACATTACAGGCATTTAGCAAATAATCTTTTTTTCTTCTTTTGTTTTTCCTGTTTTTTTGCTGTATAGCTGATATAAAAAAAATTATTTCTGCTGTATAGCTGACTAAGATGTATCTCACATAGCTAGCCATGACTAGCTTAATCCAATTATTTTCCATGACAGCAATCCTTTTAATACAAATACTTTTAAGAAAATATAGTTCAGATCTGTAAGAATGTGTAAGAATGCCCTGTATGAATGTGTAGCTGCAGCCTCATGTTACTTAAAGGAACAGTCCACCATACTTCCATAATGAAATATGCTCTTATCTGAATTGAGACGAGCTGCTCTGTACCTCTCCGAGCTTTGCGCGACCTCCCAGTCAGTCAGACGCAGTCAGACGTGCTGTCACTCCTGTTAGCAATGTAGCTAGGCTCAGTATGGCCAATGGTATTTTTTGGGGCTGTAGTTAGATGCGACCAAACTCTTCCGCGGTTTTCCTGTTTACATAGGTTTATATGACCAGTGATATGAAACAAGTTCAGTTACACAAATTGAAACGTAGCGATTTTCTATGCTATGGAAAGTCCGCACTATAATGACAGGCGTACTAACACCTTCTGCGCGCTTCGGCAGCGCATTAATATCTGAGCTCCATATCAATGCGCTGCCAAAGCGCACAGAAGGTGTTAGTACGCCTGTCATTATAGTGCGGACTTTCCATAGCATAGAAAATCGCTACGTTTCAATTTGTGTAACTGAACTTGTTTCATATCACTGGTCATATAAACCTATGTAAACAGGAAAAACGCGGAAGAGTTTGGTCGCATCTAACTACAGCCCCAAAAAATACCATTGGCCATACTGAGCCTAGCTACATTGCTAACAGGAGTGACAGCGCATCTGACTGCGTCTGACTGACTGGGAGGTCGCGCAAAGCTCGGAGAGGTACGGAGCAGCTCGTCTCAATTCAAATAAGAGCATATTTCATTATGGAAGTATGGTGGACTGTTCCTTTAACATTAAGTGTATAGATTTTATGTTGGGGCAGCATGGTGGTGTAGTTGTTAGCACTGCCGTCTCACAGCAAGAAGGTCCTGGGTTCACACCCAGTGGCTGACGAGGGCCTTTCTGTGTGGAGTTTGCATGTTCTCCCCGTATCTGCGTGGGTTTCCCCCACAGTCCAAAGACATGCAGATTAGGCTAATTGGTGGCTCTAAATTGACCGTGAATGTGAGTGTGAATGGTTGGTTTGTTTTTATGTGTCAGCTCTGCGATGACCTGGCCATTTGTCCAGAGTGTACCCTGCCTCTCGCCCATAGTCAGCTAGGATAGGCTCCAAGCTTGCCTGCGACCCTGTACAGGATAAGTGGCTACAGCTGATGAATGGATGGATTTTATGTTGGTGAGAGGGATGAGATGTGATATCAGCTAATGCTTTGTGTAAAAATAATGTTAAAAAATAAGTGGCTGCTGCATCATCTGTCTAAATGTTAATATTTTATTAATTTATTATGCAGCAAATGGACCAGTCTGAAGATGATCCTTGGCCAGTGATTCCTGAGTCCTTGGATGATATCAATCCAAGATACAAAGTTTTGAAATAAATGAAACATGGAAGGTGTAGCTTTGCATCATGTTGCCAAATGAAACTGAAAAAGGAACGTCAGACATTTGTCTTACGTCAGACATTTCCTTTATTACTGCTGAAATTCTATTCAATGATTTTGTATTGTTATATTCTGCAGTTTGATTTCTGTGAATCTTTTTGTGTTATTCTGTATTATTATTGTTAATACTTCATGATAATAAATGTGTTGGTCATAAAAAGTGCATTATTGTCATTAACTAATTTTGTATCAAATAACACCTTTTGTATAAGGTTTTAGGCATGTTTTTAACACAATGTGTGTACCCAAGGACAGAACATAATGCATTAATATTACACATCTTCATGTCCACCTTCCTGTCATATTCACTTTGTTAAAATCATTTACAGAGTGAATGTGTCAAAATTAACACATCAATCATTGTCCCAAAACTCACCCACTGATGTGTAAGATTGAACAGTTTGTATCAGTCTTAACATATACGTTCTAAGAGCGTAGCAACTTCTAAAACTGTGTGCCGAGTGATGAATCTCATTAAATTAATAGCACCTATTGTGGAATGCTTCAGTGATTATCGATACCTTTCTGACCACATACATCTTCTAAAACACATACGCATGGCTTGTAGCCATTCACAGTGGCAGGCCATGAATGAATGGGTGAAATGCCAGCTGTATTCTATTCATGTCGTGTTGACCACAAAACAGCTTTGACGTCAGAGTAAGCCTTATCTGGTTTCCCAGCAGACATGCCAGTCCTCCTCTCTCACACACCACTTCAACACAGAAATGAGGAACACCCGCCTGAGGCTAACAAGCACTAGGACACACCCCTTCCCAGTTCTCTTCATTTGAAATCATTATGTTTGTACTGTACACACTATGTGAGCAGGCGATGGGTGTGTGCCCTGTCAGCCTGTGAGCATGCCATTTTTCAGGCTCTGATTGCGGGATGTGGCCCTAGACAAGCCGAAAATAATAAGAGCCTTTTTTTTTGTCATTTACAACAGGTTGAAGAGTAGGAATGTATATATGTTGTTTGTATTTAAGTGTCTATTGAAAAGGTTTGCAGCAATAAAAAAAAAAAGTTTCCTTTAAATGTTATTGATGATAGCAAGCATGTAAATTCTGTGATCAGTAATTATACCGTCATATCACAACTCTCATGGCTCAGCAGTCACACAGGTGCAAACCAACTCATTCATGAGGTAGAAAATAATTCAGTTTATTTCTTATTATTCAATGATGTATACTTCAGTGCAGTTGTTTACTGTATGATACAGTGATGCTTATCTTTTGTGGATGAAGGGTGTCTTACTCATGCTAGTTAAAGTCTTACTGGAAATGTTGGGGGGGGGGGGGGGGGTTAATTCCCACTTTTAGGAATGAATATATCTGAATCAACACTGATTCATCCTGACAGGATGGGCTGTTTTGTGATCAGAAATCCAAATAATTACACAAATATGTTCAGCAAGGGGCTTGGCTAGGCTTGCGTCAATGTCTGTTGTCTGTGTGAGACAACCTTACTCGGACAGTTTTCTTTAAAATATCTCTAATAATACAGGAGCTACTGTGAAAGCATGATCTCATTTTATCTGCCTAAGCTATCTTTCAGTCATTATTAGCAGTGTTAGCACCAGCAGTATCATTTGTGAAGCTGACGGTCACCACAAAAAACACAAGGAATCTGTTAGAAAAATAGTGATCTTTAATATAAATTACTGAAATTGTTTAGAAATATAAATATGTGCAAAGTATTTTCAGTCTGCTTGCTTTTGTTGCTGTTTCAATGTTTTTTTTCAAGCATTCATATTGAGTCACATTAACAGACATAGCATTAAAACAGCAGATTTTTAAAAATCTTCACACATGTAAACAATGTAAACAAGTACAAGAATAATGTTGGCCCATTTAAGAGGGTTAAGTTTCCTCAGTAAAATACATTCTCACATTCTAATACACTCTGCACAAAGATTACTCAAGGAAGTTAAAAAAAAATCCTCAACATTACAATGCTTTTTCCATCTTTCCTTTCACTGCCTATTTTGTCCACACAAGTTCTGATCAAAACCAATAGAAACATTTATTTGTTTCTTTGTGTGTGTGTGTGTGTGATTTTTTTTGTCTCAAACTTTTCTCCTCGCTTGGTTGCTGTGCTGTTGCTTGTTTAGTTCTTCCTTTTTCCATGAAAGGCATAATGCTTCCTTAGAAGAAGGTGGTGACTGGGTGGTTTAATGTTTAGACAGGATTGTTCCATGTATTTTGGGCACTGAGGAGGCTAAGACTAGTTCCCATTGGGGTATGAAGAGTGGATCATGTTACAAGGGCAGGAAAATACTGCAACTGTTCCATTCACAAAGCCAGTCTTTTACACTCGCTAACTCTTCTTGACTTGTTGCAGTCACCAAAAGGACTAAACATTGGACCATTGTCTTGATGTTAATTTATTGTGCAAATAAGAGTGTCCGGGGGAGTTCAGGGGGTTCATCATTCCCAACATGACAAATAGCAGCACTCTCGGTTTGTGTTGACTAATTCAAAACTCAAACCAACAAGTTACACTCCAAATCTCAGCTTCCTGAAGTGAGACGAGTTTGCAGCATTTCAACTTTCTGAGCTCAGTCTTTTGTTAACCTAGTCTATTTACACCTAGCTTGTTTACTTTCATCACTTCAGTCACTGGAGATGTTCTTGATTTTCTCCCATGTGTTTGATGGCAGTGAGCCCACACCACACTAGTCATTCCATCAGTTCCATTCTCTTAGCTGCTCTTTTCAAATCCTTGATTTCAGTGCAACTACATCACATCACTTGCATTCATCGTTTAAATGGGAGCATCATACTCCTGCAAAAAGTCCTTTAGTGGCTGAGGCAGCTCGTCCCTCTTGGCCAAGATATCCAGGTGGCCATTGACTGTCTTTCTACACAGGTGCTGCAGTGAAGACATGTTGCAGGAGTAGGGTTTGCATAGTTCCAGAGGAACCTTCTCCCCTCCTGAGTAGATGTAGCATGCACTTCGTGAGTTCTCCTTGGGCTGCTTCGACGAGTTCATATAGTGGTGCACGAGCTTGAGCACACAGTCAAACCGTGGTGCTGTCCGCTCACCTTCAAGATCTGTCTGCAGGAAAAAAGAGCGGTTGTCACACTGCACACGCACATTCTTGGTGCCTGTTGGTGTCTTGACACTCAGTGTGAAGAAGTGCCGCCGGTCGGCGCTGTCACGGATCAGGAAAGTGCCACTTGGCTCCTGTGCCAGCATGGCACCTGCTTCCTTTCCGCTAATCGAGGCCCAATAGAAGCCACTCTGCTGGAGTCGACACCATGCCTGCTGCACCAGCTGGTACTGCAGCTTGGAGCTGAATGTCCTGTAGCAGTGAGGGGTGATGGCACAGCTGCTCATTGCTGTGTCAAACTTGCTGTGTGTCACCATGGTGCTGTAAACTGGAATAAATGTCAGATGCAAAGGTACCTAAGGAGAAGGATGAGAGATGTCTTAGAATCACACAGTAAGACAAAGTAAAAGGACAGAGAGCTTTTTAGAGATGCATGGATACTTTGGTGAGGTTTCTCAAACCATGTGTTTAGTCTAGTATGAGAAAAGAAACAGGGAAGCGTACTCTACCCAAGATGGATAAAAAACATACTGTTACATAGTTAGATGAGGATTAGGGTAAATAATAATAATCATAATTATTTTTAATAATGTTTAAGAAGGGAACAGTTTAGGAATTGTTTATAATCTCAGGTTTGTGATTTAAATGACTAAATATTTGAAAATGTTTAGTATTATGTTTCAAATTTATTTTAATCATTAAATATAAATTAAAATACCTAGTGGAACTCGGTATCTGGGAATCGGGCAGTTTGTTCAGACTTTACTGCTCTGTTAGATACAATACTAAGATATTAAGAATAAGAATTATATAAATTCATACCTGTAGTGGTCCGTAGTATTGAATTAGATCCGAAAGGTGCACGAAGTTCACTAGCACTGACCGGATCACTCAGTAAATACTCTATATCCCGTTTTTCCGTGAGAAGTAGTACTTGTCTATCAACCTGCTGTGGTAGTGAGCGGTAGCGTCGCCGACTCTCTCAAATATAGAGCCCCAGTGTGAAGCCCCGCCCCGGGCGTTCCAGTAAACTCAGACTGTCAGTAAATACTTTTAATACGCAATTCCTGGTACTTGCAGGCGCTCGTCCTCCTCCTCCTCTCTCTCTCTCACCTCTCCCCGACCCCCCCGCCTCTTTCTGTTCCTCCAGTGAGAAGTCGGCTCTTTTTACAGGAAGTTCATATGCGAGTCTTTTTTTTTTCCCCTGAACCGAAAACACCAACCCGTTTCCCTTAGTAACAGGGAAACGGGTTGGTTGTGTAATCACAAACCAATTTAGTTGCTAATACAAATGAGAAATATAAAAAAAGTATATGAAAATTTGCATTTATTTTTGAATTACCAAAAACAGAATTCCAAGAAGTTAAGAATGAAACGTGTGTGTCCTGCAACAAGATAATAATAAGCAGGGCGGCACGGTGGTGTAGTGGTTAGCGCCGTCGCCTCACAGCAAGAAGGTCCGGGTTCAAGCCCCGTGGCCGGCGATGGCCTTTCTGTGCGGAGTTTACATGTTCTCCCCGTGTCCGTTTCCTCCAGGTGCTCCGGTTTCCCCCACAGTCCAAAGACATGCAGGTTAGGTTAACTGGTGACTCTAAATTGAGTGTGAATGGTTGTCTGTGTCTGTGTGTCGGCCCTGTGATGACCTGGCGACTTGTCCAGGGTGTACCCCGCCTTTCGCCTGTAGTCAGCTGGGATAGGCTCCAGCTTGCCTGTGACCCTGTAGAACAGGATAAAGCAGCTAGAGATAATGAGATGAGATAAAAAAAAAAAAAAAAAAGGACATAAGGCAAACTGTATGTATGTAAACAAACAAACGAGTTTTAATACAATGCCTCATTTGAAGACTATGTTAACCTAACCTCTCCCCGATGTTCACAGGATGTGAAGGAGACTCGATGCAGATATAAAGGCAAAACCAAGCATAAATCAAATCAAGTTTATTTGTATAGCACTTTTAACAATAAACATTGTCGCAAAGCAGCTTTACAGAATTTGAACGACTTAAAACATGAGCTAATTTTATCCCTAATCTATCCCCAATGAGCAAGCCTGTAGCGACGGTGGCAAGGAAAAACTCCCTCAGACGACATAAACGTTATCAGATGTTATAATGATATTATCCCAGGCAGAAACTGATATAAAATCCAGCTTGGTCCAACTACGGCTGCTAGACTGTTTTTTTGTTTTTTTTTTGTTAACTAGTAGGTGTAAGTTATTTTCCCGCTTCTAAATTGAGCAGTACATATTCGAGTTTTTCTAACTGCCTTATTGCTGTTATATTTTTTTTAAACCATTAGTCATGGTAATTCATAAACTTTTCGACCAAGCTGGCAAAAATAGTTTAGCAGCTGAATAGCTGCTAGCTGGTCAGACTAAGATGCAAACTTTTCAGCTGAACTATTTAAACCGGTTAATATAATTATAATTTTTCTATTATCAGCTGTTAATGTTGTACTTTTTTTTTTTTTACTTTGTGTACTCAGATGTTACAGTGTATAATGAAGCACTTTGCTAAACAGCTGATGAAGGACTTTTGCCTGAAAGTCCTGTTTCCCTGGAAACGAAGTATACTACATTCAGCTAATACTACAGTATGTACGGTATATATAACTAACGTGAATCAATAAGCCTTTCAGAAAGCCAATTCCCATTCCGAAATGACTTTATTGTTGGACTAACAAAGTTCAGGTCATCTGAATAAAAAAAAATTTAAAATACTGAAACACATTTCAGTCTGTGGTGTTAAATGGTTACTCCAAAAAGAGACCCAATCACAAACGATTTTTAAAACTTGCTCTTAAGATGCCCTAGTTGGCTTGTCACTTCATGAAAAACATTTTTGTTTTTGCATTTTGTATCACAAAGGCCAGGTGCTGAAAGATCAAGTTAGCTGTTTGAATGTGAAAAGAGCTTGTTTTTATAGAGTCAAGACCACAAAGAACAAATGATGATTAAATTGTACATATAGCATTTTTAATAATGAGTGATGGTCATTTATGTTGGAGGTGAAATGAACCAACCAACTGACAGAAAGAGGTGGTTCTTCCCTGAAGCAGCACAGCTGGTTCCTGTGACAAACTCCGCTTACGTGAACTGCTTTGTATAATTCTGGCAGCATGCCTTCCTTAATCCTATGCCAAATGCCACATGTTTGTTCAATGCAAATGATTAACATTTATGTATTCAGAGTTAATCAGTAAGTCTCGGAAATACTACACCTCACTGTTTGCATAATTCATGTGCCTGGTAAGCAAGCTACTCATTTCATTTGGCAATTTAGCCTCATGGTTGTGGTGCGTGTGTGTGTTTTTTAGAATGTTCATCTGAGAGTCTAAATTACGCAGGGTCAACACATACCTGCACTTTCACACCCATGTTTATTCTGACACGCTCCTTGCCAAAAGCATAAGCTGCTAGAATTACAGATGTTACTGAAGTAGAAAGTGTGTCGTGCTTGGTCAGTTATGCAGGAGTTTTCTGGGTCACTGTACTTTGCCCACATCTCAGACAATGGAAAGTCCTGTTCAACTCTGTGAAAAAAGATTCAAACTTTCCCGTGGTGGGTAGATGGAATATTGGCTTTTCAGCGTTAACTACCTGATTCTCTTTAGTTCAGTTTCTGCTGAAATACTCAGCCTGTTTCAGTTCTCCTTTCTTATTTACACTGTTTTCAGAAGGAATAAGTCTTAACATAGCTCACATGCATCTCTATAACCAACATTACACATTTCTAACATGTTACAATGTTGAGTGGTTTTCAAGAACTGAATGCCGATTCTTAGCATACGTGTTCATATTAATTATGCAACTGCGTTTCTCAACACTACACGCCTAGCTGATTTTGTGACGGTAGGCCTTCCTTCTAATAGTCTGAATGAAACAGTACTCTCAGATGCTGTCTACTGCACAAAAGTTGAAAACAATGTATATTGGATTAGAGGACAAACACACCATTCACTTCGTATGTTGAATGTTCAGGGTTTTTTCATTATTGGGGGTCCAAGACCTGGTTACATTGAATGTCTCTCTTCTTGTTTCTGTTAGAATTTCTTCTTCATCATCATATTAACTGAATATTAACAAATTTAGAACCCCAATTCCAAAATTTAAATTCATTCAAATTAAAAATGAGAATGTATTTTTCAAAAAACAATAAGATTTCTCAGTTTCAATATCTGATACAGTGGTGCTTAAAAGTTTGTGAACCCTTTAGAATTTTCTATATTTCTGCATAAATATGACCTAAAACATCATCAGATTTTCACACAAGTCCTAAAAGTAGATAAAGAGAACCCAGTTAAACAAATGAGACAAAAATATTATACTTGGTCATTTATTTATTGAGGAAAATGATCCAATATTACATATCTGTGAGTGGCAAAAAGTATGTGAACCTTTGCTTTCAGTATCTGGTGTGACCCCCTTGTGCAGCAATAACTGCAACTAAACGTTTGCGGTAACTGTTGATCAGTCCTGCACACCGGCTTGGAGGAATTTTAGCCCGTTCCTCCGTACAGAACAGCTTCAACTCTGGGATGTTGGTGGGTTTCCTCACATGAACTGCTCGCTTCAGGTCCTTCCACAACATTTCCATTGGATTAAGGTCAGGACTTTGACTTGGCCATTCCAAAATATTAATTTTATTCTTCTTTAACCATTCTTTGGTAGAATGACTTGTGTGCTTAGGGTCGTTGTCTTGCTGCATGACCCACCTTCTCCTGAGAGTCAGTTCATGGACAGATGTCCTGACATTTTCCTTTAGAATTCGCTGGTATAATTCAGAATTCATTGTTCCATCAATGATGGCAAGCTGTCCTGGCCCAGATGCAGTAAAACAGGCCCAAACCATGATACTACCACCACCATGTTTCACAGATGGGATAAGGTTCTTATGCTGGAACGCAGTGTTTTCCTTTCTCCAAACATAACGCTTCTCATTTAAACCAAAAAGTTCTAGTTTGGTGTCATCCGTCCACAAAACATTTTTCCAATAGCCTTCTGGCTTGTCCACGTGATCTTTAGCAAACTGCAGATGAGCAACAATGTTCTTTTTGGAGAGCAGTGGTTTTCTCCTTGCAACCCTGCCACGCACACTATTGTTGTTCAGTGTTCTCCTGATGGTGGACTCATGAACATTAACATTAGCCAATGTGAGAGAGGCCTTCAGTTGCTTAGAAGTTACCCTGGGGTCCTTTGTGACCTCGCCGACTATTACATGCCTTGCTCTTGGAGTGATCTTTGTTGGTCGACCACTCCTGGGGAGGATAACAATGGTCCTGAATTTCCTCCATTTGTACACGATCTGTCTGACTGTGGATTGGTGGAGTCCAAACTCTTTAGAGATGGTTTTGTAACCTTTTCCAGCCTGACGAGCATCAACAACGCTTTTTCTGAGGTCCTCAGAAATCTCCTTTGTTCATGCCATGATTCACTTCCACAAACATGTGTTGTGAAGATCAGACTTTGATAGATCCCTGTTCTTTAAATAAAACAGGGTGCCCACTCACACCTGATTGTCATCCCATTGATTGAAAACACCTGACTCTAATTTCACCTTCAAATTAACTGCTAATCCTAGAGGTTCACATACTTTTGCCACTCACAGATATGTAATATTGGATCATTTTCCTCAATAAATAAATGACCAAGTATAATATTTTTGTCTCATTTGTTTAACTGGGTTCTCTTTTGGTCTAGGGGTATGATTCTCGCTTGGGGTGCGAGAGGTCCCGGGTTCAACTCCCGGACGAGCCCCCATATTGTTGTGACCTAGGGGAGTCACCACAATACCAAAAAGAATAGGGGAGACGACACGATGTTTGCAATGAAAAATCCTACGTATTATTTATTTTTTAAAAGACCCAAAATCTCAGTTCCAACAAAAACTGCGATCAAAGTCAATAGTGTAAAGAGGGACGGCAGGCCACCAGCAGTGCGTGCAAACGCAGGAGTGGAGTAGAACGTGCTGTCTGTCTGTAGAGTCCAGGTGAGAAGAAAGAAGGGAAGCTCCCCTCGGTCGCGGGCGACGCTAATTTTGAAGGAGAGGCTCCACCTGCGCGCCGGTGGAAGCCATAATCCATTAGAAGCAGCCCACCCCTTGCACACACCTGCGCTTCAAGACAGATTAGAGAGACGCACTAAACAGGAAAAAAAACAATCATTTCTCAAAAGCTCATGGCGGTCACAATCTACTTTTAGGACTTGTGTGAAAATCTGATGATGTTTTAGGTCATATTTATACAGAAATATAGAAAATTCGAAAGGGTTCACAAACTTTCAAGCACCACTGTATGTTGTCTTTGTACTATTTTCAATGAAATATAGGGTTTTCATGATTTGCAAATCATCATATTTGGGGTTTTTAATTTGTTTTACACACCATTCCTTTTTTTTTGGAATTGGGGTAGTAGTAGCAGTGGTAGTGGTGGTGGAAGTGGTGGCAGTAGTAGTAGTAGTAGTTGTAGTGATAGTAGTAGTAGTGATAGTAGTACATTTGTACTATTACTATGTGGTAGCAGCAGTAGTAGTAATAGTAGTAGTGACAGTACTGGTATGTGGCAGCGGGGGCGTGGCCAAGCATCAGTCTGTGAATGGAGGGCAGAGTCAGGGAAGGTGAGTGATCGTGTCACTACACCTGTTGTCAGTTAACATGTGTTTGTGTGTCTCCTTCAGTGACCGCGCCCGATAAAAGGAGAACGAGAAGGGGAGGTTGGTGCCGAGGGCTCGTTGACAGCCTGTACGTGTGCGCGCGCACACGCATGTGTGTGAGAGAGTGAGAGTTTTTTGGAGCCCTATGCTGAAAATCTATAAAATAAAAAACCCTCTTCAACGCAAACAGCCACCTGCCGTGCTTCTGTGTTCCACCCACACCTGAATCCCGCTACAGGGGTGCTGAAACCTGGGATGAGTGCAAAAGGGAACAGCCCCATGGAGTCCTCGCCATTCAAGGACCTCATCCATGCCCTTGCCACAGCCCAGCAGAACCAGCACCAAGCGCTGGTCGCCCTCCGGAAGGAGCAAGAACAACAGTTCGAAGCCTTGGTGCTGGCCCAACAGGAAGACCGCCAGGCATTCTGGCACCTGCTTACGTCGGCGGGGCCCACAACTGCCACCGGAGCGGACCCTCCCCACCTCACCCGAACGAAGATGGGTCTGCACAACAACCCGGAAGCCTTCCTTGCACTCTTCGAGCAGGCAGCGGAGGCGTGGGGTTGGCCAGTGGACCAGCGAGTGGTGCGCCTCCCTCCCCCTGTTGACAGGTGAGGTGCAGCTGGCCGCACTGCAGCTCCCCGCCGACAGCCGGCTTGTGTATGCCGACCTACAGAGAGCCACCCTCCAGAGTGTTGGCCGCTCCCCAGAGCAACAACGCAGTGCTTGGAGGTGGTCAGCCAGCCGTTCGCGTTCGGGCAGCAATTCCAGGACGCCTGCTGGCGGTGGCTGAGGGCAGACAACTGCGACGCCGAGGGAGTGACCAACCTGGTGACACTGGAACAATTCGTCACGCGACTTCCAGAAGGAACAGCAGAGTGGGTCCAGTGTCATCACCTGGCGTTGCTGGACCAGGCGATTGAGCTGGCAGAGGACCACATGGCGGCAGTTCCGATGGCAGGAAGGCGTGCCTCCTCTTCTCCTCTCTCCCCCTCTCCTTCTGCTTCCCATCCTCACCCCATTCCCCCACCGCGGGGGTTGGCTCCCCCCCAGCTGGCCCGGCGCACCCGCGGTGTCCTCCCATTTCCCCCCTTCCTTGTATGTATCTTCTCCCCCTCAGGTGAGTGATGTCCGTAACACTGGTGCAGAGGGAGAGCCTGGGCCAGTGTGCTGGCGCTGCGGAGAGCCGGGACATCTCCAACATCAGTGCTCCGTGATGGAGGTGGGTGCGGTGGTCTGGGTCCCCGACGTGCCAGAAACTGCCCTCAATCGTGTCAGAGTGTATCAAATACCGGTAAGTGTCCAAGGGGATACTCATCAGGCTTTGGTGGATTCCAGCTGTAACCAGACCTTAATCCACCAAAGCCTGGTGCAAGGTGAGGCATTGGGGAGAGTACGAATGGTGAAGGTGTTGTGTGTGCACAGGGATGTTCACAACTACCCTTTAGTGTTGGTCCACATTCTATTTCGAGGGGAAAAACATAGTGTAAAGGCGGTGGTTAACCCTCATCTCACCCACTCGCTAATTTTGGGGACTGATTGGCCGGGGTTTAAGAATTAATGATGCACATAATGAAGAGTGGGTCCTGCAGTAATCCATCTGGGGAAAGCCCCGGAGTAGCATTGGCGGGAGAAGCTGTCACAGATCTTTCTACGTCAGCACCATGTCAAGGCGATACGCGGAGTGAGGAGCGCCCCGCACCTCCTCCCTCTCTTGGGGATTTCCCATTAGAGAAGTCACGAGAGGGGACTCTGCGACATGCATTTGACCAAGTGAGAGTAATTAATGGTCAAATTCTCCAGCCAAATGCGATGCCAGCCTTCCCCCACTTTGCTATTATTAAGGATTAAGGACACTCAAACTAGCGAAAAGATAACACAGCTGTTAATTCCAAAGAGCCACCGGGAATTCATATTCCAGGCGGCTCACTTTAATTCCATGGTCGGACACTTGGGGCAGGATAAGACACTAGCCCGAATAATGGTTCTATTGGCCAGGGATTCGCGGGGATGTCCATCTGTGGTGTGCGGCATGCCGCGAATGCCAATTAGTAAATCCCGCGGCCACTCCAAAAGCACCTTTGCGCCCTCTCCCTTTAATGGAGACCCCTTTTGAAAGAATTGGGATGGATCTCATCGGGCCATTAGATCGGTCAGCATGGGGATATTGCTTTATTTTAGTTCTGGTGGACTATGCAACGCGATATCTCTCCGCAATATCTCAGCACACAGTATACCAGAAGCACTCTTCTGCTTTACCTCCCGGGCCAGGATTCCGAAAGAAATCCTGACAGACCAAGGCACTACATTCATGTCACGCACACTGTGCGAGCTGTATGAGTTACTGGGGATTAAGCCTATCCACCCCAGCGTTTATCACCCACAAATGGATGGCTTAGTAGAACGGTTTAATCGAACCCTCAAAAATATAATTCGGAAGTTCGTAAGCAAAGATGCATGTAATTGGGATAAGTGGCTCGAGCCCCTGTTATTTGCAGTATGAGAGGTCCCGCAAGCCTCCACAGGGTTTTCACCATTTGAATTGTTATATGGGCATAAGCCACATGGCATTTTGGATGTGCTATGTGAAAATTGGGAGGAGGGACCTTCACCCAGTAAGAACGAAATTCAATACATTCTCAACCTGCGTGCCAAACTCCACACACTCATGCACTTAACCCAGGAGAATTTGCAGCAGGCGCAAGAATGTCGTCAAGTCTGACTGTACAACAGGGGCACGCGCCTTAGGGAGTTCACACTGGGAGACAAAGTACTCGTATTGTTGCCCAGATCGAGATCCAAATTGATCGCCAAGTGGCACGGGCCCTTCGAGGTCACACAGTGAGTCGGGGACGTCGACTATGAGGTGAGGAGAATGGACAGGGGTGGGGCATTACACCTCAATCTGTTAAAACTTTGGAATGAGGAGGTCCCCATGGCGTTGGTGTTGGTAATTCCAGAGAAGGCGGAGCTGGGGCCAGAGGTTCAGAAAAGAAAGTTGACATCGCCCGCTGCTCCGGTCCCCTGTGGAGACCACCTCTCCCCAACCCAGATCACAGAGGTAGCCCAGTTGCAGAAAGAATTTTCTGATGTGTTTTCACCCCTGCCCGGCCGCACCCACCTCATAGAACACCACATTGAGACGCCCCTGGGGGTGGTAGTGCGCAGCTGCCCTTACCGCCTGCCCGAACACACACAAAAAAAAGGTGGTCCAGGATGAACTTGAAGCCATGCTCGAAATGGGCATAATCGAGGAGTCCCACAGTGACTGGAGCAGCCCAGTGGTCCTGGTCCCCAAAACCGATGGGTCAGTCCGGTTCTGTGTGGACTACAGGAAAAAGTCAACGCGGTGTCTAAATTTGACGCATACCCAATGCCTTGCATTGACGAGTTGCTCGATCAATTAGGTGCTGCTCATTTTTATTTGACACTGAATTTAACAAAGGGATATTGGCAGATCCCCTTGACTCCTCTGACCCGAGAGAAAACAGCCTTTTCCACACCATTTGGTTTACACCAATTTGTCACCCTTCCTTTTGGGCTGTTTGGGGCACCCGCTATGTTCCAGCAGCTTATGGACAGGGTCCTCTACCCCCATGCCACCTACACAACCACGTATCTGGATGACATTGTCATCTACAATAATGACTGGCTGTGGCACCTTGAACACCTTATGGCCATCCTAAAGTCACTGAGGCAGGCGGGTCTCACAGCCAACCCAAAGAAATGTGCGATTGGGTGGGTGGAAGTACGGTATCTGGGTTTCCATTTAGGCCATGGGCAGGTACGTCCCCAAATTAATAAGACAGCAGTGACTGTGGCCTGCTCGAGGCCCAAGACCAAAAAGGGGGTGAGACAATTCCTGGGGCTGGCTGGCCACTATCGGAGGTTCATACCTAATTATTAGGATGTCACCAGCCCGCTGACAGATCTCACTAAAAAGGGAGCACCAGATCCGGTCTAGTGGATGGAGCAATGCTAACAGGCTTTCTCTAGGGTAAAGAAAGCCTCTCTGTGTGGGGGGCCACTGTTACACTCCCCTGACTTTTCTCTCCCCTTTATTTTACAGACAGACATGTCAGACAGAGAGCTGGGGGCCGTTCTGTCCCAGAAGGTGGAGGGGGAGGAGCGTCCCATGCTGTACATTAGCCAAAAGCTGTCAATGCGAGAGGGCAGGTACAGCACAATTGAAAAAGAGTGCCTAGCCAGCAAGTGGTCGGTCCTCACCCTCTGGTACTACCTGCTGGGGTGCCCTTTCACCCTCTGTTCAGACCATGCACTGCTCCAGTGGCTCCACCGCATGAAGGATGCCAACGTGCGGATCACCCATTGGTATCTTGCACTCCAGCCATTTAAATGCAAGGTGGTCGACAGGCTGGGGGCACAGATCGTGGGGGCGGACTTCCTCTCCAGTCAAAGGGGGGGGGGGGGGGAGAGTCAGCTTCAGGCCTGAGTCGGGTGGTGGGGATCTGTGGCAGCGGGGGCATGGCCAAGCGGCGGTCTGTGAATGACGGGTGGAGTCAGGGAAGGTGAGTGGTCATGTCACTACACCTGTTGTCAATTAACGTGTGTTTGTGTGTCTCCTTCAGCGACAGCACCTGATAAAAGGAGTGAGAAGGGGAGGTCGGCGCCGAAGGCTCGTTGACAGTCTGTACGTGTGTGCGAAAGAGTGAGAGTTTTTTGGAGTCCGATACTGAAAAGCTATAAAATAAAAACCCCTCTTCAATGCAAACAGCCGCCTGCCGTGCTTCTGTGCTCCACCCACACCTGAATCCCGCTACATGGTAGTAGCGGTAGTAGTACCACGAGCTGGCCTTGTGGTTAGCATGTCTGCCTCTCAACTGGGAGATCACGAGTTCTACTCGTGGTCAAGCCATTATCAAAACTGTACTAGGTGTGTTTACATTCCTATGTGTAAAGTGATCAAGTCAGTAAAATAGTGCAGTGTAAGCAGATATTGCACAGATTGTAAATACAATTATTACAATCCTGAATGTAAAGTGATCAATGCGTTAGCAGCAACTTGAGGGTGTATGTGTGGGGGGGAGGGGTGTAATGGAGGCTACAGCTCTGGGGAAGTTGTTGTTCCTCAGTCTACTTGTGCGTGTTCTGATGGTCCTGTATCTTTTGCCCGATGGGAGGGTGACAAAGTTTATGAGCTTGGTGTGTTGAGTCTTTGATAATGTTTTAAGCCCTCTTACATAAACGGTTAGCATAAACTTAGTCCCCACAATCCTCTGTGTAGTCTTAACTATCCGTTCCAAATCTCTCCAGTTCTCTGCAGTATAGATGACTCGCAACCACATGATCAAAATGTGCTGTGTCATGAGTGTCCGCCCTGATAGTGGATATACAAAGCAACTAGAATGGCAGCCGCTGAAAGTGTGTCTGTAAACAATGCTGAATTTTTTCAGTATTACCACAATTTGAATGATCAAGCAAAGATTTGATATAGGTAAAGAGAAGGTAGATATGTGTGGTTTTGACCCATATATTTGACCCATAAAAAAGTCAGACTTTTCTGAAAATAAGACACTTCTACAGACCATTGAGTACCCAGATATCATGTTCTATCTAGTTTGGCTTCCAAAGAATCAAGTCAGATCTTGGACGAAACATAGCCCATTTTCTGAGTGGGTGCCCAGTCTGGATTGTTTCTATCGTATAATTTTGCTGGCGCTCCTAGAAGCGAAATGGTAATACACATGTTAAAATTATAACAATGACTGAGTGAACCATTACACAAGGACACTCATCTCGTCACGTCTCTCGTCTCGTCTTCTTCCGCTTATCCAGGACCGGGTCGCGGAGGCAGCAGTCTAAGCATGGAAGCCCAAACTTCCCTTTCCCCAGACACCTCGGCCAGCTCCTCGGGAAGAACACCGAGGCGTTCCCAGGCCAGCCGAGAGACATAGTCCCTCCAGCGTGTCCTGGGTCTTCCCCGGGGCCTCCTCCCGGGGGGACATGCCTGGAACACCTCCCCAGGGAGGCGTCCAGGAGGCATCCGAAAAAGATGCCCGAGCCACCTCAGCTGGTTCCTCTCGATGTGGAGGAGCAGCGGCTCTACTCCGAGCTCCTCCCGAGTGACTGTGCTTCTCACCCTATCTCTAAGGGAGCGCCCAGCCACCCTGTGAAGGAAACTCATTTCAGCCGCTTGTATCCGCGATCTTGTTCTTTCTGTCATTACCCAGAGCTCATGACCATAGGTGAGAGTCGGAACGTAGATCGACCGGTAAATTGAGAGCTTCGCCTTTTGGCTCAGCTCCTTCTTCACCACGACGGACCGGTAAAGCGACCGCATCACTGCGGAGGCTGCACCGATCCGCCTGTCGATCTCACGCTCCATCCTTCCCTCACTCGTGAACAAGATCCCGAGATACTTAAACTCCTCCACTTGAGGCAGGACTTCTCCACCAACCTGGAGAGGGCAAGCCACCCTTTTCCGGTCGAGAACCATGGCCTCGGACTTGGAGGTGCTGATTCTCATCCCAGCCGCTTCACACTCGACTGCAAACCGCCCCAGTGCATGCTGAAGGTCCTGGTTTGAAGAAGCCAACAGGACAACATCATCCGCAAAAAGCAGAGATGAAATCCTGTGGTTCCCAAACAGGATTCCTTCTGGCCCCTGGCTGCGCCTAGAAATTCTGTCCATAAAAATTATGAACAGAACCGGTGACAAAGGGCAGCCCTGACGGAGTCCAACATGCACTGGGAACAGGTCTGACTTACTGCCGGCAATGCGAACCAGACTCCTGCTCCGTTCGTACAGGGACCGGACAGCCCTTAGCAAAGAGCCCCGAACCCCATACTCCCGAAGCACCCCCCACAGAATACCACGGGGGACACGGTCGAATGCCTTCTCCAGATCCACAAAGCACATGTGGACTGGTTGGGCAAACTCCCATGAACCCTCGAGCACCCTATGAAGGGTATAGAGCTGGTCCAGTGTTCCGCGACCAGGACGAAAACCGCATTGTTCCTCCTGGATCCGAGGTTCGACTATCGGTCGAATTCTCCTCTCCAGTACCCTGGAGTAAACTTTCCCTGGGAGGCTGAGAAGTGTGATTCCCCTATAATTGGAGCACACTCTCCGGTCCCCTTTCTTAAAAAGAGGGACCACCACCCCAGTCTGCCACTCCAGAGGCACTGTCCCCGACCGCCACGCGATGTTGCAGAGGCGTGTCAACCAAGACAGCCCCACAACATCCAGAGACTTGAGATACTCAGGGCGGATCTCATCCACCCCCGGTGCCTTGCCACCGAGGAGCTTGCAAACCACCTCAGTGACTTCGGCTTGGGTAATGGACGAGTCCACCTCTGAGTCATCAGCCTCAGTCTCCTCAGTGGAAGACATGACGGTGGGATTGAGGAGATCCTCAAAGTATTCCTTCCACCGCCCGACAATGTCCCCAGTCGAGGTCAACAGCTCCCCACCCGCACTGTAAACAGTGTTGGCAGAGTACTGCTTCCCCCTCCTGAGGCGCCGGACGGTTTGCCAGAATTTCTTCGAGGCCGACCGATAGTCCTTCTCCATGGCCTCCCCGAACTCCTCCCAGTTCCGAGTTTTTGCCTCCGCAACTGCCCGAGCTGCAGCACGCCTGGCCTGCCGATACCCGTCGGCTGCCTCAGGAGTCCCGGAGGTCAACATGGCCCGATAGGACTCCTTCTTCAGCTTGACGGCATCCCTTACTTCCGGTGTCCACCACCGGGTTCGGGGATTGCCGCCACGACAGGCACCGGAGACCTTGCGGCCACAGCTCCGAACAGCTGCGTCCACAATGGAGGTAGAGAACATGGTCCACTCAGACTCAATGTCCCCCGCCTCCCTCGGAAGCTGGGAAAAGCTCTCCCGGAGGTGGGAGTTAAAGACCTCCCCAACAGAGTGCTCGGCCAGACGTTCCCAGCAGACCCTCACCACACTCATTTTATAGCAAAATTCTAGCAACACGAAATAAAATTCTTCCATTATATTATTGAGAAAGCTTTTGAATCTCACCGGAGATAAAATGATCACTGCAAACACAAGTTGTTTTGGTTTTAGCCTGTGTTAGATCAGCCCTACCGATGTTCAGCCGTGCTCGTCTCCTCTCCATACTAAGCCTCGGAGTTTCCTCGCCCTCCTTCCGAATCACGGACAGAATTCTAAAAAATTGGAATGTGCCATGGTCACGAGTACTGTTGTGACCACAACCATATACGACACAAAGATATAGCATAGCTAAAAGAATGCTTAAAGCAGTGGAAAAACAAAGAGAGTTGCGCATGCGTAACTATGTTTTGTATGGAAAGTCACTTGACACCCCCCCCCACACACACACTTACAGTTGTATATATATATATATCCACCAACATGGCCAACATCCGGGTTTCTATTTTGCTTTGACATCACTTGCAAGGCAGCACGGTGGTGTAGTGGTTAGTGATGTCGCCTCACAGCAAGAAGGTCCGGGTTCGAGCCCCATGGCCTTTCTGTGTGGAGTTTGCATGTTCTCCCCATGTCCGCGTGGGTTTCCTCCGGGTACTCCGGTTTCCCCCACAATCCAAAGACATGCAGGTTAGGTTAACTGGTGACTCTAAATTGACCGTAGGTGTGAATGTGAGTGTGAATGGTTGTCTGTGTCTATGTGTCGGCCCTGTGATGACCTGGCGACTTGTCCAGGGTGTACCCCGCCTTTCGCCCGTAGTCAGCTGGGATAGGCTCCAGCTTGCCTGAGACCCTGTAGAACAGGATAAAGCGGCTAGAGATAATGAGATTAGATGAGATCACTTGCAAGTCAAGGATTGTGCTCCTATAGAAGTTTACTAAGGACCAAGAAGGAAGTTTGGCTTTTTTAAAGCTTTCCCAAGAAGAAAAGCCTCTGCTGATCTTTTTTCTCCAGGTGTATGTGTGTCATCATATTAAAAGTAGGAAAAACATATTTCACAACTTTTAACCTCATAGACCACAGGCCAAAATTAGCCAGTGCCTGTTGGTGTGTTCTTTCACACTGTTCTTTGCTGTTCTGTATGAAATGTTGTAATGCTTCATATTTTAGCTCACTTCACCTAAACATGTTCATGTGTAAAGTTTGCCATTTTCTGGAAACCTGATATGATGAATTTGTTGGTGTCAGAGAGCAACAACTATGTTGATGGTTTATTTTAATTTTCTAAAATTCAAAAGAAAATTCAGTTGACTCCTTTCAAGTATCATTTTATCCTGGTTAGGATAACAGTGGACCTGGGGCCGAGAACACTGGGAATGAGGCAGGAATACACACTGGATGGGATGCCAGTTCATTGAAAGGCACCATGCATGCACACATTCACGCATTCCTTCATTCCTAGAGGTAATTTATTTTAGCCAATCCACCTACTGGCATGTTTTTGAGAGGTAGGAAAAAACAAAGCACCCAGAAGAAACCCACAAACACGGAGGGAGAACAGTAACCGAAAGTCAGGATGATACCTAGACCTTTAAGTTGGCAACACTACCCACTGCACCACAATTCCATCCTCGAATTCAGCTGTTTTCTCTAATTAGCCTATTAAGCTCTGCTATTCTGTACAAATATTATTAATTTTTTTTGCAAACATGACCATGTTACTTTACTGTTAATTAAATTCAGTGGCAGACAAGATTTCTTAGTGATTGTTTTTTGTTTTTTTTTAATCAACTGTGGTCACCCTACAACAACCATTACCTTACACCTACTCACACAATAATGATTCACAAGCAGTCACAAAGGTTACCTCCTAAGCAGACTATCAGTTTAAATATAATCTGATAGTCTACTTAGAATGTAGCCTTTATTTCTTTATTACAGGTTTGTAGGCGTGATTGTCAGATGTCCGCAAACTTTTGGCCATATAGTGTAGAAGTGTATATGGGTTTGAGGGACTACTGTTAAAGGGTTTGTATGACTTTCATTTTCAGTAGTTGACTAGTTGGTCTAATTTAAAAAATAATAATAATAAATAAAGGACTGGATTAATCGACCAGCCATGTTTTCCATAGTTAAATCAAAAACTGTGCAGTTTTTCTTCATATAATGTGATAAAGATGGAACATTTATTTAAAGTAAAAGAATAAAAATATATTTTCCATGCATTGTCTTACAAGGTGAATTTAGCCTGAATTATTACATTTAGACTGATTAAATAGCCCTTTTCTCTCTTTGAAATATCCTGATCTACTTTTAAAGCCTTTATCATTATGAACTAGTCGATCAGTTATCACTTTATTAGTGATAATTGATCGACTAGCTCATAATTACATGTTTAAAATGAATAACTTTAGTGTATGCCTCTTCACAAAGACTTATAAAATTCTGATTCTCATCGTTTAATAAATTTAAAAAATGGTAGTAGTTGGTCAGTTTCTATGGTATAACAGGAATAAAACACTTCAGAATGCATCATTATCGGAAAATAATCCAGTTCAGGGTGGAAACTGTAACTTTGTTTCATGTCAGCAACATTACACCATCCCACCCTTAATTATTTACCTAATAGTTGCCTAAGGAGTTACTTGTGTTATTTAGACAGACGTCATGGGTTATCCAAGAGCAGGTTTGGTACTCTGATGAGTTCCACAGAACATGGAGATTGGAGATGGATCTACAATATTTAAATCTCTTCAAAATTTGGTCCTGTATTTTTATTAATTGGAGTGCAGCCAGTTAAGATTTAAGGATGATAACTCATCAGAACAGCATGATAACCCTGTTGTTTGAGGGAAATTGGAAGGTCTATACACTTTGTCCAAGAGGAAGAATGCTAGGTCAAACATTGGATCTATGTTTGCTATTAAGCCCTGTAACATGACACGTCTTACGCAGCTGGTGCTGATCTGATTCTCTGAATGATAATGTTTTGTTGCCCTTTATTATCTCTTCCATACATGACTACATTAACCAAGTTCCCTGTCACACAGCGAGGTTTCAGAAGTGATTTAGTACCTTCCTCCTGTTTGTGTACCCAATCTATCAGCAGCTTCCTGTTCTGCAAGATCATTCTCTAAATTTATAGGAAAAGGTACATAGAACCGTAAGGAAAGTCATCATGAGGCTTGCTGATTTTTCTTATTCCTGTAAAGGGAGTTGTGCTGACATGTCAAAGTTAGAAGCCACACACACACACACTTTCCACATTTTTTTTCTGGTCAGTGATTGATTCTTTTTCTTTCTTTCTTTCCTTCTTGTCACCTCTGTTGCCAGGCCCACAGTGAGGATCTATTCCTATGAATAAAAGTATTGTTGATTCAACAATTTTGAGAATAAATGTTGATTTTGGATCACCCTAGGTGTCAAGTGGAGACGTGATGGAGACAAATGGAGACGTGAAAAACCTGTTATGGTTAGAAATAATTCTGTATTTTGGAAGAAATAAAATGAACTGCTCAAAATACCATACTTGGCTTATCACAGCATGATCTTCTGTGAACGGAAAATAGTGACTTCAGCTTCTCATCTGAACCAGGCCATTGGCAAAGGATGCTGAGGTTTCTGATGGCAAATCTGTGAGAAAGACATTTTCATTTTACTTTTTGCTTTGAATCTCACCATTTTTTATTCATTTATTTACTTAATTATTGAATGTACTGTACACTCACTGCTCAATTTATTAGGGGCATCTATACACCTGAACATTCATGCTGTTATCTAATCAGCCAATCATGTGGCAGCAGCACAATGCGAAAACTCATGCACATACCGATCAAGCTTTGGGTACTGTTCAACACATACATACATGTAGGGGTGTGTGTGTGTGATATATACACACACACACACACACACACATACATTATATATATATATATATATATATATATATATATATATATATATATATACACATACACACACACACACACACACGTGTGTGTGTGTGTGTGTGTGATGTATATATGACACACACACATGGGGCAAAAAAGTATTTAGTCAGCCACCAATTGTGCAAGTTCTCCCACTTAAAAAGATGAGAGAGGCCTGTAATTTTCATCATAGGTACACTTCAACTATGAGAGACAGAAAGGGGGAAAGAACCCAGGAAATCACATTGTAGGATTTTTATTGAATTAATTGGTAAATTCCTCTGTAAAATAAGTATTTGGCCACCTACAAACAAGCAAGATTTCTGGCTCTCACAGACCTGTAACAACTTCTTTAAGAGGCTCCTCTGTCCTCCACTCGTTACCTGTATTAATGGCACCTGTTTGAACTCGTTATCAGTATAAAAGACACCTGTCCACAACCTCAAACAGTCACACTCCAAACTCCACTATGGCCAAGACCAAAGAGCTGTCAAAGGACACCAGAAACAAAATTGTAGACCTGCACCAGGCTGGGAAGACTGAATCTGCAATAGGTAAGCAGCTTGGTGTGAAGAAATCAACTGTGGGAGCAATTATTAGAAAATGGAAGACATACAAGACCACTGATAATCTCCCTCGATCTGGGGCTCTATGCAAGATCTCACCCCGTAGGGTCAAAATGATCACAAGAACGGTGAGCAAAAATCCCAGAACCACACGGGGGGACCTAGTGAATGACCTGCAGAGAGCTGGGGCCAAAGTAACAAAGGGTACCATCAGTAACACACTACGCAGCCAAGGACTCAAATCCTGCAGTGCCAGACGTGTCCCCCTGCTTAAGCCAGTACATGTCCAGGCCCGTATGAAGTTTGCTAGAGAGCATTTGAATGATCCAGAAGAGGATTGGGAGAATGTCATATGGTCAGATGAAACCAAAATAGAACTTTTTGGTAAAAACTCAACTTGTGTTTGGAGGAAAAAGAATGCTGAGTTGCATCTAAAGAACACCATACCTACTGTGAAGCATGGGGGTGGAAACATCATGCTTTGAGGCTGTTTTTCTGCAAAGGGACCAGGACGACTGATCCGTGTAAAGGAAAGAATGAATGGGGCCATGCATCGTAAGATTTTGAGTGAAAACCTCCTTCCATCAGCAAGGGCATTGAAGATGAAATGTGGCTGGGTCTTTCAGCATGACAATGATCCCAAACACACCACCCAGGCAACGAAGGAGTGGCTTCGTAAGAACCATTTCAAGGTCCTGGAGTGGCCTAGCCAGTCTCCAAATCTCAACCCCATAGAAAATCTTTGGAGGGAGTTGAAAGTATGTGTTGCCCAGCGACAGCCCCAAAACATCACTGCTCTAGAGGAGATTTGCATGGAGGAATGGGCAAAAATACCAGCAACAGTGTGTGAAAACTTTGTGAAGACTTACAGAAAATGGTTCACCTCTGTCATTGCCAACAAAGGGTATATAACAAAGTATTGAGATGAACTTCTGTTATTGACCAAATACTTATTTTCCACCATAATTTGCAAATAAATTCTTTAAAAATCAGACAACGTGATTTTCTGGATTTTTTTTTTTCATTTTGTCTCTCATAGTTGAGGTATACCTATGATGAAAATTACAGGCCTCTCTCATCTTTTTAAGTGGGAGAACTTGCACAAATGTTGACTGACTAAATACTTTTTTGCCCCACTGTATATACACTATACACACACACGTGTGTGTGTGTATATATATATATATATATATATATATACACACATACACACACATATATATATATATATATATATACACACACACACATGTGTGTGTGTGTGTGTGTGTGTGTGTGTATATATATATATATATATATATATATATATATATATATATATATGTGGGTGCATTTGGGTAATTGAGTGATCAATCTCATTAAATCTGAAGGTTAATAATTAAAATTGAATCAGTCTCATTTGAATCGTTTTCAGTGAATCATTTTCATTGAATCAGTCTCGTATCATTAAATCACTCATGGAATCAGTCTCATTAATTAATACCATTAATTTTTGGTGCTTAATAAAAATTACCAAACAGCTAAATTATGGTATATTCCAAATTATTATGATTATTTACCATATTACATAAGTCATATGCACCTTTTAGAATTCTTTGGAGATTGGGGACTTCAGAGAAATTGGAACACAAATAAACACACAGTTTCAATAATAAATGAATTTATTATAACAGATAAAAATGGATAATGGCAGTTGAAATATATACAAACAGTGAGATGTGTGTGTGTGTGTGTGTGTGTGTGTGTGTGTGAGTGAGTGAAAGGCCCTATGGCCTTATATATATATATATATATATAAATAAAATGTCTTTATACGGTAGGATATACCGCAGCCACCGCACCTGGCAGGCATTAAGGCCTGCTCCTTCTGTGTGGTGGCTAGCATAGAAGTCACTCCCCTCAGACGTCTTCAACTGAAAGCAGAGCTGCATGACGAAGACCTGTAGACTTCACAGCGTTTAAAAGTGGGCACCCCACCTCACCGGTGTTTCGTCAACAAGCCCACGACACCTCAGTGGGGCTTGACAGCAGAACCAGCATCCTGGAACTGCTCTCTCTGTCATTCAGGAACCTGCCGTGCAACTCTGTCCCCCCTCTTCTCTGCCAGCCTGGCTTAGCCACCGGTCACTTCTCTTTAGCCACAGCCACCTGGATGCCTGTTCCGCCTGCTTTGAGATGCTGTTCACCAAGTTCTTACGGGTTACACCCCTAACCCCAAGCCATCCTAGTGCTCTCCAAAGGGACTGCCCTGGGAACACCCTGCAACCCACCTCCACTGGTAGGTTCCAGGTTCTCCACCCCCTCTGCTGACTCTCTACAAGGAGGGGCTGGTACTTCCCCAGCTTGCGTTTGTGTGCCTCCTCAATCCTCTCCTCCCAGGGTACCATTAGCTCTATCAAGGCCACCTGTTTTGTTGCATGGGACCAGAGCATGATATCTGGTCAGAGGCTGGTGACAGCAATCTCTTCAGGAAACCTGAGTTGCCTACCCAGGTCATCTCTCATTTCCCAGTCCTCTGCCATGCCAAGAATACCTGCACACCTGTCTTCCCTGCCTGCCTTCTCCCCAGGCCTGAGAAAGCTGATGAAGCAGGGCCCTTTGTTGTGGGCCTTGGTTCTTTTCTGCTTCCTCTCCTTCTCCAGGCCATCAGCCAGTTGCACCAGCACTTTATCATGGCACCACCTAAACCTTCCCTCGGTCAGGCTTGCTTTGCAGGATGACAGGATGTGCGCCAGGTTTGCTGGTCTCTTACACTGTGCGCAGAAGGGATCCTCTGTCAGCCTCCACCTTTGCAAGTTAGTTGGTGTTGGCAGCACATCATACACAGAGCTCAGAAGGAACTTCAACCGATGCCCCTCCATGTTCCAGATGTCCTTCCAACTGAGGTATCTTCCCCGGACACTGTCCCACCTTGCTGCTTCATTGCCACTGCCCTAGCTTGCCTGTTCTCTTCCTCCACAGCCTGGATCTCTTCTTGTACCATTCCCCTACGGTCCTTTGCCTTCGTCTTCTTCCAGCTTGCTTGGGTGATGACTCCAAGGCCCAACCTCCCCTGGGTCACAGTACCCAAGATGTCAGCATGTTGCAGTCACTCCTCCGCTTCCCTCAGTGCTCTGCTGGCTCTCCACTTCCGACCTGTCTTCACAGTGATGTCTGCCTGTCGCACCACCTGATCATCACTGTCGTGCAACATCATGACTAACCGGACCTTGGCTGCCTTAAATTCCTCCATGACAGATGTGATTGGTAGTTGTAGTTTACTCCCAGAACTATATAGCCCTAAGGAGCAAAAACTCTTGGGGACTGCCAACCATCTCCTCAGGAAGTTATTGATCTTCCTTTCCAAAGTTTCCACTGTTGTCAAAGGAACCTCATACACAAGCAGTGGCCACAAAAGCCTTGGAAGGATGCCGTGTTGGTAACCCCATACCTTATACTTCCCCAGTAGGCCACTCCTCTCCAGGGCTTGCAGCCACTCTTCTGCCTGGCTGAGCATCTCCTTTACACTTGCCTTGTCATTCAGGTCAGCCACCACCTCCCTAAACTCTTAACAGGCTTCTCTGTTACCGTGGGGATGGTGTCTTTACCTATCTTGAACCTGAAGCGATCTTGGACATGACCCCGCTTCAGGACCAAACTCCTTGATTTTGAGGACTTAAACTCCATCCTGACTGCAGCAGTGAGCTCCACCAAGTCCTCCAAGATCCACCTGCCCTCCAGGACTGACCTTGCCATGATTGTCAAGTCGTCTATATAGGCCCTAACTGGGACCTGTTGGACCCCACTTGACAGTACAGTTCCCCGTCTCGGCTTCTCCACTGACTTAACCAGGAGATTCATCGCTGCTGCAAAGAGGATCAGTGAGATGGTACACCCTGTTGCGATTCCAACCTCCAGCCTCTGCCAGTTGGTAGTGAAGTCTCCAGAGGAGAAGCGCATCCATATATACACACACACACACACACACACACACACACACGTGTGTGTGTGTGTGTGTGTGTGTGTGTATGTATATATATATATATATATATATATATATATATATATTAGTGCTGTCATAAATGTCACGTTATTAACACGTTAACTTGACTCAATTTTAACGGCGATAATTTTTTTATCGCGAGATTAACGCTCTGTGACATGATGTAGGTTTTTCATAAGCTTTTGAAACTGCCAGGAACTTGGAACAGAGACTTTGCTTAGAAAACCAATAGCAGCTAGACCTCTGCCCTCCCCCCCAAAAAACCAGTGCGGGCAGGGCGCGCTAGTAGAGATGGGATTTATGGCTCTTTGATGGGATCCGCATCTTTGTGATCCGTTCTTTGAAAAGAGCCGTTCAAAAGACTGGCTCATTTGGCTCTTTTTAAATATTTATTCAGTTTTAAGAAGACAGCGTCTAAAGAAGCCAGATCCCTCTGAACTGTAAACTCAATGCTATCCCAGAAATCCTTTCTGTAATATGCAAATTTGGCCGCCTCTGATTGGACAGCGTGACGCATCAACAGGCAGAAAGTGTAAAAGTACAAAATGTGTTAAGTGAGCTGAAACAGTAAAGATCAGATTCAATGCAATAGTTATAAACGAACAACTTAAAGTTAATATAATAGTGTACTTTATATTATAATCAAGCATGTCAAGCCTACTGTCACTGTGTAACTTGTCTCTCTGATTAGATTAATCAAGCAGTAGATCACTTAACTCATGGTTCTCTTGCTAGCCTCGGGACGAAGAGCCACGGTGCTCAGCTTAGGTTTCATGTTGCAGTGGCTGTGTCAAGACGTGTTATGCTTTGCAATAAAAAAAAAAAAAAACATTGGTACAAAACAAGCCCATTCACTTTTTTATGCTGGTAAGAGAATTACAATGGTTTTTCATGTGACAAAAATGTGCGATTAAATTGCGATTAATCGCGAGTTAACTATGACAGTCGCGACATTAATCGCGATTAAATATTTTTAATCGCTTGACAGCACATATATATATATATATATATATATATATATATATATATATATATATATATATATATATATATATATACATACACACACACACACACACACACAATCCATCACTGTTTCCAATTTGCTTTTATTAATACTGAAACTTGGAAACCATCAAGTTTCAATATTTAGGTATTGATTTGAATTTATGGCTCTGTGCGTTCCTTATTCATAAATTTAAAATTTGCATAAAAACAGGTGAATGGAAACTACGCTAATGATTGAGGAACTTGGCAGTAATCTCATACATGCATTGTGCTCAGTTTAACTTACTAGCTTACATTCTCTAATGAAGAAGGAAGTGGTACACTATGTCAATTGTGATATCAGGTCATGTGTCTAATGTTCTCTTCAGAGGTGTTTAAACTGAAATGAGACAAACTACACATGACTCATGCATCACTGTGACAGAGCACACAGAATTGCCTGAGATGCGGGGCTAGGCTCTTGCTGTGAATGATTAACTATAAAAAGTAGCCTGATCAGTTTATTACTAGAACCTGATTTCTATAATTACTGCAAGGAAGTGAATCTAATGGAATTGAGTTATGCAATCACCGTTCTGGAAGAACTATCAAAGCAGAAACGTCTTCCTTCTGGCACCACAGTTTTTGACTGAGTTTTGATCGAGGTCCTCAGGACTCAGAATATTTCCCCAATTCTGAATTTTGCATAAATTTATCAAGCCATAAATGATTAACTGGAACTGAATTCTGTATTTCACAAATCATAATTTATTTAATCATTATTTTTCTTGTTGTACATTGTCATTTTTTCAGTATCCAGCTGCCATCGACAAAGAAGAAGAAACCTTTATTTGTCACATGTACACTCAAGCACAGTGAGATTCATCCTCTGCATTTAACTCATCTGAAGCAGTGAACACGCGCGCGCGCACACACCCAGAGCAGTGGGCAGCTATACTGATTCCCTATAATTACTGCAAGAAAGTGAAGCCTGAGGAGCAGTTAGGGGTTAGGTACCTTGCTCAAGGGCACTTCAGCCCAAGGCTGCCCCCATGTTAACCTTACTGCATGTCTTTGAACTGTGGGGGAAACCAGAGCACCTGGAGGAAACCCACGCAGACACGGGGAGAACATGCAAACTCCATACAGAAAGGCTCCCCTCGGCTGCTGGGCTCAAACCCAGAACCTTCTTGCTGTAAGGTGACAGTGCTAACCACTACACCACTGTGCCACATAAAACAGAGAATTCTTAAAAAAAAGACGTGTGTGACATTATGACCGGTAATATAGTAAGGCATCTCAAATAATTTGAATGTCATGAAAAAGCTCTTTTTTGTAAATTAATTCAAAAAGGTAAACTTTTATATATTATATATTCATTGCATGTAAAGTGAAATATTTCAAGCCTTTTTGGTTTTAATTTTGATGATTATGGTTTATAGCTCATAAAAATGAGAAATCCAGTCTCTCAAATTATTAGCTTCAGTCGCTGAGAAGTGCAGTCACTGGCTGTAGCTGAGAAGAAAAGTGCCAGCTTGGGGAGCTAAATTAACACTTTAGTTCCATGCGGCACACACCCGGGTCTGATCAGCCTGCAGTGTGCCTGCCACAACTGAGGGTGCATTGTGATAAATGGCCAAAACACCCAATGAGGTTGAGGTGCACAACTGAAGATGTGTCGCATTGGAAAAACATCACTAAGTGGTCACTCCCAAGCTGAACCCAACCAAGAGGACATGTAGACCTGATCCATTCAAGGCAAGTGCTGAGCTGATTCATTAGGGATTGTAACAGCTAGTCCTTGTAAGAAACCTAGAATATTTTCTAAGACCAATCAAAAAAGGATTTACGATATAGAATTGTCCAACTTTTGAAGAGTATGTTCATTTATCCCCTTCGGACACAAGGAAAAATGCTATGGAACTTCATGCTATGGTACTTCATGTGTACAATTGTACACATTATGTCTGAAGAGGTTATACACCCAATACTTGTTTGGGGCTCCTTTACCATGAATCAATGTGGCATGGCATGGAGGCGATCAGCTTGTGGCACTGCTGAGGTGTTACTGAAGCCCAGGTTGCTTTGATAGCGGCCTTCAGCACAACTGTATATTTGAGTTGGGCGTTTCTCATCTTCCTCTTGACAAATAACTCATACATTCTTTATGGGGTTCAGGTCAGGCAACTTGTCTGCCCAATCAAGCACAGTAATATCATGGTCAGCAAACCATTCGGTAGTAGTTTTGGCACTGTGGGCAGGTGCCAAGTCCTGCTGGAAAAAGAAATCGGTATCTCTATAAAGCTTGTCTGCAGTTGGAAGCATGAAGTGCTCTAAAATCTCCTGGTAGACAGCTGCACTAACTTTGGACTTGATAAAACACAGCAGACCAACACTAGCAGATGACATGGCACTCCAAATCATCACAGACTGTGGAAACTTCACACTGGACTTCAAACACATTGGATTCTGTGCCTCTCCACTCAATCCAGACTCTAGGACAAATGAAATGCAAAATTTACTTTCATCTGAAAAGAGGACTTTGGACCACTGAGCAACTGCCCAGTTCTTTCTCTCCTTAGCCCAGGTAAGACACTTCTGACATTGTCTCTGGTTCAGGAGGGGCTTGATATTAGGAATGCAAGAGTTATAGCCCTTTTCCTGAAGACATCTATGCGTGGTGGCTCTTGATGCACCAATACCAGCCACGGCCATAGCCAGCTATGAGGCCACCAAGGTCCAGACTTCGGTCATTTTTAAGAGCTGAAAATATATTTGTACGCTAAATATTCAAATGGATAAAAAAATAAAGAATAACATTAAAACGTCTCTGTAAAACGTGCATTGTTAATTATGTTAAACGTTGATTCTGTCTTCTGTGTCTGTTTCGTGCGTGCAGCTCTGAGACCAAAAACACAAAAACGAAAGTGTGCGCGACTCGGGGGAGGAACGCAGTGCAGTAGACACGTTTTTTTCATGGTAACCATCAGCGCACTTTCGTGAAGCGCGCACACACACACACACACACACACACACACACACACACACACACACACACACACACACACGTGTACACAGTTAATAAGGCAAACTGTTCAACACGTTTAAAGTTACCCCTACTCATCAAATCATCTCTAGCCACTTTATCCTGTTCTACAGGGTCGCAGGCAAGCTGGAGCCTATCCCAGCTGACTATGGGCGAAAAGCGGGTTACCCCTACTCTTTATTCAAACATGGTGGTGTATACTGATTTTTTTTTTTTCCCCAGAATTTTTTTTTGTGTGCAGGTGTAACGGATGCCAGATTGTTAATATATCTTAGTTATACAGGCTACATGGTTAGGGTATCTTTTGTCCTCATTGCTTGGGCCAGATCAAACCATTAAACAAGCTTAAAATTATTCTTACTCTTGCCATATACATGATTTTTTTTTCAAAAAAAAAAAGTTATTTCAGGAATTACGTCTTGTGTGACGTGTAATTCACCCCTCTCATTTAAATATGTCGAAAATCACAGACCTCGTGATTTTAAAATGCTGGCTACGGCCCTGATACCAGCCTCGGTCCACTCCTTGTGAAACTCTCCAAAGTTCTTGAAGAGACTTTGACAATCCTCACAAGGCTACGGTCATCCCTGTTGCTTATGCACCTTTTCCAACCAATATTTTCAGCAGTGACATTCTGTGGCTTACCCTCCTTATTTTTTTCAGTATGAATAATCACATGCAATAATGTAATGAAAGGAAAATAATAAGCACCTGGCAAACGCTTCCTTATTGCCATACCTTAAATTGTCAACAAATAATGTAATCAGTATTTGACTTTAAAAAAAAAAAAGAACCAACTATTTAAATCTTTCTACCTAATCTCTCTCCCTCAACCTCATTCAATCGATCAGTATCAAAACTTCAAAACACCACTATCCAAAACTCCAGCTGCAATGTATGCACTACACTCCGTTTCTATTGCCAGAATGCCTCATGGGTATGCATTTCATCCTTTTGCTGAGTTTCGACAGTGCACATGTTCCCAGGCATTGCTGACACTGCCATACTTCAGCCCTCCCTCTCTTTCTGTCACACCAACCTTGGGAGTACAGTGGAGCAGTGTTCTACACACAGGACGTTTTTCACTCCTTTCAAATACTTCGACCTAAAAAGGTCCCCCCCCCCAACCTGTTATGGTACACCACTTTCTCACAGCATGCCTTTCTTTTCAATGACCCACTGAGGCCTCTTACCATTTTGTCTCTTCCCTTGCTTCATTAAAGTAACCATTTATCCACAGGAAATTCTGGAAGGCCTCCAACTCACTGTCCGCTAACTCAAGAACAATGTGTCCCAATCTTCGCCTCCTTCTCAAAACAGCCCCATATGGCCCTTTGTAAGAACATTCTCTTCTGTATTATCAAAACCGTTCAGTAATACTCTGGATTCCAGCATTACTACATGAGTGAGTGTTGGTTTACAGCAAACAATGTTATTATTCCCATAGGGTATTTCTGGAAAACCAACCACAATTCTCTCGTCACCGCTAATCAGAATCATACAGGTTTTCCTTTAGAGCACAATGAGGATTTCTATCCCTGCAGGCCATACTGGTGCTTGTTCAGTCCCTTTTCATTTCAAGATTGGACATCACTACTGCACTCCATTAAACTCCTGTAACTGATCCAGAATAAAGCTGCTCAGCTTATCAGGTTCTCCTACATCATCCCATTGCTATGTTCCCTCTACTCTGCATAACAGATTTAAACAGTGACGCTTGCCTACATATCCAAAAGTAAATCAAAATATGGTAGTCAGAAAGACAATCCTTTCTTTTTTTTATTTTTTGCTATACACTGAAGACATCTGGGTTTGAAATCAAAAGCTGAATACAAGATGATGGATCAGAATTTCAGTTTTTAGTTACTGATATTTATGTCAAAATTCATTCAACAACTTAGAATATGACACCATTTGTTTGAACCCACCCAGTTTTCAGGCAATCAGAAATACTTGAACATGTGACCAATGGGTGTTTCTTGTTGCCCAGATGTGCCCTGTTAGACTGATTGTTTAAACAGTTAATAGCTCTGAATGTCTACTCTTGGCTTGAGCCCTGGGATTCACCAGAGAAGACTGCATTTGCTGATAAAAAGGATAAACCAATATGAAGAACAGAGTTGTAATCTATGGAAGAAAAGCAAACTATTTTGAAGCTTAGAAAAGAAGGAAAGTCAATCAGAGACATTGAATAAGCAATGGGCATAGCCAATACAACAATTTGGAATGTCCTGAAAAAGAAATAAACCACTGGTATGCCAACAACCAGATGTTGAACAGGTTGGCCAAGGAAAACAGCAGCAGCTGATGACAAACACAGAACCGTTGGGGGAAAAAAAGTCAAGGTATCACTATTGAAAAAGACTAAGAGAGCAGAAATATAGAAGCCATGCCATAGAGATAAGCCACAAAAGTTCTGGAACACAACATAAACCTCTACCAAAGTGACAAAAAGGCCATATGGGGGAGAAAGAAAGGATCTACTTATAATCTAAAACATAGCTCATTGGTTTAGCACTATGGAGGTTATGTCATGGTTTGGGCTTGAATGGCTGCATCTGGAATGAGCTCACAAATTTTTATTGATAATGCAGGCCATATCCCTGCAGATGGTAGCTCATGATGGTAGCAGCAGAATAAATAGAAGGAGAATAAATTCAGAAGTATGCAAAAAACATTGTTAATTTACAGATAAATTAATCTAATTGGGAGGAACTTCAACATGCAGCAAGACTGATCCAAAACACACTGCCAACACAGCAAAGGACTTCAATAGGGAAAAGAGTGGAAGGTTTTAGACTGGACAAGTCAATCACCAAACCTTAACCCAATTGAGCAGCATTTCAGCTCCTGAAGAGGAAACTGAAAGGAGATACCCCCAAAAAACAAACAAGATCTGAAAGCAGCTGTGGTACAAGCCTCAAAAAGCGTTACAAAAGGTGGCAGCAATAATTTGGTGATATCACTGGGTTGCTGGCTTGATGCAGTTATTGCAAGCAAGGAATATGCAGCCAAATATTAAGTGTTATTTAACTTAATTTACTTTCAGACTATGTTCCTATACTTTTGCTTAATTTGGTTAATTGCTTGAATTAGGTGGTCTGCAAGCAAAAGTATCATGTTCAAAGTTGTTTAACAAATCCAGATCTGAAATTCTGATTTGTTGTCTCATTCATCTTTTGATCTCAAACACAAATGTCTTCAATGTATCGCAAAAACAAAAGAATTGGCCTTACTGTTCCATTACTTTCAGAGGGGACTGTATTTGCAATTGTTTTTGAATGGTTTACTCATGGATCTACCTAGTCTGCACCCAATGAATGAGCTATGTTCCTATAGATTACATTATATTAATGGTATTTAGTAGACACCCTTATCCAGAGCAACGAGGGAGTTAAGGGAACGGCCCTCTCCTGGCTCAGCTCTTATTTAACTGATCGCTATCAGCATGCTGATGTAAATGTTGATTTTTCTAAAACATACTGAGGTAAAGTTTGGTGTTCCACAAGGTTCTGTTTTAGGACCACTGTTTTTTTCTTTATATATGGGTGATATTATTCGTAAGCATGGTATTTGTTTCCACTGTTATGCTAATGACACAGTTGTATGTTTCTGCAAACCCAGATCAGACACACCAGCTTAATAGAATTGAGGAATGTGTAAAGGACATTAGACAGTGAATGCTTATTAACTTCCTTCTACTTACACAGTAACTCTGGATGGCCTTTCTGTTTCTTCACATGCAGAAGTAAAAGACCTTGGGATGATTAAAAAAGTACCCCAGTCTTTCATTTGAAACTCATATCGATAACAGTACCCGGATAGCTTTCTTTCGTCTCAGAAATATTGCTAAGATAAGAAATTTAATGTCACTACACAATGCAGGAAACCTAGTTTATGCTTTTGTTACCACTAGGTTGGATTATTGTAATGCCTTACTGTCTGGATGTTCCAATAAGTGCATAAACAAGCTACACTTGGTTCAAACTGCAGCAGCAAGAGTCCTTACTAGAACTAGAAAATATGACCATATCACCCCGTCTTGTCCACACTGCATTGGCTCCTAATCAAATTTCATATTGATTATAAAATACTACTATTGATCTTTAAAGCACTGAATGGTCTTGCACCACAGTACCTGAGCAAACTTCTGGTGCTCTATGACCTGCCACACCATCTTGGATCAAAAGGTGCAGGCTATCTGCTGGTCCCTCATATAGTGAAGGCTACATCAGGGGGCAGAGCCTTTTCTTACAAAGCCCCACAATTATGGAACTTCCAAGTAGTGTTCAGGACAGTCTCAGTATTTAAATCTAGACTGAAAACATATGTTTAGTCAAGCCTTTTGTTAATTGTGTTTATGAGGTAAAGGACTAGATCTGGAGGGTCCTCAGACAGTGTATTTTGGTAAACTGGGATGTATGGATGCTGTCAGTCCCCCACTCACTTGCTCACTCGAGTTTGTTGACAGTGTAGTGGCTGCCTGTTTTATGTCCCAGGGCAGTGTCATGCCTGTGTTACCTTCGGGCTTTCCCCTTTTGTGAATTTTCTATATTTCTGCATAAATATGACCTAAAATATCATCAGATATTCACACAAGTCCTAAAAGTAGATAAAGATAACCCAGTTAAACAAATGAGACAAAAATATTATACTTGGTCATTTATTTATTGAGGAAAATGATCCAATATTACATATCTGTGAGTGGCAAAAGTATGTGAACCTCTAGGATTAGCGGTTAATTTGAAGGTGAAATTAGAGTCAGTTGTTTTCAATCAATGGGATGACAAATCAAGTGTGAGTGGGCACCCTGTTTTATTTGAAGAACAGGGATCTATCAAAGTCTGAGCTTCACAACACATATTTGTGGAAGTGTATCATGGCACAAACAAAGGAGATTTCTGAGAACCTCAGAAAAAAAAAGTGCTTTTGATGCTCATCAGGCTGGATAAGGTTACAAAACCATCTCTAAAGAGTTTGGACTCCACCAATCCACAGTCAGACAGAATGTGTACAAATAGAAGAAATTCAAGACCATTGTTACCCTCCCCAAGAGTGGTCGAGCAACAAAGATCACTCCAAGAGCAAGGTGTGCAATAGTCGGCGAGGTCACAAAGGACCCCAGGGTAACTTCTAATGCCGCTTTTCCACTACAAACGCGGCTGAGTCGGGCTGAGCCGTGCCGTGCTGAGTCGGGCTGAGTCGAGCTGAGCGGGGCTGTTGGAGTTGCATTTCGACTACAACTGCGCTGAACCGTGCTGGCTGGAAGTGGGTGGACACATTGGGTGGAGTTAGCGAAAGTGGGTGGACGTCACGTGATGTCGTTAAGCAGCGCAAACAGTGACATCAGTGAGCTTTTAAGCGGTAGTGTCACGACCCGAATAGTAAACAATAAACATGGAGGACATGGAGTCGTTAGTGTTGCTGGTCTTGGTTCTGTGGCTTGTTGTCACCAACAACGCCAACAGATACTGGCAAGAGCGTGCAGATGAGGCGAGGCGCATAAGGCTTCATAATTCTCGTAATTCTCCTTCTTCCGGGTTTGCAGTGTTTACAGATCCCAGCGTGCTCGCGGGGCGTGTGTGGGCATGTGAGGACACTCCTCCTCACCAATCAGTGCACAGGGGAGTGTCTGCTCACGCCCCCAGCCTCACTCAGCACGGTTTGGCTCGCTTCAGCCCCACTCCAAAATCGTGCGAGTTTTAGGGGCTAAGCAGGGCTGAAGCGAGCTGAGTCGTGCTGTTTTTTGGTAGTCGAAACGCGAGCCATGTCGGGCTGAAGTGAGCTGAAGCGAGCTGAAGTGAGCTGAAAAAGGGTAGTGGAAAAGGGCCATTTGCAACTGAAGCCCTCTCTCACATTCGCTAATGTTAATGTTCATGTGTCCACCATCAGGAGAACACTGAACAACAATGGTGTGGATGGCAGGGTTGCAAGGAGAAAGCCATTGCTCTCCAAAAAGAACATTGCTACTCATTTGCAGTTTGCTAAAGATCATGTGGACAAGCCAGAAAGCTATTGGAAAAATGTTTTGTGGATGGATGAGACCAAAATAGAACTTTTTGGTTCAAATGAAAAGCATTATGTTTGGAGAAAGGAAAAGACTGCATTCCAGCATAAGAACCTTATCCCATCTGTGAAACATGGTGGTGGTAGTATCATGGTTTGGGCCTGTTTTGCTGCATCCAGGCCAAGACGGTTTGCCATCATTGATGAAACAATGAATTCTGAATTATACCAGCGAATTCTAAAGGAAAATGTCAGGACATTTGTCCATGAACTGAATCTCAAGAGAAGGCAGGTCATGCAGCAAGACAACAACCCTAAGCACACAAGTCGTTCTACCAAAGAATGGTTAAAGAAGAATAAAGTTAATTTTTGGAATGGCTAAGTCAAAGTCCTGACTTTAATCCACTCAGTATGTTGTAGAAGGACCTGAAGCGAGCAGTTCATGTAAGGAAACCCACCAACATCCCAGAGTTGAAGCTATTCTGTACGGAGGAACGGGCTAAAATTCCTCCAAGACGGTGTGCAGGACTGATCAACAGTTACTGGAAACGTTTAGTTGCAGTTATTGCTGCACAAGGGGTTCACACCAGATACTGAAAGCAAAGGTTCACATACTTTTGCCACTCAGAGATATGTAATATTGGATCATTTTCCTCAATAAATGACCAAGTATAATATTTTTGTCTCATTTGTTTAACTGGGTTCTCTTTATCTACTTTTAGGACTTGTGTGAAAATCTGATGATGCTTTAGGTCATATTTACACAGAAATATAGAAAATTCTAAAGGGTTCACAAACTTTCAAGTACCACTGTAGTTATGCTGTCATAGTTAGTTTTGCCGGATTCCCTGCTTGCATTCAACACAAAATGTATACCGTTCTTACTCATCAGGTGACATTGGGCATACCCAACAACCTGTGTTTTCTCTCTCTCTCTTTTCTCCCCTCCCACCTACTCTGTCTGTCTCTCTGAGGTATATGTCAATCCTGGGATCAAACAACTTCTGCTCCTTGGACCTGCCTGAGCCATCCTGATGCCCTATGTCTGACTGGAGTCTCATCACATTGCTCCTGTGGAGGACGACCCCATATGGACAGTCGAAAGTCACACTTGGAAGATTGCTCTGGACACTTACAAGTAATACTTTAATGGCTGAGGTCTACAGTTTACTTGCTAACTTTAGGACTGCAGTCGTCAAACAGTTTTGCACTCAAGTTTCCATCAATGAACAGTTTATAACATCAACGAAACAGACATGTTAAAACTGTGAAAAATATGTTATCACATTATCTGTTATCACCCAAATGAGGATGGGTTCCCTTTTGAGTCTGGTTCCTCTCGAGGTTTCTTCCTCATGTAACCTGAGGGAGTTTTTCCTTGCCACCATCACCACAGGCTTGCTCATTGGGGATAGATTAGGGCTAAAATTAGCTCATGTTTCAAGTCATTAAAATTCTGTCAAGCTGCTTTGCAACAATGTCTATTTGTTCAAAGCACAATAAAAATAAACTTGACTTGATATACAGCATGCCTAGAACAGCCTGGGGGTTAGGTCCCCTGCTCAAGGGCACTTCAGTTATTCCTGCTGGTCCAGGGAATCAAACCAGTGATCTTTTGGTCCCAAAGCTGTTTCTCTAACCATTAGGCCATGGCTTCCCCATAAGGGCATTAATATTTTTGAACCAATTACCTGTTAACCCTGTGTTCCAGTTCTTTCATGCATAAATTATTTAAAAACATATCCAGATAAATTGCATTTAATATGAATTGTCAATGTGTAGGAACACCATAAGTTAAAAAAAAATGGTAAAATGTTATGCCTACAAAATCTTCCAGTGTGTTTATAAACAAAAATGGTTAGCTTTCAGGACTAAAATAGATCCTGTTTTTGACCAAAATTATAGAAAATGTAATTTTTGTAAATATAATTTGACATGAAATTTATTGTTGCATGATGCAGCTAATTTTACAAGTAAAATCTATCTTTAATCTAAGAAAAAAGTAGCTTTAAAAAAAGCTAAGCTGCTCATTGGAGTCTGGCACAAAAAACATGTTTCTTTCTACAGTCTGTTTAAACTATGTTTTAGAATTTATCAGCTAGTATTGGAATACATACTATTGGAAAAGACAAAGGAAGGGAAAAAACCTATAATCCTTTTTGCTAAAGGCCAAGATATTAACGCTCACATTTGACTTGTATTGTACCACATCAAAAGCTTTCTAAAAGGAGGAGACCTGAACTATGTGTCAAGGTTGTATATTATAATGAACTACACATGGGTTATTATAGTTTATGGGCCTGTGTCTGTTTTATTTCTCTTACTGGAAAAAATAAAGTTTCTGGAATAGCATTCCTGATTATGACATCCATAATGTCCTTTATTGAGTTCAGGCTCATGTAGCACTAAACAACTAAACATGCTGCATGTCATAATAAGGTGTACTGTGTAAAACACCACTTTCAATAAATGAACTTGAAATTACAGTCTTGTACACAACAAACATCTGGGCAGTTTCCAGAGACGAACATAATCCAAAATATTATCATGCAAAACTAACAAAATCAAACACAAAAAAATCAAGTACTGTGATGTTAAATTTAATATGGAGTTTTAAAGAAGCTAAGCTAAAGTTTTCAAGATTTCATCATTGTGCAAAGCAATATTATGTTAGAGAGTGTAAACTGTATTTGCTGATGTGTTGGTAGTAGCCCAAAATGATCTGCAACAATCCCTTTGGTTACTGAGTGGAAGAAGAAATAATAAATTTAAAAAATAAAAATTAAAAAAAACCTTTACTGGTAAAACCCAGTCAGATGATTTGTGGAATGATTAAGCTTGGAAAAGGAGGATGTGTTTGTAATGTGTATCGAAATTTCTTGTGAATTCAGAGCTGTGTCCCCTGTGGTCATGCCCCCAATTGTATTTCACTTTTCACAGTGTTGTCAAGGTCTTTATTTTAGAAGCACATTTCTTTATTTTAGAGCTTGGTATTTAATATAAAAAGTAATAGTATAACTAGTCTCTTGGTGTATTTCTTGAAACCTGGATATATATTTAAACTCAACATGTTCTCTCCAGGGCGGCACGGTGGTGGAGTGGTTAGCACTGTCACCTCACAGCAAGAAGGTCTGGGTTCAAGCCCTGTGGCCGGCGAGGACCTTTCTGTGCGGAGCTTGCATGTTCTCCCCGTGTCCGCGTGGGTTTCCTCCAGGTGCTCCGGTTTCCCCCACAGTCCAAAGACATGCAGATTAGGTTAACTGGTGACTCTAAATTGACCACAGGTATGAATGGTTGCCTGTGTCTATGTGTCAGGCATGCGATGACCTGGTGACTTGTCCAGGGTGTACCCTGCCTTTCAGCCGTAGTCAGCTGGGATAGGCTCCAGCTTGCCTGCGACCCTGTAGAACAAATAGAGATAATGAGATGAGCGGCTAGAGATAATGAGATGAGATGTTCTCTCCATGTTTGCATTGGTTTTCTCCCATGCCAGTAAGTGGATTGGACAGCATATTGCTCCTAGGTGGGAAAGGGTGTGTGAATGTGTGTGCATGATGCTCTGTGGATAGACTGGCATCCCATCCGGGATGTGAGGGACAGTGTTGTAGTTGAGTCACTCAACCTCGAGTCCGAGTCCAGTCTTGAGTCCTCAGGTGTTCAAGTCCGAGTCAAGTCCAAGTCTCATCTCATATCATCTCTAGCCGCTTTATCCTTCTACAGGGTCGCAGGCAAGCTGGAGCCTATCCCAGCTGACTACGGGTGAAAGGCAGGGTACACCCTGGACAAGTCACCATTCACACTCACATTCACACCTACGGTCAATTTAGAGTCACCAGTTAACCTAACCTGCATGTCTTTGGACTGTGGGGGAAACCGGAGCACCCGGAGGAAACCCACGCGGACACGGGGAGAACATGCAAACTCCGCACAGAAAGGCCCTCGCCGGCCATGGGGCTCGAACCCAGGACCTTCTTGCTGTGAGGTGACAGCGCTAACCACTACACCACCGTGCCGCCCCAAGTCCAAGTCATTAAAGTAAATTTAGAGTCGAGTCCACGAACAAGACTCTAAACACACCATTTGATGGTGGCTGTTGCTGCCTTTATGTGAAACCATCTCTGCTACTGTGTTGGACTAATGTTACTGCTTGACAGCCCCATTTTAGTTAATAGGTGTGAAGGACCGATCAGTAAAGCTTAAGGACACCAGGGATTTAGTTCAAAAGATAGGGTTTTTATTACCCAAAAAATAATAAAAAATGACAAAGAACAAAAAACTAAACCTATAAGAGGTCGACAAAAATATAACTAAACTTGGAACACAGCCGTGACCCTTAACTGAACAAAAACTGACCCTTAACTAAACAAAACTGACCTAACACAAAAAACAAAGGAGAACATATATATCGGCTTGGCCAAACCAAAAACACAAAGGGATAAACTAAATACATAAACTTCAAACATAATACAAAGCAAAATCAACTAAGCTCAAAATCCCCCTCAGGCACATGGTGGATGTGGTACAGCCTAATATGCAGGCGCCAGGACATAGGTCTTCTCCGCCCACAGCCACGCCTTTGCCCAAACAGGAAGGGACTGCCAACCATGGGCGCTGTGTGAGACGGCTGCATCTCCAGTAGCTCTGTAGTTTTTAGCTCTTTAAACCTCTTTTTTTCCACCTTTTCTTACTTTTCTGCTCTTCTTATGAAGACATAGTGTGTTTTACTTATATAAACATGGATATTTTTAACTTTAACACACAACCAGGAGCCAGTTTTCTCACTTATTCGAGAGAGGAGCTGCTGGCCCTGAAAACAATGGGACGAGCCAGGATGAGACACCCCATCCCGGCGGAGCTGAGGAGGAAACCCAGGGGCTGCAAAGCTGGAGCTAAGCAAGGCTAGCGGACATCCGGCAGTGCTGCAAACCATCCATTCCCTCCATTATCATGGGGAATGTGAACTCGCTGCCAAATAAGGTCGACGAGCTTTCCACTCTGAACAATCAGCGGATTTTTTGGGAGAGCAGCTTATTTATCTTTACGGAGACATGGCTAACACACCTCGTACTGGATGCTAACGTGGACCTGTAGGGATTCACTGCTGTGAGAGCCAACAGAGACACTAACATGCAGGAAAAGCAAAGGTGGGGGACTCATCATTTATGTTAACAACCGCTGGTGTAACCTGGGACATATCTCCATAAAGACAGTTTTATGTTGCCTGGACTTGGAGCTGCTAGCCGTTAGCCTGCGGCTATATTATCTGCCGAGGGAGTTCAGTCATGTGATCACCATCTGTGTTTACATCCCTCCGAGGGCAGCCACAGCCGCTGCATGTGAGAGGATTCACTCTGTCACAGCAAGGCTGCAGACACAGCACCCTGAGGCATTTATCATAATTTCTGGGGACTTTAATCACGCTATTTTGGACTCTACTTTGGCTGCTTTTTACCAGGCTGTGGATTGTCCAACAAAGAACAACAGGACAATTGACTTGCTGTATGCTAATGTGAGGGATGCATACAGAGCCACACCCCTCCCCCCACTAGGGAAGTCTGACCACAACCTGGTTCATTTACAGGCGAAGTACACCCCCCTGGTTCAAAGGCAGCCTGCAACAACTAGCTCCATCAGGAGGTGGTCCCCTGAAATGGAAAATGCCCTCAGGGACTGCTATGACATCACGGACTGGGATGTGCTGCTTAGCCCACACTGTGAGGACATAGAGGGGCTGACACACTGACGGATTACCTTAACTTCTGTGCAGATGTGGTCTCCCCCACTAAGGCCCTGTCCACACGGCAACGGATTCAGGTGACTCCGATACAATTGCTTATCGTTTAGGCCTGGCGTCCACACGGCACCGGCGTTTTGGGTGCCCAAAACGCAATATTTTTGAGAACGGGTTCCAGAGTGGAAAGATCTGGCAACGTTGCCATTGTGAAGTCGTCTGGATGAGTAGAACGGATTTGTTTACGATGATGTCACAACCACATGACTGTGAGTGCTTCACGCCGGGTAGAAGTGTAACGAACTCGATGCGAGTTGTCAACAAATCCTATAACTTGGTTCATGAAATGCGCTTACAAAATATTTTCACTGTGAATATTTATTGTGTAATAGTGCAAAGTGAGAGAGAGAGAGAGAGAGAGAGAGAGAGAGAGAGACTCTGCCCTTAGGGCAGAGTCAATCCCGCCAGCAAAAATAGGGAAAAAAAGGAGCGATCTCACCTCTTCAGATGATGGTTTAAGTCCTACAATACATTCCTCAAAAAGGGCATAGAAGAGCAAATTAATCCATCAACGTAGCATTCAATTTATTCCGGACCATTAAAGACGCCGCCTTCCGCGTAGAATCATACGTCATCCTCGCCGCCATATTGGATAGGTCAAAGCAGAGAATAAAGATTAGCTGCGTTTAACTGTACCAACAGGTTTACCGTCCAAACGAGATCACATGGGATTACCTTTCACAGGTGAGAAACAACAAATTAATCCATCAACGTGTAGCATTCAATTTATTCCGGACCATTAAAGACGCCGCCTTCCGCGTAGAATCATACGTCATCCTTGCCGCCATATTGGAAAGGTCAAAGCGGAGAATAAAGATTAGCTGCGTTTAACTGTACCAACAGGTTTGCCGTCCAAACAAGATCACATGGGATTACCTTTCACAGGTGAGACTGGAAAAATACTTTTCATTGTACAGTATTTGGTCATTATAATGTAATTTTCCGAACAGATTTTCCTGACTTTGTGGCTAATATGAAGTCTCGCGCATAATAGTTTATGCGCATGCGTCCTTACTTCTTCTATTGTTCTGGTGTCTCCGAAGGGACCGTCTTACAGCACCCCAGAGGTGTGGCATGTGTATTGCATCGTTTTCAGCAAGCGTTGCGTTGCCATATGGAGCTGATATTTTACTGATCGTTGCCCATTTGGACGCGATATATTTTTAAATAACATCTCGTTGCCGTTGTCGTGTGGATGTAGCCTAAGACTGTATGGTGTTACCCTAATAACAAGCCATGGGTAACACAGGAAGTCAAAAAAGCTGTCCTCAACAGGAAGAAGGCCACCTTCAGGAGTAGGGATAGGGAGGCGATGAAAGCAGCACAGCAGGAGGTAAAATGCTGCATGAGGGAAGCTAAGGACAGCTACAGGAGAAAGGTGGAGCAGAAGCTGAAGGAGAACAGCATGAGGGAGGCCTGGGAAGGTGTGAAAACCATCACAGGCCACAATACAAAGACCAGAGTCATTGAGGGGACAGTGGAAAGGGCGAATGAATTGAGTGACTTCTTCAATCGGTTCAACCAGCCCACGTCCCCCCCCACCCTCTCCCTCACTGCAGCCATCTCTCCTTCTTCCCTCAACACACCTCCCCCCAGTCATCACAGCAGCTCCCTCCTCCCCCACCTCAACACAGACTCCTCCATGCATTACTGCAGACCAGGTCAGAGATCAACTGAGGAAGTTTCACCCTAGTAAAGCAGCATGCCTGGACAAGGTGTGTCCCCGACTACTGAAGACCTGCGCTGCTGAACTGGGTGAACCACTCCAATGCATCTTCAACCTCAGCCTGCAGCTGGGGAGAGTGCCCACCCTCTGGAAGACATCATGTATTGTTCCAGTTCCCAAAAAGAATCGGCCCAGTGAGCTGAACGACTTCTCTTCACCCTGTACACCGTGGACTTCTGCTACAACTCAGAGCTGTGTCACATTCAGAAGTTTGCCGATGACACAGCCATCGTTGGGTGTATCAGTGATGACAGAGAGGAAGAGTATAGGAGCCTGGTGAGGGACTTTGCTGTGTGGTGCAACAGGAACCATCTGCAGCTCAACACCTCAAAGACCAAGGAGCTGGTCATTGATTTTGGGAGGTCCAGACCAAGGTCACGACCAGTTCTGATCGAGGGAGTCGAGGTGGAGGCTGTGAATTCCTACAAGTACCTCGGGCTGTGGCTGGACAGCAAGCTGGACTGGACTTGCAACACCAAACACTTATACAGGAAGGGACAGGGCAGGCTATACTTCCTTAGGAGGCTGCCGTCCTTTAACATCTGCAGGAAACTCCTGTGGATGTTCTATCAGTCTATCAGTCACCAGTGTCTTGTTTTACACCGTGGTGTGCTGGGGGGGGGCAGCACATCCAAGGAGGACACATCCAGGCTGGACAAACTGATCAGGCAGGCCGGCTCTGTGGTCGGCATGAAGGTGGACTCTGGTGACGGTGGCAGAGAAGAGGACTATGGACAAACTATTGAACATCATGGACAATGCCAGTCACCCTCTGCACACCGTCATCGGCAACTAGAGGAGCCTGTTCAGTGACAGAATGCTCCTTCCCAAGTGCAGGACGAACAGACTTAAAAACTCCTTTGTCCCTCATACCATCAGACTGTACAACTCCTCTCTGGGGGGGAGGAGGGGTAACAGGAGGACAGAGGATGTGAAGGAGCAGTAGCCTAGCCTAACAATAAGCAATACTGGACAATGTGCAATATAAAGTGCAATATCTCTCCTGCTACCACCCCCCTTTTTTTCCTCCCTCCTTCCCCCCTTCCTCATATCTTATTCTTTTTATTTTTGTATATGTAAATACTTAATTTATTTTAATTTATCTAGAAGTTTTCTCTATTTCTTTTCCCTGTTTATCTGTAATGATGCTGCTGGAATCTTAAATTTCCCTGAGGGAACCCTCCCAAAGGGATCAATAAAGTTTTATCTAATCTACTCTAATCTAATCCAATCCAACACTCAAACCAGGTAACTCAAAACAAAGAAACATATGCTTAATAACAAACAAATAAATTGCATAACCTTACAGTGTTAATGTGTGCACCCATATAAAACAATGCAAGGCTAAAGTAACTAAACTTAATAAAACAAATAAAGCAAACAAATGTTATGTGGGTTATTTAAATATGATAATACATATGACTGCAAATGATAAAACATACGCCAAACTAATACACCAAAACATATTAATAATGTGCATAAGTAGAGAGAGGGCTGATGTTACCCTGTGTGGCTGTGGCCATCACAATAGGCTACAGATAAAAAGCTTGTTCATTGCTCAGCAAGCTCTGCTATCAACAGGGCAAATAAGAGAGATAGTGAACACTAGCTAGTTCACCAGTCAGCAAGCAAGCCCCGCTATCAACAGAGCAATGAACATAGCGTGTCACTTCTCTGGGTGTAGTCTTGCCAAATGACAATTGAAGTTTGAGGTTGTCCCCATTATCTCCTCAATAGTTCTTCTACATATGGAACATGTAGCAGTGCATTTTTTCCCCACTGCACGAGAAGTCTGTATAAGCAAAGCGGACAATCCTAGGGGCATTCTATCCAGGCATTTTAGCGCCATTAATATTAGTTTGTTCCTGAGCATAACGTATGAACAGGTGAACATGCAATCTCTTGCACAAAATTAATATAAAATTAATGCAGATATAAATATCTCATGTCAAATTATTATGGCATGTTACAAAAAAATAAAGAAAAAAATCTGGAGTCCTTGTCTCCAATTTATGAGTCCGAATGCAGTTAACACTAGCCTGAGTCCAAGTCTGAGTCATCAGTGCTCAAGTCCAAGTCAAGTCATGAGTCCTTAAAATTAGGGCACAAGTTGGACTCGAGTCTGAGTCCTGGACTCGAGTACTACAAGCCTGGTGAGGGGCGTTTCCAGGATAAATTACTATTCCACTACGACCGTAACCAGGATAAAGCAGTTACTGAAAATAAGTAAATGTTCTATGCTTCATTCTGGTTGTTTGTTTTTGCCGAACACCTTACTGAGGTTGTTCATGTCGGTTTTGTACTAAACAAACTGTAAATTAGTATCAAGTTGTTTTATAGAGCAGCTCATGAGTGCAGATTTTGGTGGGGCAGGATAATGTGTAATACAGATCTAGCCTCAAGTGAAATTGAGAGGTTATTACACTTGACTTATAGGCTACTAGCTAATGAATCTTCTGAGTAACAGTCAACAAGACAAGAATGTAGCTGAACATACAGTACTATGTACACCAGTTTTCAATGAGAGAACAGAAAGATGTAGTCTGGCCAAAAATCCAGTGCCCAAGCACAGATCAATAACCTAACAAAATTAAACATCTCTGACTGTTTAATTTTCCATTTGTAAAGACATTTAACTCACCAATCTTTCAGAGGCACAATATACAGTAATGTGCAAAAGTCTTAAGCATGTGTAAAGAAATGGTCATCATCATCTCCAGCATTGTTGCCAGGTTGAGGTCCATGTAGACCCTATTGATCCACGTAATACCTGGAGCATAGTTTTATGCCGGATACCTTTCCTGCTGCAACCATCCCATTTGTGGGCTTGGGAAACAACCAGTCACACACAGACAATTTAGAGTAGCCAGTTAAACTAACTGCATGTCTTTGGACTGTAGGGGAAATCAGAGCACCCAGAGGAAACCCACACAGACATGGGGAGAACATGCAACTCCGCACAGAAAGGCCCCTGTCAGCCGCTGGGCTTGAACCCAGAACCCTCTTGCTGTGAAGCAACTGTGCTAACCACTGCACCATCGAACATGTAAAGAAATGCTATAAATGATTCATATAATTTTAGATATATCAAACTATTTCAATATCAGCCTTTAGAGTATGCTAGTTAATATTATTCAACTGTTTAAACATCTATCATGATTTCATTTTTTTACCCATCCTAAATTTTCATAATTCTAATGATCTATTTATGTTTGTTTTTAGTTTTAGTTTTGTTATATATGCATGCGTGCTATGGATAAAGTTATGTAAAATAAAAATAAAAATGAAATGCTGTTCACTAAAAATGGCTTAAAAATAATTAAATGAAATGCTTCGACATAAAAAAAAAAATACCATAAACAGCAGTAAGCCATAATAACTGAATCAACATCAATATTTGGTGTGAGATGACCCTTTGCGTCAAAAAGAAAAAATAGTAGTCTCGGGTATAATGAGTGCAGTTTTATAAGGAAATGAGCTGTAGGTTTTACTGAGCAGCTTGCAGAACCAACCACAGTTCTTCTGGACATTTTGATAGTCACACTTGCTTCTTCATTTTGCAGCCAAACCCAGCAGTTTTCTTTTGTAATCTGAATTGTGGTCCCTTATGTAATATGCTACTCAGATACAAACTTTTTTTTCCCCTGTAACATTTAATTTTGTGCTGGAAAATGAACGTTTGGAACTCTAAAATGTTTTTGTACTGACTCGACAATGAAGTCATAAAATAGAAGACCACAGTGCGCTTTCAGTGCTGGGTGTCGGACAGAGTGATCAGCAACACCGGGGCCCCGCAATGGACCATCCTTTCTCCTTTCCTTTTCATTCTCTACATCACTGATTTCAACTACTGCACAGAGACCTGCCACCTCCAGAAATTTTCTGATGACTCTGCAGTGGTTGGACCAGTGGTGATGAGAGCGAGTACAAGATGGTGGTGGACAACTTTGTCACGTGGACCACCTACAGCTCAACGTGACAAAGACAAAAGAACTGGTGGTCGATCTGAAGAGAATCAGGGCTCCGGTGAACCCTGTTAATATCCAAGGGGTCAGTGTGGACGTGGTGGAGGAATATACAGTTGGGTCCATAAATATTTGGACAGAGGCAACATTTTTCTAATTTTGGTTCTGTACATTACCACAATGAATTGTGAACAAAATTCAGATGCAGTTGAAGTTCAGACTTTCAGCTCGAATTAAGTGGGTTGAACAAAATGATTGCATAAAAATGTGAGGAACTAAAGCATTTTTTTAAACACAATCCCTTCATTTCAGGGGCTCAAAAGTAATTGGACAAATTAAATAACTGTAAATAAAATGTTCATTTCTAATACTTGGTTGAAAACCTTTTGTTGGCAATGACTGCCTGAAGTCTTGAACTCATGGACATCACCAGACGCTGTGTTTCCTCCTTTTTAATGCTCTGCCAGGCCTTTACTGCAGCAGTTTTCAGTTGCTGTTTGTTTGTGGGCCTTTCTGTCTGAAGTTTAGTCTTTAACAAGTGAAATGCATGCTCAATTGGGTTGAGATCAGGTGACTGACTTGGCCATTCAAGAATATTACACTTCTTTGCTTTAATAAACTCCTGGGTTGCTTTGGCTTTATGTTTTGGGTCATTGTCCATCTGTATTATGAAACACCGACCAATCAGTTTGGCTGGATTTGAGCACACAGTATGTCTCTGAATACCTCAGAATTCATCCAGCTGCTTCTGTCCTGTGTCACATCAATAAATACTAGTGACCCAGAGCCACTGGCAGCCATGCATTCCCAAGCCATCACACTGCCTCCGCCGTGTTTTACAGATGATGTGGTATGCTTTGGATCATGAGACCACGCCTTCGCCATACTTTTTTCTTTCCATCATTCTGGTAGAGGTTGATCTTGGTTTCATCTGTCCAAAGAATGTTCTTCCAGAACTGTGCTGGCTTTTTTAGATGTTTTTTTAGCAAAGTCCAATCTAGCCTTTTTATTCTTGAGGCTTATGAGTGGCTTGCACCGTGCAGTGAACCCTCTGTATTTACTTTCATGCAGTCTTCTCTTTATGGTAGATTTGGATATTGATACGCCTACCTCCTGGAGAGTGTTGTTCACTTGGTTAGGGATAAAATTAGCTCATGTTTTAAGTCGTTCAAATTCTGTAAAGCTGCTTTGCGACAATGTTTATTGTTAAAAGCGCTGTACAAATAAACTTGATTTGATTTCTCTTCACCATGGAAATTATTCTGTGATCATCCACCACTGTTGTCTTCTGAGTGTCCAGGTCTTTTTGCATTGAGTTCACCAGTGCTTTCTTTCTTTCTTTCTTTCTTTCTTTCTTTCTTTCTTTCTTTCTTTCTTTCTCAGGATGTACCAAACTGTAGATTTTGCCACTCCTAATATTGTAGCAATTTCTCAGATGGGTTTTTTCTGTTTTTGCAGCTTAAGGATGGCTTGTTTCACCTGCATGGAGAGCTCCTTTAACCGCATGTTTTCTTCACAGCAAAATCTTCCAAATGCAAGCACCACACCTCAAATCAAGTCCAGGCCTTTTATCTGCTTAATTGAGAATGACATAATGAAGGAATTTCCCACACCTGCCCATGAAATAGCCTTTGAGTCAATTGTCCAATTACTTTTGGTCCCTTTAAAAACAGGGTGGCACATGTTAAGGAGCTGAAACTCCTAAACCCTTCATCCAATTTTAATGTGGATACCCTCAAATGAAAGCTGAAAGTCTGGACTTTATGTCCATTATATAACTATAACTTGAATATGTTTCAGTAAACAGGTAAAAAAAACAATTTGTGTCAGTGTCCAAATATATATGGACCTAACTGTAAGTACCTGGGGGTTGTGAAGGAAATTTAGTGAATAAACATTCCTATTCTCTGTGTTTCTGTGTGTTGAGCTCAAGTGGCCTAGTGTACTGAGAAAAGTTGTTTTTACATACGCTGTAATCGCCGTTCTGTGGCCTTGGCTGGTGATAAGCAGGGTGTCGGAGTGCTCCCTAACCATGCATATGCCTGCACATCCCAGAGCACACCAGGTGCACGCTTTAACAAAGCTTCATAGAAAATCTTGAGCCGATCACGTGAAGACGCGAGCAGTAAGCGAATGCCTTTAGAGTATAATAGATAACATTTTTAAGACACAACTTGGAGTGCGCATACTCTCAGCATCACTGAAGTGGTGTCGTCTTCTCTTCTTCTCCTCCTCTTTCCTTTCCTGTTTTATATGATGTACTATAATAAATAACTGAAAAGACAACTGCTAAGCGTTCTGAACTGTTTATTAGAAGTTTCCATTACAATTTGGCGTCCCTGGGTGGGCTCTACACGTCTGATCCTTAGACGACGGGACACTCCCAAGGCCACGGTGCGGAGCTGAGAACTCGGACGAGAGACCAGACCGTCAGGGCTCACTGAACCAGTAAGTGATAACTTTGCATTCTTGTGTAAGGAAATTAGTGGAAACAGTATTTAATCCTGATAAAAGAGACCGACAGAAAGGTGTCCTAGCCCAGGAGGACTGCTAAGCTGTGGTACCATCAATATGTTTGCAGAAACGGATAAAACACAATTTTGAGACAATAAACCACAAGTAGTTTATTGGGTTGTGTAAGAGAAAAATCCGCCTAAGTGACGACTGGTGTAGGGACAGCCACAGTCCCCATCTAGAACTACAAATCCCATCAACTAATGCGATGACCTACGTCACGCCTAGGCAGGATTACCTACGTCACATCCCCCCTGACTCCATAAGTGACTAAGCCACACTACATTCTTCCTCTTTGGCGCTGTGGACTCCGCGTCGTACAGACATAAAGAGACACCCTCTCATCAGAACATCCGAGATCAAGACATCTGCCTTGCAAGGAAAAAAAGACAGCGCGCTTTCGTATACCACTGGCCACGGTAAAAGAGTACTTAAGTCGCGCTGTCTCTCTAAATTGAGTTACAACCGGTTTTATTTGTATCATAAGTAATGTTACGACTGCAGCCCAAGCAGTTAATTAAAAGTTAGAAGCGACCGGATTCCTTCTGACTTAATCGCTGTGCACATTATTGATCAGAGACTCTTCCTCACGAACGACGAAGCCTTGGATCCAGAATTCTCTGCTTTTTACAGAAGCCTCCATGAGCTCTGTGAAACTCCGGGACATCTCTGCACATCCTGCATAGAGATATCGATTACTGGAAGTAAGGCTGGCATTTGGGCAAATTAGTCTTAGGAATTAGCTTTATGAAGTAGTGTGAATTTAAACTCAGAAACTGTTTAAATTGTGCATACTGATCAATTGTGTTCTACATTGCTCTCTCTCCGTTGTTTCCAAAAGATAGGCTGTTGCATGATCTTTGCTATCTTCTCTAAGGCCCCGGTCACACCGCCCGAACTTTGCTGGAGCGTTCCTGGAGCGGTGAAAAAAATTCATCACCGCTCGTAACCGTTCACCACCTTTTAACAAAAGTTGGCCCCCGTTAAAGCAACGCTGTATACGCTTGGCCACCACTGATGTTTCTCGAGGGGCCCTCCTACCGCTCCGAAAGTTTTGAGCTGCACAAAATATTGCGAGCGGTGAGGAGGGGGCAATTTTCCGCCCCGGCAAAGTTCACCCCCGCTCCACCAACGCCCAGTCAAAGTTTGGCACCGCTAGACGCAAGTTCGTGGACGCTTGGGTCTGCTAGGCCAACGCAGAAATCTTGAACGCTGGACCACCGCTGCTTCGCCAGCATTGCCCAGGCAGCGATTAAACGTTGCACAAACTTCGGTGGAGCAGTTGTAAGCGTTTTACGAGTGGACACGGGGTTGCTGGAATGGTGTCGGGCGTTGAAGCAGCTATCCATGGCGGCGATGAACTTTGGTTTGGCGTTGGTATAGAGGTGTCAGAGCGGGACCAGAATTTGGCTATAAATACGGGGAGAAATGGACCAGGAGCTCATTTGGAATTGAGCTGCCGTTGAGTTCAGACCTCATCTATATCGAATTTGCTCAAAGTTACAGTAAAACTGTATCACCATGGATGCTGAGAGACTTGCTATGATTGGTGCTAAACCAACTTTATACCCCCGCCGAGCCAAAGCCTGCATGCGCAGAACGCCGCTATACCAACGCTCGCGTCACCGCTAAACCAACGCTCGCTACCGCTCGCTACCGCTAAACCAACGCTAAAGCAACGCCGGCTTCAGCGGTGCACTGCTAAGCCAACGCCCGTGTTTTCGATTTTTTTCCCATTTTGTGAGCGGTGACGAGCGTTGTTGAAATTCAGCCCCCCCTCCCTACCGTTCAAGGAACGCTCCAGCAAAGTTTGGGCGGTGTGACCGGGGCCTATCATCCTTTAATTTCATTATTACACATTTTGACCTCATGAAGATTTCAGTGAATTTGGTAATGTTATAGTGTAGTGGATTAGCAACCACGGCTAATTCCTTTGTCTCAAGAGACCACAAGGTGATTCTCACCTCCCCCAACACACACACACACACCTCCCTCTCATACACACACACACACCTTAGATAAGATTCCAATCCCTCAAACACACACACAGACACATACACGCACAGTCACACAGTATTACCTCACCATTTATGCTTTTTTATATATATATATATCGATGTTGACCATATTGAATGTATTCAAACTGCTATTACCCATTTAGTATCATTGTTATAATAAATTCAATTATTCTGTTAAACGGTGTGTCTGTTTGTTGCTACTATATACTTGAAGTCACACAATCTCAAAGAACTCCAAATTGCCTTCACCCAAGTGTATATGAGTGCTATTGGCTGTAGTGTCTATGAAATACAGTAAGTAATACACTATTGCTGCATCAGTAGTGATCATAATAATTTGGAATATACAATAATCTAGCTGTTTGGTAATTTATTATTAAACACCAAAATTAATGGTATTATTAATGAGACTGATTTAATGAGACTGATCATTTAAGACCAATAGCACCCACACTGGGTAACGACTCCCCTACTTGAGAGAGTGAAGCAAGGGTGCGTGTTTCAATGGATTCACGTTCAGCGATTCGTAACTGGGAAAGAATTGAATCTTGCTCCCTTTGTTCTGCGTAAACAACTGGCCCGTCGTAGGAACGGGATAGAGAGGTTTGATCAAGAAGTTGCCAAGACACACCAGTGTGCACGCAAAATATTGATGAATTAACAGAGTACTGTCGTCCTCCAAATTCTGAAACAGAGAAATGGATTTTGTACACATGCGTGAGTTGTCTTTGAGGTTGTTGTGCTAAATGATACCTACTTTTAGCTTAAGGTAAATGTCAGATAAATTGTTTACTAATATGAACATACCTAAAGGATTATTGTGTCGCATTTTTGGACATAGTCCAACCTATTCTTCTTGTGATCCTAGTAAAAAAAAAAATTCCTCATCGCACATACATGTCCAGTAAATTTGTTAGCACACGATTTAACGTGCAAATTAGGAGTAAATCTCACGTCCACTCCGGATGGACTAACTATTGAAGTAAGTGAAATGTGCGGTGTGCAGTATGGTTTTGGATGCCCCCTGTATATGTATGTCTGGCGGCTCTGCTCAGATCAACTCACACAAACTCCCAAAAACAGCTTGTACAGCTTGCACACTTGAACACCTCATCAGTTGACACAGATTATATGAAAGAGGAAGATTTGCATTGCACAGCACATGTTCACCAAGGGCAAGATGTAGAGTTTGAAAAGACTTGGTTTGCAGACCCCATGCACATGAAAGATTGACCCTCAAAACTACATATTAGTCTAAACATTATTGCGCTGTGCAGGTCCATTTTACTTGTTGTCTGAACAGCTGCATCAATGTTCATCACAGTGTTCTCAAACATGTAATGTGCGGCCTTGTGTCAGAGGACTCTGAGGTCGGCTGCTGCCAGCATGATCTCTTTGACATCGTTAATTCTATACCCCGTGTCTCATTAGCAAAGCCACGAGCCACCCATTGGAAAGACATGGGGAAATGGGTCAAGAAGTGTGCAGTCAATGGCAATGAATGGTCCCAAACAGAGGACCCTAGTGCGTTGTTTTGCCAAAAGCTTGGGGTCTACAAAGTCATGCTGTGTGTGTGCATGTTAAGCGCAGCGTAATATTAGCCACTGATGACCAGGGTCCTGGGGACCCCAGCTATAGTGGCCTGTTTGTCTCTGTTTCCACAGGCATAACTCCAGCAGAGGTGCACCCCAAATTGGCAGGAGTTCCAAATTCCTTTTGGGCAAAGGGTAAACATGATGTAGGCCTAATAAAGAATGCTGAACCAGTGGTGATCACCCCCAAATCAGATTTCAGGCCTAAACAGACCCAGTACCCACTCAAACCAGAAGCAATCGCAGATATAAGACCGGTCTTTGATTCTTCACTGAAGGCAGGTATAATTGTCCCTTGCCAGGACTCTCCAGTGTGCATTCCTATTTCCCCAGTTAAGAAGGCAAGAAAACCATCACAGCCCGATGAGTGGAGGTTTGTCCAAAATCTGCAAGCAGTCAATGCTCCAGTTGTTCCACGCATGCCTGACGTCCCTAAAGAGTGCTCTGCAGACCACACCCACTCTGGGATTGCCTGACCCCAATAAACCATTTGTTCAAACTGTAGATGAAAAGAAGGGTTTCATGACCTCTGTTCTTTTGCAGAAGCACGGGGATAGATTAAGAAGCCTACTTCTCCAGCAAATTGGACCCAGTGGCAGCTGGACTTCCTGTTTGCCTGCGTGCAGTTGCTGCAGCTGAAAAGGTGGTAACTGCTTCCAGAAATATTATGGGGTATTCTAACCTCACCCTTTTGGTCCCACATGCTGTCTCCCTGCTTCTGTTGGAGAAAAAGACATCACATTTGTCAAGACAGAGATGGTTAAAGTATAACACTGTCATTACTTGATATGCCCAACATTGTGAAACGTACTGTTCTGAATCCTGCCTCTCTTCTCCCTACAGAGGACAATGGAGAGCCAACATGACTGTGTTGCTCTCACTAACGATTTTTGTTCCCCCAGGGCAGACTTAAAAAGCGATCCTTTGGGAAATCCAGACATGGTCCTCTATGTGGATGGTTCAGCCTCCAGAGATGGGAAAGAACAAAGTAGGTTTTGCCGTAGTCTCAGATCACGAGGTCCTCAAGGCATCGTGTCTGTCCTCAAACCTGTAAGGGCAGGTCGCAGAGCTCTGTGCCCTTATTGAGGCATCCAATTTGGCTGCAGGGCAAACTGTCAATATTCTTACGGACAGCAGATACGCATTTGGCGTTGGGCACGATTTTGGCACCATTTGGAGAAAACAGACATTTTCTCACTAGCACAGGCTCTCCCATTGCACATCATAAACTGGTCTCTGAATTGTTGGATGCTATTCTACTCCCTAGAGCCATTGCTGTGTGTAAGTGTGCTGCCCATACTAACAATACTGATCTTGTGTCTCAAGGAAATGCCAGGGCGGACGCGGCAGCTAAGCATGCAGCCTCAGCTTCCAGTTCACCCTCTAACCTTGCTTTTCTTCAGGTTTCTACCTCCTGTTTACAGCTAGAGGACCTTCAGAGCACTGCCACCCAGGACGAGAGACGAGTCTGGAAATGGGCTGGCTGTATCTCTGCAAACCCGGTTTGGGTTTGTCCCTCGGGCCGTCCCTGTCTAACAAAACATGTTCCCCTTCTATGCAAAATTGGCCCATGGGCTCACCTATGTGTCAAAAGGGGGGGGGATGGTAGCGGTAGTAACAGAGATGGTTCACAAAGGGGTTTACAAATTATGCTGCAAAATTTTGCAATCAATGCTTGATATGTGCACAACATAATGCAGGTCAAGGTATTAAACTAACTCAAGCAGCACACCCAATACCAGACAAACTGTTTAATCATCTCCAAATGGACTTCATTGAACTGACACTTAGTGAGGGAAAATGGGTCCCTTAAAAATAAACTAAGCAAAGCTTGTGCAGAAACAGGGTTAGGATGGACAAAGGTCCTCCCTGTAGTACTCACACAAATGAGGATGCAAACTAGACCTAAACATGGGTTAAGCCCATTTGAAATTCTGTTTGGATGAGTACCCAACTCGGGGATAGGGCCAGCCCAAGGAACACTGCCGGACACCACACTGTGTGATGATGCAATGTTGAATTACTGTGCAATGCTGTCCTCTGCTTTGAAATCTATCCACAAACAGGTAAAAGAATCACTTCCCAAGCCTGCTGAGGGACCTCTGCACAATCTACAACCAGGGCATTGGATAGTGGTGAAGGACTTCCAACAAACCAAATGGAATAAGCCATGGTGGAATGGCCCATTCCAGGTCCTGCTCACGACCCCAACAGCAGTGAAGGTCACAGACAGTGTGACGTGGATCCACGCTAGCCACTGCAGTAGGGTTCCTGAACCGGCTGAGCAGGAGGAAAAGGAAGACCTAAGTGACCCGGATGCTGGTAAAGTGCGTGGGGAAGAAAGGCATCACTGCATAGAACAGTGCGAGTATCACATCAATCACACATGCACCCTCAATAGGGAAGAGTACTTCAGGTGTCTAGCCGATAGATAAATCTTAGGGTTTCGAGTTTCTCCAAGTCCCGGCAAGGTGGGACGAGGGCTGATAGGGCGTGCCTGCCCTCTGAGCACCAACAAACGTCAAGAAGGACAAGGGTCAACTCGGTAACATCACTGAGGCACTGAACAAGATATGCAAGGTTGCTGAACGAGCAGATGAACATGGAGGAGTCGAAGATAGTTGATGGCATTGGTTCAGTGGATGGAAGACTGATTTCATCCACCATACTGGTCCTGGGCTTAGTGATTATGATGCTATGTTTGCTCCCTGTTTTCTGTCAATGTTGTATGTTTGTGTTTCAGAGGCAGCTGACAAATATTGGTTACCAGATGGTGAAAATAGACCCAGACGACTTGCCAAGGGTGACCAGACGTCCCGGTACAGTCCCGATTTGGGGTTGTGTGTCCCGAGTCCCGACAAAAGTCTGTCGGGACATGGATATGTCCTGGTTTTCGCCACTCGCGACGTTTGCGACTGAGCAGCGTGGTAATCATTAGCGGAGAAATGTCTGCATTTACTATTTTGATGAATTGACAGGAATCGCAAACTTTCCTGGTTACTGCCCCCTGGCCCTGTGGCATGGGTGTTTATTTAGCCACATTATTCCAGACAACAGAACGGGTTGCCATGCAACAATAAAATAAACATTAATTGGCGCGAATGTTCTTTGTCTAGCAGCTAGCAGCAGTAATGCCGCAGCAATTATGCCAAAAAGAAAATGTACCTTTTCCAAAGATTTACAGGGCACCTACCCCTTCCTCCGAGAGGTGCAGAACAATGCGCACGAAGCCTACTGCACACACTGTGTTTTGTTCTTGTACTGAGCTGGGTAGCCTATGTTGCAAATGCTGTGCGCTCCTGTGGGGGCTTTCCTCGGGCTGTCGCCCCTCTCCTCCTTTAGTGCTGAGAGAGGCCCTTCATATAATCTTTTTTTTATTCACCTTATTATCCCAAGATAACGACATAATTACTTCAGGATCTCAAGGAAACACCACAACTAATTCGAGATCTCGAGAAAACAAAACAATTATTTCATGATCTCAGCTGGATCTCCGTCGGTAGAGACGAAGCCGGGCCAGTCTTCTGCGGAGGTGCCGCGGACTAATTTTGAAATTATCCCTTATTAAAAGACTTAATGCAATCTCTCCCTGTGTCAACCCCTGATCAAAATATTGCCTTATTAGGTGATCGATTATTCCAGACATTCTAATGACCAAAGTTGCGTCTATACAGAATGAGAAATAGCCCCAAAGTCAGCATATCACAAGTCTCTTGGCGCACCTGAATGAACCATTTCTCAGCTGTTTACTCGAGATGATGAAATAATTGTTTTGTTTTCTCGAGATCATGGAATAACGGTTTTGTTTTCTCGAGATCTCGGAATAATGGTTTTGTTTTCTCGAGATCTCGAATTAGTTGTGTTGTTTTCTCGAGATCCTGAATTAATTGTTATCTCGGAATAACAAGGTGAATAAAAAAAAAGGATTATATGAAGGGCCTCTCGTGGCTTCCATAGTATATATTCTCAAATCACTTGTCTCTTTTTTGTTTCTGTTTAACATACCATTCTGACAGTTTGGCCATATTGAACAGCTTGTTGCACCTTCCATTAAAGTGCTCACTTTTGTACACACATGTGCTTTATTCATTCAGTTGTGGGGAATGGTTAGTAAGGTTGATTCTGACCTAGGCTATGTTGAGGTCACATATCTACTTTTTAAGTTCATGCTATAGTGCATACAATTTTAGAGATATAGCCTACATGTGCATATGCATTCTTCTTGGTGTTCTCACAAACAGGTGAAATAAATCAGTTTAAATTTGGCCTATGGACATAGCCTGGCCTATTCTCAGCCATTACAAAATCTGTTGTCTGACCATAATTTAACTGATCTGTATACCACTATGCTACTAGATAACAAAATGCCTGTTTGTTTTATTTCATGTGAGATGTTGATAAATGTGAACTTCAACAAAATGATAAGAGCACCTCTCTGAGTGTCACGTTTACGTAAAAAAAAAAAAGGTGTGCGAGCACGAGCATGGTCATGCGCAAAAGTGTCCCGGTTTCAGACTAGGGAAATCTGGTCACCCTAGACTGGCCTGACTGGCCTCCAAACCCACACGAAGACTATAACCCACCGTTTGACGACGTCAGCACAGCTGATATGAAATTATCTCTAGCTTAAAACATTCATTTGTGGTTGTTTTTCTGTTCTATTGTTTCCTGATCTATGTATATAGCTTGCTAGCATTAACTTAAGACATCTATGTCTTACAAAACAGCCTTAGCATTATCCCTGTACACTAGGGTGACCAGACGTCCCGGTTTTACCGGGACAGTCCCGATTTGGGGTTGTGTGTCCCGAGTCCCGACAAAAGTCTGTCGGGACACAGATATGTCCCGGTTTTCGCCACTCGCAACGTTTGCGACTGAGCAGCATGGAAATCATTAGCGGAGAAATGTCTGCATTTACTATTTTGATGAATTGACAGGAGTCGCAAACTTTCCTGGTTACTGCCCCCTGGCCCTGTGGCATGGGTGTTTATTTAGCCACATTATTCCAGACAACAGAACGGGTTGCCATGCAACAATAAAATAAACATTAACTGGCACGAATGTTCTTTGTCTAGCAGCTAGCAGCAGTAATGCCGCAGCAATTATGCCAAAAAGAAAATGTACCTTTTCCAAAGATTTACAGGGCACCTACCCCTTCCTCCGAGAGGTGCAGAACAATGCGCACGAAGCCTACTGCACACACTAAGTGCTTTGTTCTTGTACTGAGTTGGGTAGCCTATGCTGCAAATGCTGTGCGCTCCTGTGGGGGCTTTCCTTGGGCTGTCGCCCCTCTCCTCCTTTAGTGCTGTTTTATTTGAGTGTATATTTACGGAAGCCGTAAGAGGCCCTTCATATCATCTTTTTTTATTCACCTTGTTATCCCGAGATAATGACAATTAATTCAGGATCTCGAGAAAACAACACAACTAATTCGAGACCTCAAGAAAACAAAACCGTTATTCCGAGATCTCGAGAAAACAAAATTATTTCATGATCTCAGCGGGATCACTGTATCTCTGTCGGTAGAGACGAAGCCGGGCCAGTCTTCTGCGGCGGTGCTGCGGACTAATTTTGAAATTATCCCTTATTAAAAGACTTAATGCAATCTCTCCCTGCGTCAACCCCTGATTAAAATATTGCCTTATTAGGTGATCGATTATTCCAGACATTCTAATGACCAAAGTTGCATCTATACAGAATGAGAAATAGCCCCAAAGTCAGCATATCACAAGTCTCTTGGCGCACCTGAATGAACCATTTCTCAGCTGTTTACTCAAGATCATGAAATAATTGTTTTGTTTTCTCGAGATCTCGGAATAACGGTTTTGTTTTCTCGAGATCTCGAATTAGTTCTGTTGTTTTCTCGAGATCCTGAATTAATTATGTCGTTATCTCGGGATAACAAGGTGAGTAAAAAAAAGCATTATATGAAGGGCCTCTCTCGGCTTCCGTAGTGTATATTCTCAAATCACTTGTCTCTTTTTTGTTTCTGTTTAACATACCATTCTGACAGTTTGGCCATATTGCTGTGTTGAACAGCTTGTTGCACCTTCCATTAAAGTGTTCACTTTTGTACACATCATCTTGCTTTATTCGTTCAGTTGTGGGGAATGGTTAGTAAGGTTGTTCTGACCTAGGCTATGTTGAGGTCACATATCTACTTTTTAAGTTCATGCTATAGTGCATACAATTTTAGAGATATAGCCTACATGTGCATATGCATTCTTCTTGGTGTTCTCACAAACAGGTGAAATAAATCAGTTTAAATTTGGCCTATGGACATAGCCTGGCCTATTCTCAGCCATTACAAAATCTGTTGTCTGACGATAATTTAACTGATCTGTATACCACTATGCTACTAGATAACAACATGCCTGTTTGTTTTATTTCATGTGAGATGTTGATAAATGTGAGCTTCAACAAAATGATAAGAGCACCTCTCTGAGTGTCACGTTTATGTAAAAAAAAAAAGAGGTGTGTGTGCACGAGCATGGTCATGCGCAAAAGTGTCCCGGTTTCAGACTAGGGAAATCTGGTCACCCTACTGTATGGTCCACTCAATGACGTGTTAAGTCGAATCTCTCCGTGAACTCTTACCACTGAAATTGTGTACATTTCTTTTAGCAATTATTATCCTGTCGGATAAAAAGGGGGGAAATGTGAAAGAAATTTAGTGAATGAACATTCCTATTCTCTGTGTTTGTGTTGAGCTCAAGTGGCCTAGTGTACTGAGAAAAGTTGTTTTTCCATATGCTGTAATTGCCTTTCTGTGGCATTGGCCGGTGATAAGCAGGGTGTCTGAGTTCTCCCTAACCATGCATATGCCTGCACATCCCACAGCACACCAGGTGCACGCTTTAACAAAGCTTCATAGAAAATCTTGAGCCAATCACACGAAGACGCGAGCAGTAAGCAAATGCCTTTAGAGTATAATAGATAACATTTCTAAGACAACTCAGAGTGCGCATACTCTCGGCATCACTGAAGTGGTGTCGTCTTCTCTTCCCTTTCCTATTTTATATCTGTTTTATATGATCTACTATAATACATAACTGAAAAGACAACTGCTAAGCATTCTGAAGTGTTTATTAGAAGTTTCAACTGGACTGGTCCAAAAACGTAGACACTGTATACAAAAAGGGCCAGAGGCGTCTCTATTTTCTGAGACGGCTGAGGTCCTTCAACATCTGCCGAATGATGCTGCGGATGTTCCATGAATCTGTGGTGGCCAGCGCCATCCTGTACGCTGTCATCTGCTGTGGCAGCAGCTTGAAGGTGAAGGACACTAACAGACTCAATAAGATCATCAGGAAGGCCGGCCATATTGTAGGCATGGAACTGGACTCTCTGACAGTGGTGTTGGAGAAGAGGACACTGTCCAAAATGAAAACATCTTAGACTGTCCTTCCCTCTCTCTACATGAGGAGCTGATCAGCCACAGGAGCACATTTAGTAAACGGCTGATTCTTCCACGCTGCACAACTGAGACACACAGGAAATCATTCCTACCTGTTTCTTGTCAAGCTGTACAATACCACTGTATAACTGTGGTACACTGTCTTACCTTATCCTTAACTCGAGTGCAATATATGTATATAGGAATCATTGTATATAAAAATCACTTCATTTTGCTTCAAGTTATTGAACTTATTTAAATTTATTTTATTTTTATTCATTCTTTTTATTTTTAAGACTATTTTATCTTCTATTTTTAGACATGTTTACTACTTCTTTGACTCAGGAGCTTGGTTGCAAATTTGAATTTCCCTCCGGGGATTAATAGAGTAATTCTGATTCTGAAATCTATAACAAAGTGTTAGGATTTAAAGCCATGATTTAAGTTAGTTTTATAGCTACACGTGATTTAGGATTGTTAGATTTAACCAGTCTCTTCAGTGTTGAATTTGAAATTGAAATGATTGAATGTTAGATTTAATGTTAGATTTAAAGCTGCATTAAGTGATTTAAGTTAGTTTTATAGTTTTAGAATACAGGATGTAATTTAGGATTGTTAAGACTTTATGATTTTAATATTTAGCTTCTTAGATCCTTTGTTGACTGTTCCTGTGTGACCTTACTCCAGTGGAGAAGACACACATTTCTTTGCTAGACGAGACAAACATGTCTTTGTTTAAAATTGTCGTAAAAAACATCTCGCGCTTTGACGTGCGTAAATGCTGAGTTGCTAAAAAATATCTGTTGATATGAAATATATTGCTTACGATTGATCCAAGGTTTTACTCACACACATACATATTGATGGAATTAAGATGTGATTTGCTGACTTAGCACAAGATATCAACACATTCACATATGCACACACAACACACACACATCCTACCCCCACCCCTCTACACGCCGCCAAGGTCTCACACATCACACACACATTCACGCACGCACACACACATATACGACAGACACAACACACAAATACAGCTGCCTTTAGAAAGATAAACAGACATTTATGATTATAATTTGTTATAAAAGGCTGTTTGGAATATTTCATCTTTGGTGGATTAAAAATTAAAACAAAAAAAGGCTTTAAATATTTCACTTTACATGTAATGAATATAGAATATATGAAAGTTTACCTTTTTGAATTAAATTATGGAAAAAAGGAACTTTTTCATGGTATTCTAATTTTTTGAGATGCACTCGTGTGCACACACACATATATACATATGCACACGTGTGCGTGTGTGTATATATGTGTGTGTGTGTGTGTGTGTGTGTGTGTGTGTGTGTGTATATATATATATACACACACACACGTGTGCGTGTGTGTATATATATATATATATATATATATATATATATATATATATATATATATATACATACACACACACACACACACACACACACACACACACACGTGTGTGTGTGTGTGTGTGTGTGTATATATATATATATATATATATATACACACACACACACGTGTGTGTGTGTGTGTGTGTGTGTGTGTGTGTGTGTGTGTGTGTGTATATATATATATATATATATATATATATATATATATATATATATATACATACACAGGGCCGTCGACAGGGGGGGACAACCGGGTATTTTGTCCCGGGCCCAGGCATGAGGGGGGGCCCAGAACTGGTCCCTCATGAAGATGCCATTAATCATTCTGTTTCATTTCAAAATGTGTTGATTTGGGGGAGAAAAATGTGCTATATTTGCATTCAATGAATGATTTCTGGTTCTTTTGCCTTTATTGTCTTCGAAAATAGATTCAAGAACCCACCTACCACCCCTAATGCAGAAATGGTTTGGTCTTTGATAAAGGTGCCAAATAACACGGCACTATAGAGATCTTGCAGTCACGTGACCGGAAAGTACACAACCGCCATCTTGTCGGTCAAAAACGCCGCTGAATACTGCTGCACTCGTGTACAGAATGGATCAATTTCAACCGACGGACTACACGGCTCATTTTTCTAATGAACAGATAACTAGATATATGTCTAAAATAAACGATCTACAGATTTGTGACCCTTATGGCTTACCGGACGGAGTTTTCACGACCGGATTTTGAACTGCCAGCGGAATACCCGGACGTGTATGATTACCTCATTAACTTTCCCTCGCTGTTCAGTGGTGAAGCACTGCGTGCTTATAAATCTCTGCACAGTTATCTTTACAGAAATTCAGGATTTGTCAGCGACTCAGATGTGGCATCTTGTAAACAAGAAAATAATCCTCACTGGATGGGCAAGTCACCTTAAGTATTGAGTACAGCACTGACCAGCCGATTATAGAATAGAATAAGGTAATTCCAAATCGTCCGTTTTGTTTACATGGATCTGGCGTTGGAGAGGTAGAGGCTTGGCAGTGGAGATTTGAGTGGCTGTTTGTATGTGTATATGTATGTGGCAATCATATCCAAATGTTTTAGGCACGCTTGCTGAGCTGCGCTGAGCTGGACTCCAGTTAGCTGAAAGCCCGTGGAACGCTGCCTCTTGTTAATTAAACCTTATTTTGTTGGAAATCATCCCGTGTAGATACGACGGCATGTGAAATTGCCAGCTAGATAGAGTTTACTGTAACGAATGGGCTATAAATGGGGTGTTTTGAGGTTAGTCTGTTGCAAAATATTAAACTTCGCTTAGACTGGATACTCTTCAAACAATTCCCTTGCTCAAGTGAAAAATGATAGGCCTGTATGAAAAGCGCAATTAATGAAAGTAGCCTAATAAGCCCTAAATGAATAAAACAACCTCTGTTTTATTGTTGTTGCTTACACGTTAAGATTTTGAAATCTTCTCGGTCCAGTTCTATATCCAGGGAACGTTGTAATCCTTTTGGTTTATCCGTAATAAACGTGTCAGCCCCCAGGTCAGATAGGCTAATGTTACGTGGTTGGGAGGGTGTCAATTTTTTTTGTAACATTCTAAATCGAGTACGGAAAGGACGTTTATGAAAAACAAGACAAAAAAATACACTGAAAAACTCACTGTACACATCACTAGTGGTGATGCTTCTATGTTCAGATTTTGGGAAAGCCATAACTCCGTTCTCATTGAGGCCCAGTTCCATCCCGTAAACAATCATTTTGGTTTATCAACTACCTGCGCTCAAACATGTCACAGGAGAGGCTCAATGGGCTGGCTATGCTCTCTATAGAGCGCGAAAAGAAGCTGGACTTCAATGACCTTATTGACGACTTTGCCACAGCAAAAGTCCGGCGCATTGCATTTCGCACCTGAATAGTTGCAGACTAAGGAAATGTTCAAACTGTAAATATGTTGAAATAAAATGGTTGACTGTTATAATGGGCTTGGAATACCTGTTATTTAAGGGTTGGAGTGAATGGAGACTGTGAAACGAGGGGTTGGATGTGGGTGGTTGCTGTGTGGCGATGTGCGCGTGTGTGTGGGGGGGGCACTCAGATTATTTGGGGGGGGGGGCCCACTCAGATTATTTTGTCCCGGGCCCAGCCAAAGCTGTCAACGGCCCTGTATATATATATATATATATATATATATATATATATATATATATATATATATATATATATATGGGCAATTCCATGTAAATGTCAACCTCACCATGCAAAAATAAAGCAACATGTAATACATCAAAACCACTCCCAGAGATATCACCTAGGCCTGTATTTTACAGATGTGAATAAGTTGAACCAATTTGTAACCAACCTAATATGTCACCGTCAGTCTTTCTTTCTTATAATGTAAAACCCAAGCTAAAATCAACTTTGATCATGTACAATTCTATATTATTGCCACAAGCCACAGAAATGTATGCTAAAATCCACAAAACAGCAAAACAATAGCCATCCTAAATATTATTTAAGAACTTTGATAGTTTTAGCTGATATTTAGAGAGTTTTTCAAAGGGTTATGGTGGTTAAATTGCTGATTTTCTAAACATATGCCATGTCTATTTCAGACGCGTCACATCCATAACGGAATTTCGTCACATCCATAACGCTGACTTTTCCTTCCGAAACTCTGCATGAAATACAAAATATTTTAAACAAAGATTTTTTTAATATTCACCTTGGACCCCTCTATCAAATGGATATCTCCATTTCGACATTAGGTTTACAATTTCACAGAGTTTGATAAAAATGTACAGTCACCCAAGAAAAGTGATACTTTTTCTGTCACATCCATAACGCATCTTTTATTGGCATTTTCTGGCATGCCCTAGATGTACTATGGGAATTGTTCTTGTTCTATCACTTCTCCAGTATGGTACAGCCTTAAAATATGCAACACCTGTTTAAATACTGGGAGACAATAAAACATGCACTGGGTCATTTGTTGCCATTTTGAGTTCAAGTGTCACGTCCATAACGCTGGAATTGCTCATATATATTACACACACGTGTACACACACGTGTACACACACACACACGAGTGCATCTCAAAAAATTAGAATACCATGAAAAAGTTCCTTTTTTCCATAATTTAATGCAAAAAGGTAAACTTTCATATATTCTATATTCATTACATGTAAAGTGAAATATTTAAAGCCTTTTTTTGTTTTAATTTTGATGATTATGGCTTATAGCTCATGAAAATCAGAAATCCAGTATCTCAAATTATTAGAATATTCCCTAAGATCTCATCTCATTATCTCTAGCCGCTTTATCCTTCTACAGGGTCGCAGGCAAGCTGGAGCCTATCCCAGCTGACTATGGGCGAAAGGCGGGGTACACCCTGGACAAGTCGCCAGGTCATCGCAGGGCTAACACATAGACACAGACAACCATTCACACTCACATTCACACCTACGGTCAATTTAGAGTCACCCGTTAACCTAACCTGCATGTCTTTGGACTGTGGGGGAAACCGGAGCACCCGGAGGAAACCCACGCGGACACGGGGAGAACATGCAAACTCCACACAGAAAGGCCCTCGCCGGCCCCGGGGCTCGAACCCAGGACCTTCTTGCTGTGAGGCGACAGCGCTAACCACTACACCACCGTGCCGCCTATTCCCTAAGATCAATCAAAAAAAGGATTTACAATACAAAAATGTCCAACTTCTGAAAAGTATATTCATTTATACACTCAATACTTGGTTGGGGCTCCTTTACCATGATTTACTGTATCAATGCGGTGTGGCATGGAGGTGATCAGTCTGTGGCACTGCTGAGGTGTTATTGAAGCCCAGGTTGCTTTGATAGTGGCCTTCAGCGTATCTGTATTTTTGGGTCGGGTGTTTCTCATCTTCCTCTTGACAATACCCCATAGATTCTCTATGGGGTTCAGGTCAGGCAAGTTGGCTGGCCAATCAAACACAGTAACATCATGGTCAGCAAACCATTTGGTAGTAGTTTTGGCACTGTGGGTAGGTGCCAAGTCCTGCTGGAAAAGGAAATCAGCATCTCCAAAAAGCTCGTCAGCAGATGGAAGCATGAAGTGCTCTAAAATCTCCTGGTAGATGGCTGTGTTGACTTTGGACTTGATAAAATACAGTGAACCAACACCAGCAGATGACATGGCACCCCAAATCATCACAGACTGTGGAAACTTCACACTGGGCTTCAAACACTTTGGATTCTGTGCCTCTCCACTCTTCCTCCAGACTCTAGAACCGTGATTTCCAAATTAAATGCAAAATGTACTTTCATCTGAAAAGACAACTTTGGACCACTGAGCAACAGTCCATTTCTTTCTCTACTTAGCCCAGATAAGACACTTCTGACATTGTCTCTGGCTCAGGAGTAGCTTGATATTAGGAATGTGAAAGTTGTATCCCCTTTCTTGAAGATGTCTGTTCGTGATGGGTCTTGATACACTGACACCAGCCTCAGTCCACTCCTTGTGAAGCTCTCCCAAGTTACTGAATCAACTTTTCTTGACAATCATCTCAAGACTGCAGCCATCCCTGTTGCTTGTGCACCTTTTCCAGCCACCCTTTTCAGCAATGACCTTTTGTGGCTTACCCTCCTTGTGGAGGGCATCAGTGATCATCTTCTGGACAACAGTCAAGTCAGCAGTCTTCCCCATGATTGTGGTTGTGTGTACTGAACTAGACCGAGAGATACACTGTGTTCATACTGTTTTACTCAAACTCAGAATGAAATATTCTAATATTTTGAGATGGGTTTGTTATGTGTTTGTACTGTATGCCATACTGATTAAAATTAAAACAGAAAAATGCTTGAAACATTTTAGTTTATGTGTAATGAGTCTATAATATATAACATTTTCACTTTCTTAAATAACTGATGGAAAATATTGAACTTTTTCACAATATTCTAATTTTTTGAGATGCACTTATATATATATATATATATATATATATACACACACACACAATATATGTGTGTATATATTTTATACACACACGTACACGTGTGTGTGTGTGTATATATATATATATATATATATATATATATATACACACACATACACACACACGCACACACATGTATACATATATATACACACACACACACACACACAAATTGGTGCAAATAAACAGTCAAGGGCACTTGAGGTATAGAGGATGTGCAGTCACGTGACCCGTCTGTGTATACTCCGCCATATTGGATGGCTTCAGGATTGTTTACCTTGCGCGAGCGTAATGGATCCAGGGAGTAATCCCCAAGAAAATTCGGAAAATACCCCATCTACATCGCGCGATAACTTGTCTAAGTTTGTTCAGCATCTTGAAGGTGACATGAGGCAGCATTACGTGGAAAAGTGTTCCAGGTTGGGGATTGCAGATCTGTACAATTTGCCGCAATCCTTGTTCAGAAAAATTCAGAGCTGCGGTGCCGGCGAGTTGCCCGATCTGGCCTACCACGACATTTACAATTTTCTTGTTAATCGTGAATTGTGTTACACTGGCAAAGCCCTCAAAGCTTACAAGAGCCTGGAAGCTTATAAATATTTTGTTGCAGGATGGGTATCCCAACTATACCTCTGGAAGGTTCCGAAGAAGAATGTCTACTTGATAACCTCACGGGTAAGTGGCATTAAGACGTTTATCATAAAGAGACTATGCAGGACTTTTTATCGTAAGAATGTTCGAAATCTAAACTCAGTTCCAGATATGAGAAGAAAACAGTAAATCAGAAAGCTGCGCACATTTGCGCAGCTTCCGTGAAAACGTGCGCAGCTTTCTGATTTACTGTTTTCTTCTCATACTTCCTATGTTTCATGGACTGTAACGGCATTTGCTTATTTAGTAATTTTAATACAGAATTTACGCTGATGAAATTATTCAGACACTCCAACGCCCCCCCCCCCCCCCCAAAAAAAAAAAAATCGGATCTGCACGATTCAGCCGTGAAAAAGGCGGCATCCGCCAAAAGGCGCGCCATTTGCATCCCTGTTTAAACTCAAAGGTTAACCGACTTTAACCGGCTAATGAGGCTCGGTGGTCGGTCAAGATTTTTTTTTTAGTTTTCACCATCCCTACTATGGATTGGCCTTTCAAAGGCATATATGAGCCAAAAAGATAAAACATTGTGATAGACTAGGCCAGGGTAGTAGGGCTAGGCATAGCCATTTTAAACGTTAGAGATCAAGCGGACTGATGGCCACAAACACTGTTCTGTCTAGTTTCTAAGTATGCAGTTATCATTCAATCTGAAAATCAACTTAACAGATGTACTAGGAGTATTGAATTAGAAGATTACACCTACCTGATATGAAGTGTTCACTACAAATTTGGCTGGTAGAACTGGGGTACCAGTTCTCTCTTCGCACAGCGGACACCCATTTTGCGCGTCTCTCCTCGTCTGCGGGGAATCTATAAAATGAAAGGCCCTCCTTTTGGCCCTGTCTATTGGTACAACCAAATGCTGAACAAGATATAACCATTCTCGAAAGATCTACTCCCACACACTTGATAATTAGAACGGGTTTGTCCAAGTTCTATGCGCGGCCATGCCGTCCAAGATGGCAGATAAACAAATATCACGTGACCTCGTGACATCACGTTCACGCTTGCTATAGCAGGTAAACATGAAATAAGCAGTATAAACAGCCTAGCAGCTGTTAAGGTGAGGTAGTACGGAATAGTGCAAATGAGCGAGGTAAAGTGAGATGTGCGGTCCCTGAGTTCAGTGTGTTAATGAACGATGAGATGTGTGTGTGTGTGTGTGTGTGTTGGGGGGGGAACTGTGAGGATGACATGTCAGATGCTGAAGGGGGGGGCAGGGGGGTGTACTGGCAGAATCTGTGGCAGGAGGCAGAGGGGGGAGGAGGGGCAGAACAGGGAGGGAGTTGAGCCTCCTGACCGCCTGGTGAAAGAAACTGTTCTTGAGCCTGCTGGTTTTGGCCTGGAAACTCTGCAGTCTCCTCCCCAACGACAGCAGACTGAAGAGGTTGTGAGATGGGTGGGTGGGGTCACCTGCAATTCTGATGGCTTTGCGGGTGAGGCGGGAGTTATAAATATCCATTAGAGAAGGGAGAGAGACACCAATGATCCTCTCAGCTGCTCTCACGGTGCACTGCAGAGTCTTGCAGCAGGACACGGTGCAGGCGCCGTACCACATGGTGATGCAGCTGGTCAGGATGTTCTCGATGGTGCCTCTGTAGAAAGTGTGCATGATGGGGGCCGGGGCTCTTGCTCTCCTCAGTTTGTGGAGGAAGGACAGACGCTGTTGGGCTTTTTTGGCCAGTGATGTGGTGTTGTTGCTCCAGGACAGGTCTTCAGAGATGTGTACACCCAGAAACTTGGTGCTGCTCACCCTCTCCACTGCAGCACCGTCGATAGATAGTGGAGCATGCTGGGTGTGCTCCCATCCTCATGAAGCATCATCCCGGTCCCAAAGAAGCCGTCTTCCTCCTGCTTCAATGACTACCGCCCTGTCGCACTCACTCCCATCCTCATGAAGTGCTTCGAGCGGCTAGTCATGCGGCATATCAAGTCTGCCCTCCCCCCTGAAGTCCACAACAATCTCCTTCGTCTTCTCCACGTTCAGACGGAAATTGTTGTCCTTGCACCACATGGCCAAGCGGCTCACCTCACTCCTGTAGATGGTCTCATCACCATTGTTGAGACCCACCACAGTCGTGTCATTCGCAAACTTAAGGAAGAGATTAGAGTTGGATGTTGGTGTGCAGTCGTGGGTCAGCAGAGCGAAGAGGAGGGGGCTTAGCACACATCCTTGGGGGGCCCCCGTGTTCAATGTGATGGTGCTGGAGGAGTTGCTGCCGAACCGTACAGCCTGTGGTCTCCCCATCAATAAGTCCAGCAGCCAGTTGCACAGGGAGGTGTTGAGTCCCAGCTGGTCCAGCTTATGAATGAGCTGCTGAGGAATAATTGTGTTGAATGCTGAGCTAAAGTCTATGAACAGCATCCTGACATACGAGTCTTTTGTCTCCAGGTGGGTGAGGGCTGAGTGGAGGGCAGTGGAGATGGCGTCATCGGTCGAACGGTTGGACTGATATGCAAACTGGAAAGGGTCCAGGGCAGGGGGGAGGGCAGACTTGATATGCCGCATGACTAGCCGCTCGAAGCACTTCATGAGGATGGGAGTGAGTGCGACAGGGCAGTAGTCATTGAAGCAGGAGGGAGACGGCTTCTTCGGGACCGGGATGATGGTGGTGGTTTTGAGGCATGTGGGGACAACAGCCTGGCTCAACGAGATGTTGATGTCTGTAAAGACATCTGTGAGCTCCTTGGCACAGTCTCTCAGGACACGACCAGGAATGTTATCAGGACCCAGGGCTTTTCGTGCATGTGTCATCCTGAGAGCTCTCCTCACACTGTCTGGGGACAGCGGCAACACCTGGTCACCAGGAAGTGGTGGGGTCTTCTGTGCCGTGGTGCTGTTGTCTGCCTCAAAGCGAGCGAAGAAATCATTCAACTGATTCAGCAGAGACGTGGAGTTGTCACAGGTCTGCAGCGAGGGCTTGTAGTCTGTGATGGTCTGAATCCCCCGCCACAGGTTCCTGGTGTATCTGCTGTTGTTGAAATGGTCAGCAATGTACCTGGAATACTGTCTCTTGGCCACCCTGATGCCTCATGACAGATTGGCCCTAGCTGTCCTCAGGCCCACCTCGTCCCCAGCTCTGAAGGCAGCGTTCCGAGCCCACAGGAGCCTGTGGACTTCCATGGCTTCTGATTGGCCCAAATGGAGATGGTTCTGGTGACCGTAATGTCGTCCATGCACTTCATGTAGGCAGTGACGGTCTCCGTGTACTCCTGGAGATCTGTGATGTTGCTGTAGGTGGCCGCCTGTCTGAACATGCTCCAGTCAGTGGTGGAAAAACAGTCCTGGAGTGCCTCTGAGGACCCGTCTGGCCACACACGTACCGTATCTGTTTTGTAGCTGGTTTGGTGACTTTAACCAGTGGCCTGTATGCTTGCATTAGCATAACAGTGGTGTGATCTGAGGCCCCAAGGTGGGGGAGGAGCAGGGCTTTGTAGGCATCTTTATGAATGGTGTAAACATTGTCCAGAGTATTGTTTCCACGTGTGGGAAAGTTGATATGTCCATAGAGTTTTGGAAACATGCTCTTGGGGTTTGCATGATTGAAATCCCCAGCCAGGATGAGGAAAGCATCTGGGTGGGCTGTCTGCTGCTCACTGATGTGCTGATAGAGTTCATTCAGTGCTTCACTCCTGTTGTTATTGGAGCTGGGAGGGATGTATAATGCTACCAGCAATATGGCTGTAAATTCCCTCGGCAGGTAGAATGGCCGGCACTTAATAATCATAAACTCCACCAGTGGTGAGCAGTGTTTGCAGACCACAATAGCATCACGGCACCAGGTATCACTGATGTAAACACAGAGTCCTCTGCCGCGAGTCTTCCCCCCCCCCTCGCTTACTTGAAGAAAAAATCTGGAGTTTTGCCGAGCATAGAGTGTTTTGCCACTGTTGCCTGAGGCTTGCTCATTAGGGATAAATTTATAAATTCATGTTCAAAATTTATATCTGGAATTGATATATTTCTGTAAAGCTGCTTTGTGACAATGTCTATTGTTAAAAGCTCTATACAAATAAAATGGAACTGAATGGGTTTTTACTGAAATAAAAAATCTGTTATTTTATAAACATTTGGTGCAATTATGGATGGTTTCTGGTTGCTGATAAAAGTACTCCAAAGACACATTAACAACTTATCTAGTTAGAGTATGTAGCTAGCTAGTTAAGTGTACAACCCCGATTCCAAAAAAGTTGGGATAAAGTACAAATTGTAAATAAAAACGGAATGCAATGATGTGGAAGTTTCAAAATTCCATATTTTATTCAGAATAGAACATAAATGACATATCAAATGTTTAAACTGAGAAAATGTATCATTTAAAGAGAAAAATTAGGTGATTTTAAATTTCATGACAACAACACATCTCAAAAAAGTTGGGACAAGGCCATGTTTACCACTGTGGGACATCCCCTTTTCTCTTTACAACAGTCTGTAAACGTCTGGGGACTGAGGAGACAAGTTGCTCAAGTTTAGGGATAGGAATGTTAACCCATTCTTGTCTAATTTAGGATTCTAGTTGCTCAACTGTCTTGGGTCTTTTTTGTCGTATCTTCCGTTTTATGATGTGCCAAATGTTTTCTATGGGTGAAAGATCTGGACTGCAGGCTGGCCAGTTCAGTACCCGGACCCTTCTTCTATGCAGCCATGATGCTGTAATTGATGCAATATGTGGTTTGGCATGTTGGAAAATGCAAGGTCTTCCCTGAAAGAAACGTCGTCTGGATGGGAGCATATGTTGCTCTAGAACCTGGATATACCTTTCAGCATTGATGGTGTCTTTCCAGATGTGTAAGCTGCCCATGCCACTAATGCAACCCCATACCATCAGAGATGCAGGCTTCTGAACTGAGCGTTAACAACAACTTGGGTCGTCCTTCTCCTCTTTAGTCCGAATGACACGGCGTCCCTGATTTCCATAAAGAACTTCAAATTTTGATTCGTCTGACCACAGAACAGTTTTCCACTTTGCCACAGTCCATTTTAAATGAGCCTTGGCCCAGAGAATCAAATCAAATCAAGTTTATTTGTATAGCGCTTTTAACAATAAACATTGTCGCAAAGCAGCTTTACAGAATTTGAACGACTTAAAACATGAGCTAATTTTATCCGTAATCTAGAGAAGACATCTGCGCTTCTGGATCATGTTTAGATACGGCTTCTTCTTTGAACTATAGAGTTTTAGCTGGCAATGGCGGATGGCACGGTGAATTGTGTTCACAGATAATGTTCTCTGGAAATATTACTGAGCTCATTTTGTGATTTCCAATACAGAAGCATGCCTATATGTGATGCAGTGCTGTCTAAGGGCCTGAAGATCACGGGCACCCAGTATGGTTTTCTGGCCTTGACCCTTACGCACAGACATTCTTCCAGATTCTCTGAATCTTTTGATATTATGCACTGTAGATGATGATACAGTTAGGTCCATATATTTGGACACTGACACAAATTTTGTTTTTTTACCTGTTTACTGAAACATATTCAAGTTATAGTTATATAATGGACATGGACAAAGTCCAGACTTTCAGCTTTCATTTGAGAGTATCCACATTAAAATTGGATGAAGGGTTTAGGAGTTTCAGCTCCTTAACATGTGCCACCCTGATTTTAAAGGGACCAAAAGTAATTGGACAATTGACTCAAAGGCTATTTCATGGGCAGGTGTGGGAAATTCCTTCGTTATGTCATTCTCAATTAAGCAGATAAAAGGCCTGGAGTTGATTTGAGGTGTGGTGCTTGCATTTGGAAGATTTTGCTGTGAAGAAAACATGCGGTCAAAGAAGCTCCCCATGCAGGTGAAACAAGCCATCTTTAAGCTGCAAAAACAGAAAAAACCCATCCGAGAAATTGCTACAATATTAGGAGTGGCAAAATCTACAGTTTGGTACATCCTGAGAAAAAAAGAAAGCACTGGTGAACTCATCAATGCAAAAAGACCTGGACACTCACAGAAGACAACAGTAATGGATGATCACAGAATAATTTCCATGGCGAAGAGAAACCCCTTCACAACAGCCAACCAAGTGAACAACACTCTCCAGGAGGTAGGTGTATCAATATTCAAATCTACCATAAAGAGAAGACTGCATGAAAGTAAATACAGAGGGTTCACTGCACGGTGCAAGCCACTCATAAGCCTCAAGAATAAAAAGGCTAGATTGGACTTTGCTAAAAAAATATCTAAAAAAGCCAGCACAGTTCTGGAAGAACATTCTTTGGACAGATGAAACCAAGATCAACCTCTACCAGAATGATGGAAATAAAAAGTATGGCGAAGGCGTGGTACAGCTCATGATCCAAAGCATACCACATCATCTGTAAAACACAGCGGAGGCAATGTGATGGCTTGGGCATGCATGGCTGCCAGTGGCACTGGGTCACTAGTATTCATTGATGATGTGACACGACAGAAGCAGCTGGATGAATTCTGAGGTATTCAGACACATACTGTGTGCTCAAATCCAGCCAAACTGATTGGTCGGGGTTTCATAATACAGATGGACAATGACCCAAAACATAAAGCCAAAGCAACCCAGGAGTTTATTAAAGCGAAGAAGTGGAATATTCTTGAATGGCCAAGTCAGTCACCTGATCTCAACCCAATTGGGCATGCATTTCACTTGTTAAAGACTAAACTTCAGACAGAAAGGCCCACAAACAGCAACTGAAAACCGCTGCAGTAAAGGCCTGGCAGAGCATTAAAAAGGAGGCAACAGCATCTGGTGATGTCCATGAGTCCAAGACTTCAGGCAGTCATTGCCAACAAAGGGTTTTCAACCAAGTATTACAACCCTGATTCCAAAAAAGTTGGGACAAAGTACAAATTGTAAATAAAAACAGAATGCAATGATGTGGAAGTTTGAAAATTCCACATTTTATTCAGAATAGAACATAGATGACATATCAAATGTTTAAACTTACAAAATATCATTTAAAGAGAAAAATTAGGTGATTTTTACATTTCATGACAACACCACATCTCAAAAAAGTTGGGACAAGGCCATGTTTACCACTGTGAGACATCCCCTTTTCTCTTTACAACAGTCTGTAAACATCTGGGGACTGAGGAGACAAGTTGCTCAAGTTTAGGGATAGGAATGTTAACCCATTCCTGCCTAATGTAGGATTCTAGTTACTCAACTGTCTTAGGTCTTTTTTGTCGTATCTTCTGTTTTATGATGCGCCAAATGTTTTCTATGGGTGAAAGATCTGGACTGCAGGCTGGCCAGTTCAGTACCCGGACCCTTCTTCTACGCAGCCATGATGCTGTAATTGATGCAGTATGTGGTTTGGCATTGTCCTGTTGGAAAATGCAAGGTTTTCCCTGAAAGAGACGTCGTCTGGATGGGAGCATATGTTGCTCTAGAACCTGGATATACCTTTCAGCATTGATGGTGTCTTTCCAGATGTGTAAGCTGCCCATGCCACACGCACTAATGCAACCCCATACCATCAGAGATGCAGGCTTCTGAACTGAGCGCTGATAACAACTTGGGTCGTCCTTCTCCTCTTTAGTCCGAATGACACGGCGTCCCTGATTTTCATAAAGAACTTCAAATTTTGATTCGTCTGACCACAGAACAGTTTTCCACTTTGCCACAGTCCATTTTAAATGAGCCTTGGCCCAGAGAAGACATCTGTGCTTCTGGATCATGTTTAGATATGGCTTCTTCTTTGAACTATAGAGTTTTAGCTGGCAACGGCGGATGGCACGGTGAATTGTGTTCACAGATAATGTTCTCTGGAAATATTCCTGAGCCCATTTTGTGATTTCCAATACAGAAGCATGCCGGTATGTAATGCAGTCCCGTCTAAGGGCCCGAAGATCACGGACACCCAGTATGGTTTTCTGGCCTTGACCCTTACGCAAAGAGATTCTTCCAGGTTCTCTGAATCTTTTGATGATATTATGCACTGTAGATGATGATCTGTTCAAACTCTTTGCAATTTTACACTGTCAAACTCCTTTCTGATATTGCTCCATTATTTGTCGGTGCAGAATTAGGGGGATTGGTGATCCTGTTCCCATCTTTACTTCTGAGAGCCGCTGCCACTCCAAGATGCTCTTTTTATACCCAGTCATGTTAATGACCTATTGCCAATTGACCTAATGAGTTGCAATTTGGTCTTCCAGCTGTTCCTTTTTTGTACCTTTAACTTTTCCAGCCTCTTATTGCCTCTGTCCCAACTTTTTTGAGATGTGTTGCTGTCATGAAATTTCAAAATGTCTCACTTTCGACATTTGATATGTTGTCTATGTTCTATTGTGAATACAATATCAGTTTTTGAGATTTGTAAATTATTGCATTCCATTTTTATTTACAATTTGTACTTTGTCCCAACTTTTTTGGAATCAGGGTTGTAGAAATGAACATTTTATTTACAATTATTTAATTTGTCCAATTACTTTTGAGCCCCTGAAATGAAGGGACTGTGTTAAAAAAAATGCTTTAGTTCCTCACATTTTTATGCAATCATTTTGTTCAACCCACTGAATTCAAGCTGAAAGTCTGAACTTCAACTGCATCTGAATTGTTTTGTTCACAATTCATTGTGGTAATGTACAGAACCAAAATTAGAAAAATGTTGCCTCTGTCCAAATATTTATGGACCTAACTGTATGTTCAAACTCTTTGCAATTTTACACTGTCGAACTCCTTCCTGATATTGCTCCACTATTTGTAGGCGCAGAATTAGGGGGATTGGTGATCCTGTTCCCATCTTTACTTCTGAGAGCCGCTGCCACTCCAAGATGCTCTTTTTATACCCAGTCATGTTAATGACCTATTGCCAATTGACCTAATGAGTTGCAATTTGGTCCTCCAGCTGTTCCTTTTTTGTACCTTTAACTTTTCCAGCCTCTTATTGCCCCTGTCCCAACTTTTTTGAGATGTGTTGCTGTCATGAAATTTCAAATGAGCCAATATTTGGCATGAAATTTCAAAATGTCTCACTTTCGACATTTGATATGTTGTCTATGTTCTATTGTGAATACAATATCAGTTTTTGAGATTTGTAAATTATTGCTTTCCGTTTTTATTTACAATTTGTACTTTGTCCCAACTTTTTTGGAATCGGGGTTGTAGATTCAACTTGCACAATGTTTCCTGGGCTCTATTAGCAAATGTTGCAGTTCCCACTTTTGATCACCAAGCTCAATAATAACTATCTGGAAGTAAACAAGGCACTGCCACACATCTAGAAAGGTCATTAAATCAACAAAACATTGGTTTATATCTGTCAAATAGCATTTTGGCACTCTTCTGAGAACCAAGCTGTACATGATCTCATGCATTTGTGGTACAAGACACAATGTGTGTCTGTACACAGCACCTGGCTTTGATGGCAGAGCTCCAGTACCAACAAGTGTGACTGAGTATAAGGGCATTTTCAGCATGAAGGAAAAGGCAGCCTGGCACACATCCTCCTGGTCTTCATACACACTTCACTGCACTCACAATACTAACAGCATATTAAGGGATCTTTATTGCACTATTTCCTTTTAACTATTACTGTATACACCAAAACCAAAAATTTGTGGACACCTGAGCATTACAGTGATATGTGCTTGCTCAACATCCCATTCCAGACTTAGTCCTCCTTTGCTGTTATAATAACCTCCAGTCTTCTGGGAAGGCTTTCCACTAGAATTTGGAGTGTGACTGTGGGGATTTGTGCTCATTCAGCCACAAGAGCATTAGTGAGCTCATGCACTTGATGTAGATGAGGAGCTTGAGAGGCAGTCAGGGTTCCAGCTCATTCATCCCAAAAGTGTTCAGTGGAGTCAAGGTCAGGGCTCTGTGTAGAATACTTGAATTCTTCCACTCCACGTCACACGTCTTCATGAATTTTGCTTTGTGCACAGGGACATAGTCTTGCTGGAACATGTTTGGGCCTTAATTCTAGTGAAGGAACACCTTAATGCTACGTATAAAAACACACAAAGACATTCTCGAGAATTCTGTGCTTCCATCTTTGTGGCAAGTTTAGTGAAGGCTCACGAGTGTGATCAGGTCAGGTGTTTACAAACCCATGTTATTTATTTCATTTTAGACTACCTTTTATTTCTTTATATTCTCATTTTAATTTATTTTTCTTATATTTTACAAGCATTTAAATACAAGTATGTATTCACATTCTGACAGTGCATGTTTATTTTGGATGATATTGTCTGTGTCAGAGTCTAGTTGTGCTGAAAATTAAAGTAATATTTCCTCTCTTCTAAAACTCCCCAGGGCCAAGCACCTCTGCTTGTAAAAACCTGCCAGATGAGTTGCAGTATGATTAAGATGCATTATAGGATAAAGAGGGGGGGTGTGCGCACGCATATTGTAAGAGTGTACTTTTTTTTTTTTTAATTTTACTTTCAAAAAGTTTGTTTAATGGTAGTGCAGAAAGCAGCAAAAAGCCAAAAGCATTCAGGGTTCTGTCTTGCAACACTTTGTTAAAGGATGACGTAGTAGTGCGAGTATAGTTGTGCTGATTTACTCATGGGTCACCAAAACATGACCACCTCCTAACATTCACACAGTTTTCTTCAGTAAACTTTTTATCCTGGTCAGGGTCTCAGTGGATCCTGAAACCTATCCCAGAAACCCAGTGCACGTGGCAGGAGTACAGGCCCCCCACACACACACTCATTCACACCTGGGGCAATTCAGAGTAACCAATTTGAATTTTAAGATCAAATCAAGATTAGTGGGAATATAATAAAGCTGAGCAGCTCTTACATGCAGTAGAAGAACTGATCCACAGCGAAACATCAGAAATCTGGCTAATCAAAAAGTTACAACTCCGTGGAAGATAATTTATGTTTACAGTAGGAATTCAGTGCTGAGGTCATCAACATTAAGTTCACTGAAAACTGTAGGTGTTCGTTCAGCCCTGAGGTTTTAGATACAGCATGCATTAGGGTTTAGGGATACATGATGTACTGATACTGAAACTGTGATTTAAATGACCCCATACTCTGCTGTAGGTCAGAAATTCTTCGTCATTGTAAAAAAAGTCACCAACTATACATTCAAAACTATTCACAAGAAACCAGTTGCTTCATTTTCACTCCTTTTTTTCCGCATGAAAGATAAAAAAAAAAAAAAAAAAGTCTGAATGTTGGACAAAAATCTCTGAACCTATACAGTAGTGGCACTTTGTTCACAAAACCTCAGCAACATTATATTGTGATTCATACCATGTATAAAAAAAGTAATATTACAATATAAAATTTTATATAAATATTTTAATATTTGATTAGATATTTTTTCCATATCACGTACACTACCAGTTAAAGTTCAGGAAATACAAGATTATATATTTATTTTTCATTGTCTTAAAGGTATTTTGATAAAATTTTGAAGACAGGAAATTTACGTCTGAGAAAAATGTAAATAGTGAAGTATTGTAAAAAGAATGTAAAAAGTATAAACAGTGAATAGTCTACATATAAATTTCTGAATCTAAATATATTTTAAGTAGTTAAAAAAAAGGGAAAAAAGCAGATTGGAGCTCAATTTGTGTGTGATCTTTTTTGAAAAGCCTACTGAGTGAAACTCCAACAAGAAACTGAGTGGGGGGAAATGCTGTTAGGAATTTAAAATATAAATATTTTGATCTTGTAATTTATTAGTTTTGACTTCTATAACTCCTGATGTGTTTGATAGAGTTAGTGTTATTACTATTACACATCCAGCCTTTTGACCGATAGTGTACATGGGTACAAATTGTTCCTGATGTCCTGGACACACCCATAGCAATTTTTTTTTTTTTTTTTTGCACTCAGTTACTCTGAACAGTGGGAACAGCTGGTCCTCATGCACAGCCACATTACAAAAATAAAACAGAGGCATTCTTCCAGGCATTCATTCCTGTGTACCCAGTGAATTGAAACCTACACCCTGGTTTCTCAAAAACCATCTTATGCATAAACAAAGCAATGAAACAGCCCTAACCATCTGAGCTCAAGTGTAAAAGCATGAATTTTAGAATGTTTGTCTCCTTTCTAACTAGCAATGAACAGGAATTTCAGAGATTGCTTTATCAAAGCATCTCAACTCAATAGATAGCAGAGTTCAAACAATGTTCTTTCAGTCCCTTCTTCCTTCTTATCAGATGGAAGGGAAAAAGAAATACATTTTTTTCCCTTTGTAGTGTTTGAATGATATCTGAGCTGAATCAAATTTCTGTTGAATGATGTAATAATTCATTCTACAAAGGAAGTGAATCCATCCATCCATTCATTCAACTCCTGACCTGCCTGTCTCTTTTCCTGAGAAGAGAAATGTTGACTGCAGAAGCTCTGTGAAATTGGGTTAGATGTGACATAATTACATGTGGCTGACTGCTGCACTGAAAATCAACTCCCAGTCATATGAACCAGGCTGTCAGGAAGTGTAAGAACAAAATTTGTCTTTTGTTCTTTATGAAACCCTGCGGCTCGCAGTCACCTGAGGTCAGTGTAATGATTATTATCATAATGAACTATTGATAAAGGCATCAGACGGACGAGAGTGCTGAATTAAAGCATCTCCTGGTTAACATAAATATCAAACAATATCACGTTTATTGGTGTGAAGATAATGAGACAGGCAATAACATCAAAGATTAGAGTTTGGAGAACAGCCAAATGATTCTTCTTGGGAAACAAAATTACAGTGGCTTGATTTTATGATTAAAGGGAATTGCCTTTTTCTGCAGTACCACTCTGTGCCTGGGGCAAAAACACGATAGAACACTGCCACCTAGTGATCACATTTTTTTTAATCACTGTACAATGTTTTAAAATGCTTTTTTCCTTCATGAATTCATCCATTCATGTTCATTAACCTCTGTACCCTGATCGAGCCAGAATCTATCCCATTTGACAGGGTTCCCACTCTGAGTCAAATGTCAAATTTGCTGACTTAAAAAAAGCTAAATTAACATATAAGCTATAATGAAACAGCACAAAGGAAACAGCACAAAGGTGGCCTGTTTTTTCCATAAAAAACAGGCCGCCTTTGTGCTGAGCAGACAAAAACCAGCCACAGTATTTTAAACTCATCAATTTGCGGGCTTTATCTACTAGTTCACAGATGTTTTCAGTACAAAACGTAGTTTTCACTGCTAAAACAGTAAAATAAAGAAAAATACTCCATGGAAAATACCACATTTTGATAAATGACAACTAAAATTTTCACATGCTAAAACAAAATTCTCTGATAATCCATACCGACTTGGCATTAAAAAAAATCGAATTCTCTGACTTTTCATATCTGGAATATATTTTTTAAAATTACATGATATTCCAGAAATTCCATGGCCTGTGGGAACCCTGAATGAGTACAAGTCAGGAATACACCCTGGATGTGATGTCTGTCCATAGTACACACTTGTTCTATCTTGGGGGCAATCTGAAGTAGGCAAGCCATCTAGATGTGATTGGGAGGTGGAAGGAAAAACTGAGAATCCAGACACAGAAACCATAATGCAAGTTTAGATGATTGCAGGACGCAGTGTTTTGTGTTTAGATTTTATTTTGTAATTTTACTAAAAATGGCTGAGCTCACACACACACACACACACACACACACACACACACACACACACACACACACACACACCTGTGAGGCCAAGGGTACACTTTCAACAAGAACAAAAAGGGGGGAAAAAAAGAGAAAAAAGGGGGGGGGGAATGACACTTGGCTAATAATTTGCTACACACATTTACTGTATATAAAATGCAGAAAGATACTCACTATACACTGAAGTATATACATCCTTGATAAATAAACAAATACTGCTCAGATGTATGACTTTGCTCAGAGAATGGAAATTGCTAGCTTGGTAAAATCGTAAATAAAGGAAACAGAAAGGAAAGAGTAAAGTTAAAGCATGCACAGGTGAAAAGGTTCATTCTGTGGTCAGTAACATATTTCGAGCACACATTACTTCAGACATGAGAGCTCAATAAAGGTGCAGCAAGTCCTGTCTGTAATGGCATCAAATTAACTTGGGGCTCATCCCTAACCTTAGGTTTGATAATTTGCAAATTTAAGTATTAGGTAGTTTTAGAGTTTGGGATCCACACTTTGTGTGACATTTCAGTACAAATGACACAGTTAGCATTCACAAAGAAGCCCAAAAGAGTACAAGTGCTATTTCTAGAACAGTTCAGCCTTTTAGCATACAGGAAACTGGATGTCACCCACCCACCCACCCACTACATCAGAATTCCTAGCTTGACAAACACCATATAGCCAAAAGTATGTGGACACCATTGCATCTTTACATGTTTGTTGAACACTGAATTCCAAGCCCATGGACATTCATTTCCAATTGATCTCCCCTTTGATATAACAGCCTTCTCTCTCTCCTCTGAACTTGAATCATGGATGTGGGGATTTATGCCTATTCCAGATAAAAGAGCAAGGGCACTAATGTTGAGCAAGAAGATGTGGTGCTTAGTCTGTGTAGCTAGGAGCATAGTCATGCTGGAAAGCGGTTTAGACTAATTCCAGTGAAGGGAAAGCTTAATGATACAGCATACAAAGACATTCTAGACAACTGTGCCCTTCTAACTTTGTGGCAACAGTTTGGGAAAGGCCCACATATGGACGTGATGTGCGTGTCTGCATACTTTTGGCCAGATAGTGTACGAGTAAATCCCCACATCCTACACTGTGCACACACTTCCATTTGTCATGTGGTGCTTTACAATGACATTTACCAAATCGAAAAGAGAAGAAAGAGAATATACAGAGGATATAGAAATGTAAAAAATACACTTATTGCCTGTACTTAGCAAAAAAGCATAAAAGAAGGTCTTTCCTGCTTTGAAATCAAGAGGAGGCCTTTTTTTGGTAACCCACATTGTCAGACCTGCTGATTAAATGAGAACGTGTGTGTGTGTGAGAGAGAGAGAGAGAGAGAGAGAGAGAGAGAGAGAGAGAGAGAGAGGTTTAAAGGAGATGCACAGAACCTTCATTTTTAAATACATATCTGAGTGGACAGTATCTCCATCCTTGACTCTTGTATGCTGCGTAAATGGGAATTAAAAAAAAAAATCCATACATTTTTGAGAGTTAAAATCGACCGCAAAATTGGCACTCGAGATGTCCCCTGCTGAGCCAGCCAGCCGAGTGTGTGACGTCACAGCAGGAACCGGTTTTAAGGCTGAGGCCTTTTACAGCTATAGACCAAAGTCATATAAATAAAAATTTATGGTGACTGTAAGAAATACAGTTACCGACTTGCTCAACTAAGACTGATTTGACTTCATTGATTGTGGGTTGACGCTCATTAAAACAGGATAGGTGTTATAACTTATACAACATACATGTGCATGCATGCATTTTCACTGATAAAAAGTAAAAGGCTAATTAAATAAATCAGATGAACTGAGACGATCACATTCTGAAGCAAATTAAATAATCTTATACCAGTAACTTAAACACACAATACAAGTTACATGTATTAATCAAAATGCAGGTAAACGACGAGTGTTGTTCTGTATCCAAATGAGAGTCGCAGCTTACCTGTCTGTGTTCTCGCTTCTTGAAGGCCGATCTTGTGGCCAATTGTTTTGAAACAATCTGACTTTTCAGTTGTTCATTCAGTTCTCCATTCATTCACTTCTTCCACATAAGGGCGAGATATTGCTGCTGAGGCAAGCATATCCAGAGGAGAAATCAGATGGCTGGTCCACTCATTCTCCATTTTCTCCATACTGAATACTCCACCATTACTGCTAGGTTCAGGCAATTACAAAAACCTGGGACGTTACCAGTTTTAGCAACAACTGTGGGAAGGTCGCTGCCCGAGCGATAATATGTCATGTCCCATCCCTTTCCAGGTTTTAGCAACAACCTTTGATTCACGCTCCGGGAGAACTGGTGCAACTGAACTTACTTTCCTTTACTTGTAGTTTTCTTTTCTTCTTGGTACTGCACCCTCTTTCAATACGGGCTTATAGTCAATGCTCCTCAACAGATCAGAGGTCTCGTATGAGTCTTCAGTAAAATGTGCAGAGCAGAGGAGAGACCACTTCGAAGGTGCCCAATGTGCCCATGAACTTCTCGCAAAACATGTCCAGATCTTTGCAGTTTGAACATTCTTGGGCTACAAATGTAACGCAAATCCACCTTCTGTCATGTTGCTGCACCCGCTAGCAACACATCTACGTGGCATGGCGATAAATTAGCTTGAAGTTGCAGTCAGCTCTGTGTTTTAGTATAGCGGAAATGGCGAGGAGACCGATAGCCTTCCTGTGGTGACGTCACAGATGTCGTCGAGGTCATTCACTCAGACAGCTACCTATATGAATCATTTTAATCGTAAAAATTACTATATTAGATTTATTGTTAATGCTTAAAACTATTCCTATGCCATTCTTGAGGTTTCAAGGCATTTATAAACAAAAAGTGAGGCCATGGTTCTGTGCATCTCCTTTAAGAAAGAGATCAGAATAGACAGAAACTAGATAGAATTAAGGTAGAGAAAGTGTGCATTTTGGTTTAGCATTAGGACTGAGATTAATTCTTTGGGAATTTTCATGAGAAGAACCCAAAGCACAATGACCACCTCTCTCACACACACAACCCCCCCCCCAAGATGCAGGAGAGGTGAGGGACATTTAAACAGGAAGAGAAGCAGAGGCACAGTTCCTGCTGGACACTACAGAGCCTGTAGTCATGGCTTTTTCCAATCTCCAATGTCCTATTTAGTCCTCAAACCCCATTCTCGTCCTAGTACAGACACTATATTATTGAAAGAGGATAAGCAGTGGGAAGGAGACCAGTCTCATCCTCCCACTGCAAGTATCAGTTCTCTCCACTAGAGAGAGAGCACTCACACAGCCCTGAATCGCCCTGAGCAGATTTAGTGCCTCTTCATAGAGGAAACTTTCTTCTTCCTAGCAGCCAGCATCTCGTAGAATGGGTCCCGGCTGATCGCCGCCCTGAGAAGGAGAAAATGGAAAATATCACACAGGGATCTAATATACCATAACACTGGTGAATTTTTGAATCCCGTTGAGCATCAGGTGTTAATTTTGTAATTCAAATCACAGGTTTATTATTGTATAGTAATGACCAATGACTGTCAAGTTTATTTATATAGCGCTTTTAACAATAAACATTGTCACAAAGCAGCTTTACAGAATTTGAACGACTTAAAAACATGACAATTTTTCCCTAATCTATCCCCAATGAGCAAGCCTGTAGCGACAGTGGCAAGGAAAAACTCCCTCAGATGACATGAGGAAGAAACCTTGAGAGGAACCCATCCTCATTTGGGCAACAACAGACAACATGACTATAACATGAACAGTTTTAACATGAAGTCAGTTTCATTGATGTTATAACTCATTGATGGAAACTTGAGTGCAAAACTGTTCATGACAACTGCAGTCCTAAAGCCATAAAAGCATGACTAAGTGTCCAGAGCATCCTCCAGGTGTGACTTTCAAGTGTCCACATGGAGCAATGCGATGAGACTCCAACCAGACACAGGGCACCAGGATGGATCAGGCAGGTCCAAGGAGCAGAAGAGGTCAGCATCTCGATCCCAGGATTGACATGTAATTCAGAGGGACAGATATTTGGGGGGGGGGACAGGACACACACAGAAAATACAGGTTGTTAGGTATGCCCAATGTCACCTGAATAAGTAGGAACAGTATACATATTGCACTGAGTACAAGTACTCTGGCAACTAACTACGACAGCATAACTAAAAGGGGAGAGCCAGAAGGTAACACAGGCATGAGGGAGCCCCGGGACATAAAGCAGCCAGCCACTACACCGTCAACAAACTCGAGTGAGCAAGCGAGTGGGGGACTGACAGCATCTATACATCCCAGTTGACCAAAACACTATGTCTGACGACTTTCCAGATCTACTCCTTTACCTCATAAACACCATTAACACAAGGCTTGACTAAACAGATATGTTTTCAGCCTAGACTTAAACGCTGAGACTGTCTGATTCCCAAACACTACTTGGAAGGCTGTTCCATAACTGTGGGGTTTTGTAAGAAAAGGCTCTGCCCCCTGATGTAGCCTTCACTATACGAGGTACCAGCAGATAGCCTGCATCTTTTGATCTAAGTAGGCGTGGCGGGTCATAGAAGACCAGAAGTTCACTCAGGTACTGTGGTGCAAGATCATTCAGTGCTTTAAAAGGTCAATAGTAGTATTTTATAATCGATATGAAATTTGATTGGGAGCCAATGCAGTGTGGATAAGACAGGGGTGATGTGGTCATATTTTATAGTTCTAGTAAGGACTCTTGCTGCTGCATTTTGAACTAACTGGAGCTTGTTTATGCACTTATTGAAACATCTAGACAGTAAGGCATTACAATAATCCAACCTGGAGGTAACGAAAGCATGAACTAATTTTTCCGTGTCATGTCGTGACATGAAATTTCTTATCTTAGCAATATTTCTGAGATGAAAGAAAGCTATCCGGGTAAATGTTATCAATGTGAATTTTGAATTAAAGACTGGGGTCAATAATCACTCAGAGGTATTTTACTGCTGCACGTGAAGAAACAGAAAGGCCATCCAGAGTTACTGTGTAATCAGAAAACTTACTTCTAACTGCACTGTAAAAATTATGTACAGCATGGCTCCATGCCCTTCCGTTCTATACAAAAGAACATTCTTATGCCATGTCAAATTTGTAGCTACAGTCTGCACAGTAAAGATCCAGCGCGTCACCAAGGCTGTCAATAATTCATTCCCAAGGGCATCGACGTTTTCTTACAACATGGTGCAAGACTAACTGTTCGAATTAGATACTGTAGATGGAAAGACAGTTTAGATGAGAAAAGTGACATGGAAAAAAGGTTATTTTGTAATTGAAACATAGGGATGGGTGGTGCCACACACACACACACACCGCCCTCCACAATTATTGGCACCCCTGGTTAAGATGTGTTAAAAGCCTTAAAATAAATTAAATTTTTATTGTAGAAGCATAATCTCACGCTGAAAATTGTAGAAAAATGTAACCTTTAACTCAAGTGAATTAAAAATAATAAAAATAAATCCCTAAGAAATAATTATTTTTCATAAAAATCACCTGTTCCACAATTATTGGCACCCATAATTCCTAGAAAATAAATGTAATTTAAGCATTTGTCATTTCTACTGTAGTTTATGAAATTGATCAGAGTATCTAGGAACCTTTAATTAGTAATTCATCACATCCTGTTTCCCTAGGGTATCTAGGAGTTTCCCTAGAGTATCTAGGAACCTTTAATTAGTAATTCATCACATCCTGTTTCCCTAGGGTACAAATATGATGTGACACAGAGGCCCATTTCTCTTATCCACTCTTTAACATGGGAAAGACAAGAGAACACACCATTCAAGTAAGGCAGATGTGTGTCGACCTTCATAAGTCAGGCAATGGCTACAAGAAGATAGCCACTCACTTACACCTGCCCATATCTACACTCAGAGGAATCATCAAGAAGTTTTAAACAACTGGAACAGTGGCAAACAAGCCTGGACAGTGCATCCTTATGCAAGTTTATCTTGCCACCATGCACAGTGAGGAGGATGGTAAGAGAAGTAAAAAGTTCTCCAAAGCTCACTGTTAGAGAATTGCATCAAAGAGTAGCATCTTGGGGTCACAAAGTCTCCATAACAACCATCAGGTGCTATCTACATGCAAACAAGCTGTTTGGGAGGCATGCACAGAAAAAGCCTTTTCTCACAAGCATAAACGTAAATGTCTGGAGTTTGCTAAGTGGTACTGGGACCGTGTGCTTTGGTCAGATGAGACCAAGATAGAGCTTTTTGGCAACAAACACTAATGCATCACAAAAGATGAGTATGCGGAAAAGTACCTCATGCCCACTGTGAAGTATGGGGGAGGATCGGTGATGCCGTGGGCCTGTTTCTCTTCCAAAGGCCCCGGGAACCTTGTGAGGGTGCATGGCATCATGAACTCTTTGAAATACCAGGACATTTTAAATCAAAATCTGGTGGCCTCTGCCCGAAAGCTGAAGATGGGTCATCACTGGGTCTTTCAGAAAGATAATGACCCTAAACATGTGGCCAAATCTACACAAAAATGGTTCAAAAGACACAAAATCAAGCTCCTCCCATGGCCATCTCAGTCCCCAGACCTCAACACAATTGAAAACCTGTGGGGTGAGCTGAAGAGGAGAGTGCACAGGAGAGGACCCAGGACTCTGGATGATTTAGAGAGATTGTGCAAAAAGGAATGGTCGAATATCCCTTTCTTTGTATTCTCCCATCATGTGAAATGTTACAGGAGAATATTAAGTGCTGTCTTGTTGGCAAAAGGAAGTTGGACAAAGTATTAACATCAGGGGTGCCAATAATTGTGGCACACATGATTTCATGTAAAATAATAATTTCTTAATGTTCAGGGATGAGAGTGGATCCTGATGAAAAAAGCAGAAAATCTGTAAAATGTCCTGAGGGCGCCGAAGGCGCCTGAAGTAATAAGGGGGGGTCCAGGGGGACACTCCCTGTGAAATTTTTTTCAAAATGAGACCTTACACACCCCATTTCCTGCAATCTGAGCTGTAGTTAATTAAAACACCTGATACCTATTTTCATACTTATTGAAATAAAAACACTATTATATAGAACAATATGTATCAAAATCAATGTGTATTGCATTAATTCAAAATAATATGTACATTTTATGGGGACTGGTTATTACTCATTGTCAACATCACTTGTTTTTCGAAAAAACGTCCATTAAAATTCAGTTATTTACAGTTCCATTAATAATTCAAATTTTAAAATATTCAATATATTGAATTAAATAAAAACATTTATATATCTTATCAAGACTGACCTTTTCCTAACGTCCACATTACTTGTATATGATTTCTTCACAATGTCTATTTAAACTTTAAAGTTATACAGTTATCAACACTGTCAGCTATAATTCAAGTTATCATATATTCAATGTATTGAATCAAACAAATGCATATTTTATGGGGACTGTCTTTATCTTATTGTCCACATCACTTGTATGTTTTCTTCAAAAGGAAGAGCACATGTCTATTCACACTTTTTACAGTTAAAAGTTGTTTACAGTTCCCAGTTATTTTTTAAACAAATTTTCATTAGATCATTGAGAATAATTCTTCAGCTTCTTGGCCAAAGCCAAAAGCTCATTAGTCCTCTCTTTTTTCCTTTTCCTTTCATTAGCCAGCTCCTCCTGTGTTTTTACATGCTCTAACCTAGCTCTCTTCTGCTCTCTCACACTCCCCTCTTGCTTTGCTAAACTTTTTTTATACCAGCATCAATTTCACGTACCTTCGCTTCATCTTGCTTGTCAATAGTATTCGGCATCTTGAGAAAACATGCCAATTAGAAGAGCGTATTTTTGATATGCAGCTCACGAACATGTGTCAGTTTTGATAAAAGAAAACGGATGTGGGTATCTTTGTAAAAACTGTTCTTATTGGCTATTATGGTCTCGACATCGATGTTTTGACCAATAACAATGTAGATAACACGAATTTTACATCACATTCAACGAGACGAAAGATGGCGACTTACAAATAATGTGTAAACATCGTTGAAGTTTGAACAACATGAAAGAACATACCCCAACCCCCCCCTCAATTAATTAAAAAAATTCTTAATGGATTTGGCAAAATATAAAAAGGTTGTTTTTTACTCAGAAAAAGCGGAAATCCGTCAAAAAGCGGAAAACTCATCCCTGAATGTGGGATTTTTTTTCCCACTGAATAAATGCACTTGAATTAAAGGTTGGATTTTTCTCTTTTTTTTGCATTATTGTCCTATATTATTTAACAAAAAAAATTATTAAAAGCCTAACAACATACCTTAACGAGGGGTGTCAATAATTGTGGAGGGCGCTCACACAAAATAAATGTCTCATCTCATCTCATTATCTGTAGCCGCTTTATCCTTCTACAGGGTCGCAGGCAAGCTGAAGCCTATCTCAGCTGACTACGGGCGAAAGGCGGGGTACACCCTGGACAAGTTGCCAGGTCATCACAGGGCTGACACAGACAACCATTCACACTCACACCTACGGTCAATTTAGAGTCACCAGTTAACCTAACCTGCATGTCTTTGGACTGTGGGGGAAACCGGAGCACCCGGAGGAAACCCACGCGGACACGGTGGTGTAGTGGTTAGCGCTGTCGCCTCACAGCAAGAAGGTCCGGGTTCGAGCCCCGTGGCCGGCGAGGGCCTTTCTGTGTGGAGTTTGCATGTTCTCCCCGTGTCCGCGTGGGTTTCCTCCGGGTGCTCCGGTTTCCCCCACAGTCTAAAAACAAAATAAATGTGTGTGTGTGTATATATATATATATATATATATATACACACACACATACATACACACACACACACACACCGGTATATATATATATATATATATATATATATATATATATATATATATACACACACACACACAGTGCTCAGCGTAAATGAGTACACCCCCTTTGAAAAGTAACCTTTTAAGCAATATCTCCGTGAACACAAACAATTTCCAAAATGTTGACAAGACAAAGTTTAATATAACATCTGTTTAACTTATAACGTGAAAATAAGGTTAATAATATAACTTAGATTACACATTTTTCAATTTTACTCAAATTAGGGTGGTGCAAAAATGAGTACACCCCACAACAAAAACTACTACATCTAGTACTTTGTATGGCCTCCATGATTTTTAATGACAGCACCAAGTCTTCTAGGCATGGAATGAACAAGTTTGCGACATTTTGCAACATCAATCTTTTTCCATTCTTCAACAATGACCTCTTTTAGTGACTGGATGCTGGATGGAGAGTGATACTCAACTTCTCTTCAGAATTCCCCAAAGAAAATAATTTCTTTACGCCACAAAGGTGAAGGCAACAAGAAGATCAGCAAAGCTTTACTTATCAGTCAGAATACTGTAGCAAAAGTGGTACAAAAATTTAAGAAAGATGGAACTGCAACCATCTCACAGAGACGTCCAGGTCATCCACGGAAGTTAACAGCTCGACAGGAGTGTCTTCTGATGAGAAGGGTTGAAGAAAATCGGCGTGCAAGTTCACTGCAGTTATCTAAAGAAGTAGAAAGCCGAACTGAGGTGACTATTTCCCGTGACACAATAGGGTGTACACTGCAGAGGAATGGCATGCATGGATGCCGTCTACGAAAGAAGCCTCTCCTAAAGCCCAGGCACAAAAAAGCCTGCCTAGAGTTTGCCAGGGCCCATGCTGACAAAGATGAAGACTACTGGGACTCTATACTCTGGAGTGATCAGACCAAGATAAATGTTTTTGGAACTGATGGCTTCAAAACTGTATGGCGTTGCAAAGGTGAGGAATACAAAGAAAAATGTATGGTGCCTACAGTGAAACCTGGTGGTGGCAGTGTCCTTATGTGGGGCTGCATGAGTGCTGCTGGTGTCGGGGAGCTGCATTTCATTAATGGCATCATGAATTCACAGATGTATTGCTCTATACTGAAAGAGAAGATGCTACCATCACTCCGTGCCCTTGGTTGTCATGCACTTTTCCAACATGATAATGATCCTAAACACACATCTAAGGCCACTGTTGGATTTCTGAAGAAGAACAGGGTGAAAGTGATTTAGCGGCCAAGTATGGCTCCTGATCTGAACCCAATTGAACACCTATGGGGAATTCTGAAAACACAAGTTGAGCATCACTCTCCATCCAGCATTCAGTCACTAATGGCCCTTTTCCACTACCCTTTTTCAGCTCACTTTAGCCCGACACGGCTCGCGTTTCGACTACCAAAAAACAGCACGACTCAGCTCGCTTCAGCCCTGCTTAGCCCCTAAAACTCGCACCGTTTTGGAGTAGGACTGAAGCGAGCCAAACCGTGCCGAGTGAGGCTGGGGGCGTGAGCAGACACTCCCCTGTGCACTGATTGGTGAGGAGGAGTGTCCTCACATGCCCACACACGCCCCGCGAGCACGCTGGGATATGTAAACACCGTAAACCCGGAAGGAGAAGAATTACGAATTACGAGAATTATGAAGCCTTATGCGCCTCGCCTCATCTATACGCTCTTGCCAGTATCTGTTGGCGTTGTCGGTGACAACAAGCCACAGCACCAAGACCAAGCTCCATGTACTCCATGTTTATTGTTTACTATCCGGGTCGTGAGACTACCACTTAAAAGCTCACTGATGTCACTGTTTGCGCTGCTTAACGACATCACGTGACGTCCACCCACTTTCGCTAACTCCACCCAATGTGTCCACCCACTTCCAGCCAGCACGGTTCAGCGCGGTTGTAGTCGAAATGCAACTCCAACAGCCCCACTCAGCTCGACTCAGCCCAATTCAGCACGGCACGGCTCAGCCCGACTCAGCCGCGTTTGTAGTGGAAAAGCGGCATAAAAGAGGTCATTGTTGAAGAATGGAAAAAGATTGATGTTGCAAAATGTCGCCAACTTGTTCATTCCATGCCTAGAAGACTTGGTGCTGTCATTAAAAATCATGGAGGCCTTACAAAGTACTAGATGTAGTAGTTTTTGTTGTGGGGTGTACTCATTTTTGCACCACCCTAATTTGAGTAAAACTGAAAAAATGTGTAATCTAAGTTATATTATTAACCTTACTTTCACGTTATAAGTTAAACAGATGTTATATTAAACTTTGTCTGGTCAACATTTTGGAAATTGTTTGTGTTCATTGATATTTTGTTTAAAATGTTACTTTTCAAAGGGGGTGTACTCATTTACGCTGAGCACTGTATATATATATATATATATATAAATAATACTATCAGCCGGATAGTACAGTGGTAATGCTCACTGACTACGACGCGGGAGATCGGGGTTCGAATCCTGGTCGGGGCAAAACATCATCCAGTAAGGGTCCTTAGGCAAGACCCCTCATGATATATCAGCCTACCTCAGGAATGAGTGAAGACATAACTGATAGAGTCATACCGGCTCAGACGTCGCCCGGGTCAACAAGGTCTGCGTCAGTTGCTAGGGAACCAGGGCAAACTGATGAGAAATGGACAAGACATCGATGGACGAGGACAGAAAATACGGATTTGCTGGAATGCTACTATACAAGCAATCCCAGAGAGAGGATACATGCAGCGAATGTGGGACCATTGGATACTTCGAAACCCACAATCAAGGCTAACAAAGAAACAGCTATTAGCCCAGTGTTCCAACATCCGTAATCGAAATCTACCATCACAACTAGAGATTAATGAAATACAACAACGATGCTACGGCAAGGGGGAGCCAGGAAGACAGGTCAGCGGGGAGATGTCATCATCATCCCCACAACCAGAGATTGGGTACCAGGCCCCAACAGCTAATAGCCTCAACACAAGAGCTGCTGACCTGAGAAGGAAGATCGTGACCCAACTGGAAACCTGGAGCCCCCGACCAATACCGAAGCTGAGTTGCCAAGTACCTACTAGTAGATGTGAATGCTGCTCTGAAGACAATCTCCACAAGAACCATCACTGAGAGCAACAAGCTGATACACAGTACAGCAACAGTAATCATGGAGATGCTTGGACACAAGGTGGGGTCTGGCCACCCGGTTGAAGAATAAACAAGCTGTTCTCCACTGAACCAGCCAAGGTGTACTCTCAGTGGCAGGGGAACAACAACCGGTCAGACCCACCAAGAGCTGAGGTGGAAAAATACACTGCTGGACAGCACCAGGCCCCGATATGATCCATACGTACTGGCTGAAGAAGCTAACTGCACTCCATGAATGCCTAGCAGCACAGATGAACCAGCTGCTGAGGGATGAGACCCACCCAGAATGGCTAACCCAAGGCAGGACAGTCCTAATCATGAAGGACCCCCAGAAGGGACCCATCCCATCCAACTACCGGCCAATTACCTGTCTCTGCACAACATGGAAGGCCCTGTCAGGCATCATTCTGGCAAAAATGAGTAAGCATGTGGCTCAATACATGAGCGAGGCACAGAAAGGGATTGGCAGTAACACCAGAGGAGCCAAGCACCAGCTACTGGTCGATAGAACAGTCACCCGAGACTGTAAGAAGAGACAGGCCAACCTGTGCACTGCCTGGATTGACTACAAGAAAGCCTACAACTCAATGCCACACACATGGATACTGGAATGTCTGGAACTGTATAAGATCAACCTTCATCCAGAACCCAATGGAAATGTGGAAGACAACCCTAGAGGCCAACTCAAAACCCATTGCCCAAGTCAACATCAAGTGCGGCATATACCAAGGAGATGCGCTATCACCACTGCTGTTCTGCATAGGCCTGAACCCCCTCAGTCAGATCATCACGAAGAGCGGCTACGGGTACCGATTCCGTAGTGGGGCAACAATCAGCCACCTGCTCTACATGGATGACATCAAGCTGTATGCCAGGAATGAGCGAGAAATAGACTCGCTGATCCACACCACCCAGATCTACAGCGATGACATAGGGATGTCATTCGGATTGGACAAGTGTGGCCGGATGGTCTCAAAGAGAGGCAAGATGGTCCGGACTGAGGGGATTGACCTACCAGAGGGCAACATAGGTGATATCCAAGACAGCTACAAGTACCTTGGCATCCCACAGGCTAATGGAAACCATGAAGAGGCCACAAGGAAGTCAACCACAGCCAAATACCTCCAGAGAGTAAGGCTGGTCCTGAAAAGTCAGCTGAATGGTAAGAACAAGGGCCGAGCCATCAACATGTACGCACTACCAGTCATCAGATACCCCGCTGGTATCATAAACTGGCCAAAGGAGGAGATAGAAGCCACAGATATCAAGACTAGAAAGCTCCTCACCATGCATGGAGGGTTCCACCCCAAGTCCAGCACCCAGAGACTATACACTAAGCGGAAAGAGGGAAGCCGAGGGCTAGTGAGCGTCAAGACCACGGTCCAGGATGAAACATCGAAAATCCGAGAATACATCAGAAAGATGGCCCCAAAAGATGAACTGCTAAGTGAATGTCTCAGGCAGCAGAACCCTGATGAGAGCGCAGAGGAGGAGGAGGAGGAGGAACAGACAACCTGGAGGGACAAACCCCTACATGGTATGTACCACCGTCAGATAGAGGAAGTGGCTGATATCAAGAAATCCTACCAGTGGCTGGATAATGCAGGACTGACAGACAGCACAGAGGCACTAATCATGGCAGCACAAGAACAGGCCATAAGCACAAGAGCCATAGAGGCCAGGATCTACCAGAATAGATCAGACCCAAGATGCAAACTGTGCAAAGAAGCCCCTGAAACAGTCCAGCACATAGTAGCAGGGTGTAAGATGCTAGCTGGATCAGCATACATGGAGAGGCACAACCAAGTGGCTGGGATAGTATACAGGAACATCTGCAACCAGTATGGAATAGAAGTACCCAAGTCACAATGGGCCATACCACAGAAGGTGGCTGAGAACAACAGGGCCAAGGTTCTGTGGGACTTCAGCTTCCAGACTGACAAACAGATCCTGGCTAACCAACTGGACATAGTGGTGGTGGACAAAGAGCAGAAGAGGGTGGTGGTGATAGATGTGGCGATCCCAGCTGACGCCAACATCAGGAAGAAGGAACATGAGAAACTTGAGAAGTATCAAGGGTTGAAAGAGCAGCTGGAACGGATGTGGAAGGTCAAGGGCTGCGTGGTCCCCGTGGTAGTGGGGGCACTTGGGGCAGTAACCCCCAAACTGGGAGAGTGGCTCCAGCAAATCGCAGGAACAACATCTGAAGCCTCAGTCTAGAAGAGCGCAGTACTAGGAACATCGAAGATACTGCGCAGAACCCTCAAACTCCCAGGCCTCTGGTAGAGGACCCGAGCTTGAGGATGACATGGATACCACCCCCCCCACCGGGGGTGAGAAGGAGATTTTATATATATATACACACACACACACACACACATCTCAAAA